>NW_027185616.1:18332816-18384197 GCF_028583685.1 Petaurus breviceps papuanus
TCTCTCTCTCTCTCTCTCTCTCTCTCTCTCTCTCTCTCTCTCCCCCTATTCTCCCACCCCCCACCAATGCCATCATGGAACTATAAGATCAAGTCACTATCCTGGAGGAAGTTTGTAAACTAAATGACAAACAAATGAATATTCATAACAATGCAAATGACACATATAACCATCTGTGCATAACCAATTACAGATGCCTGGAGATAGGTATGGTACGAATAAGAGGTTGCAAGAGTGATTATGGTGATTGCAGCCAGGTGGGATTAGTCAGGGACTATGAAAAACCCAAATAACACCATTTGTTTATTTTCCTCTGGGGAGACACCATGATTCCAGGCTTAAACAGTTCCTAGCCCTATGACCTTGGGTAAGTCACTTAACTCCTCTGAGCCTCAGTTCCTTCATCTATAAAATCACACTAGTTACTTTACAGGGTTATTGTGATGGAAGTGTGTTTGGGAAACATCAAAGCTCTATATAAGTGGCAGTTGTTGTGGTTGTGATGATGATGATGATGATGATGATGATGATGACACTATAGAGAGAAACTTACCAGCATTTGTGAGAAATGTTTGAGTAATCTTTCAGTGAGCATCCAACAAGTCTAGGATCCTGTAAATGAGCCTACTCACCAGTAACCAGTTTGATATTAATGGTATATGCTTAGTGTAGGTCCATTGCACTGGCTTTGGAGTCAGAAGACCTGGGTCCATATTCCAACTCTGATGAGTGCCTTTCTGGTCTTCAATTCTCTCATTCAGAAAATGAGGGGATTGAACTAATGTGGAAATTAACCCTCATATCTTTAAATCTATTATCTCAATATAATAAATATATATAATATTAATTATATTATTATATACTAATTATTATCATATATTAATTAATTATATATAGATAGATAGATATATATAGTTCCTTAAGGTTTATGGAGCACTTAATCTCATTTGTTCCTCACAATGACCTTATGAGAAAGGAGCTATTATTATACACCTCATTTTACAGATGAGGAAACTGAGATTCATAGGGATTAAGTGACTTGCCTCCAATCTTATATGTACATCATTGTTTGCCTGTCTTCTTTCTCATTAGAATATGACCTCTTAGAAGTGAGAGACTCTCTTTTGCCTTTGTATCACCAGGATTTCGTATGCTGCTGTAATGTTAAGGGAATTTGAAGATCTTCCCTGCCCCTTAATAGGCCCATGTGACCTGCTTTGAGCTTTGGTCCAGTCCACAGCTTGAGTCACATGGAGCCTATGGTGGGAGGAGTTTGCCAAATGGCTGGAAGAGGAAGGATGGAGCAGGGAGAGAGTTAGACAGAGCTGAGGGAGAGCAGCTAACATGAGTGAGAGGGGGAGGAATTTTTGCCTAGGGGTACTTGTTTGTGGGGAGGCCTAAGGGAGGAAAGGCTTGGGGATGGTAGTGCTCCCTGGATTGGTGATGTGTATAAACTTCTTTGTTACCATGGTGGAATTGACTTTCTCATATCTGAATAAATATCTTGGTTTCATCTTTGAAGAAAAGAGTTTGTTATATTTTGCAATTCAACCCTGGAAATATGTCAGCATATTCATAGCAGCTGCTATAGGTATCACATTGGCGATATAAGTGCCTGGCTTAATATGTGCTTAATGAATATTCATTGATTGATTTGATCCAATAGCCAAAGTCACACAGCTAGTAAGCATCTGAGATAGAATTCCAACCCCGATCTTCCTAATATTTCATCCACCACACCATGCTGCCTTTCCTTCATGCACGTTCAAATACTACAAAGAAATAATAACTGCAAAGTTATAGTCAGAAGATCTTTTACTCTACTTCTTAAATGAGGCATCTTCCCCACTATAAGAGATAAAAGATTGATCTAGGCTCTAGTCCTTGATCACCTAGGCTATGAGTTCCTTTCTTTCTAGGATCTTTGCTTCTCAAGGACTATCATCTCCCCTCTAGGCCATTCAAAGTATGTCTCAGTGAGCTAATATTTCTCTTCCATGCTTATAGGATCATAAAATCATAAGGTCATAGATTTTGAACTGATAGGGACCTTAGACCTAGACATCAAATTCAACTCCTTAACAGATGAGGAAACTGAGGCACATAGTATATAAGTCACTTGCCCAGAATCACACATCTATAGTAAGAGTAAGAATCTAAAGTTGGAATTTGAACCCAGATCTTTCTGGCTCCAAGTCTACAGCCCTCCTCATTACACTGCCTCTAACTCTTAACTGGACAGCTAGGTGGTGAAGTAGATAGGACACTGGACCTGGAGTCAGAGAAACCTGAATTCAAATCTAGCCTCAGATACTTACCACCTACATTGTTCCTTTTCAGTCATTTCACTCCTGTCTGACTCTCCATGACCCCATTTAGAATTTTCTTGGCAAAGATACTAGAGTGGTTTGTCATTTCTTTCTCCAGCTTATTTTTACAGATGAGGAAACTGAGGCAACTAGGGTTAAGTGATTTGCCCAGGGTCACATAGCTAGTAAATGTCTGAGGTCAGATTTGAACTCAGGTTTTCCTGACCCCAGGCCCAGCACTCTATCCACTGAACCTAGGCAAATCACTTAACCCTGTTTGCCTCAGTTTCCTCATTTATAAAATGAGCTGGAGAAGGAAATAGCAAACCACTATAGTATCTTTGCCAAGAAAACCCCAAATGAGGCTACAAAAAGTTGAATATGACTAAACAACAACAATCACTCTCAGCTCCCTTTTTCGCTCTCATTTTTAGCTTGCCTTCTTTTCCAATTAAGGAAATTATTCCTGAGCACATCAGTCAAGTCCTAGTCATTAATCAGCTTCTTCCCCCTTTAAAAATCCACTACAGTCTTCTTGGGCCCTTCCCTGGTATGCCTATCAATACAAGCTGTGATTTCTCCTATTCCTACCCTCTTCTGTCCAGACCTGTTCATCAGCCACTCCCTTTACTCCCTTCCCTCACTCCCAAGCATAGGCTTTCTTTCTTAATACACCCATGCCTGAAGCTACCATCTCCTTACTTGTATGCCAGGCTATTACCCTCTCCTCTTTCAAACTCCTCCTGAGAAATCACTAGTTCATAAAATCCCCTTCTTAACCTCCTTTACTCAGCTCTCTATACATCCCCAAAAGGAGAAGAGGAAAAAAATGACGATTAAAATACATTTCATGTTAATATCACACCTTTTGTCTGGAAATCTCACATATGTCTAAACATCAGTTCATTAATAACAACTTAATATGGAGTGGGCTGCCTTTGAAGAAATGGTCTACACTTCTCCATAGATTCCCAAACAAAGAATGAATAATCTCTTCTTGGGGGTGGTGTAAAGGAGTTTTTCAGTCATATACAGGTTGAATTAGAAGAGGTTTGTGGTCAGAAAATAGAATAAGGTGGTTAGCAAATACATATGTGTGTGTATATACATTCACATATATATACACTCATATATGGTATATCATATATGTGTGTCTATATGTATATGTGTTTCAACCCAAGTTTATAGATAACCTGAGGGGGAGACCTCATGAAGTGAGATCATGAAGTGAATGTATTATATATGTATGTATATAAAATGTATTATATATGAATGTATATAAAAGTGAACTTTTTCTATACACTGTCATTCAATCAGTTTATTCACTGTCATCCAGTCAATTCAAGCATTTATTAAACTCTTACTATGTTCCAAGCACTGTGCTAACTGCTAGGTATAAAAAGACAGGGAAAAGTATGATTCCTGCCCTCGAGGAATTCACATTCTAATGGAGGAGATAACATACAAATAATTAGGGACATTTGAGCTACATACATTAGATTACAAACTCCTTGAGGCCAGCACTGTCTTTTGTCTCTTTTTGTGTCCCCTGAGCTTAACACAGAACTTGGTACATAGTAGGTACATAATAACTGTTTATTGAATTGGTTGATACATGCAGTGAAAATAGAAGGCAATCTCAGAGAAAAAACATGCCAGCCATTTGGCATAGTAAGAGATATTTTTATTAGGGGTGAATGTATTAACTTTATTTCTCATAACACTTTGTCATTAATGAGTCTTTCAGATTAGCTTCAGTCACTTACCAGGGAGAACAGGAGACTGAAACAGAAACTGGGACAACACTGAAGACAGACTTGACCTGTATCACAGCTTTGCCTATAGTCAGCCCTGCTTGACCCTTTTCCTTGAAAGTATTAGGAATAATAACAACAGCCCTATATAGCTCAATAATCATAGCAATCCACTTTGTATAACACCTTAAGGCTTGTAAAACAATGGGGAGGTTGGTGCTAGAGTTTGTTGATGAAGAAGGTCAATGTTCCCACCAGAGTTTGCTGGTTAAGGATGAACAGTTGTATGCCTGCCCAGTATAGCTCCCAATTAATCTTTAAGCATATTTAAGAACATCAGGAACTTTTGTTGCTATTTAGTCATGTCATTTGTGTTCTACTCTTTGTGACCCCATTTGGGGTTTTCTTGGCAGATATACTGGTGTGGTTTGCCATTTCCTTTTCTGGCTCATTTTATAGATGAGGAAACTAAGACAAACAGGGCTAAGTCCCTTGCCCAGGGTCACACAGCCAGTAAGTGTCTGAGGTCACATTTGAACTCAGGTCTTCCTGATTCCATACCCAGAGCTCTATTCATTGAGCCATCAGGCTGCCCCATAAAGGCATGCAGTGTTAACCTAATCTCCAATTTACCGAAGAGGAAACAGTTTCACAAAGTTTGGGGTTTTGTTCCTGGCTTCCAGACTTCAAAACCATCTCTCTCTGTCACTTTTTTTTCCATTCTGGAACTTCCCTCAGCACCTGGAGCCTCCTCACCCAGGAACATTCAAGCAACCCCACAGCTCTTTCCACCTAGAATAGTCTTCTGTAAGACCCACTCTATTCTCCCATTGGTGTGTTCGCCTTGGGTCTCCATGTTGTGACTTGCAGTTGACTTTGATTCCAGATGTCTCTGGAAGAGAAAGTGAGGTTGGTGACCTGGCACAGCCCTCCCTCACTCAAAACAAAGTCTACTACAAGTTATGTCATCATTTCCCTGCTGCCAAGGTCCTCTTCAAAAACAAAGGACAAATATACAACAACCATTCTGTGAAATGGTTTCAGGCCCTGTTGCTAGTTTCTGACACCTTCATTCCCCACCCCAGCCTTACAATCCCACCCCTTTTTTCAGTTCCCTTTTGTGTGTGGTCTTGTCCCATTAGAAAGTAGCTTCCTGTGGGCAGGTACTATCTTTTTTGGTTGTATTTGAATCCCCAGTGCCTGGAACAGAGGAAGTATCAAATTCTTTCCTTCCTTCCTTGCTTGCTTAAATGACTTTCCCCAGGTCATTCAGTTTCTAAGGGATGGATCCATTAGGAATCAAACCAAAATCTCCTTGACTTAGTTCTCTTACTCGCCTCCTTATGTGATCTTAGGAATGTCAATTGAGTCTTTATTTCTCCATCTGTAAAATGAGGCAATCCTATCAGATAATTTTCTATCTCCTTTCTAGCTCTACATCCTACATTCCTATTTAAATTCTTTAAATCTGGAGTGATCTCTGCATCAAGCAAGTTTCCCAAACCCATACAATGATAGGAGGTGTTAACATGATAACATACCATCTTGTCTCCTCATAACACTTTGCACATCAGCACAGCCCATTCTCCTTTACTGTACCTGCCTGTTCCCAATTTTCTTTCCATCTTTCTTCTTGGTTGTCTCTAGCCTATATATCATGGCAGAGAATACTTTCTGATGGAAGCAGCCAGCCCTGGAGCATACTGAGAAGCTATTGTCTGGGTTTTCTTTCTCATAATCACATTTATCTTTCAAGAAGCCCTCTTTCAGCTCTGATTTCATCCATTTATTTCCTTTGGACCACTGCCCTCCAGAGGGAAAAACTGTCCTTAAATATCCCATAGAATGGCTTGATGGTTAGCCAATTATCACAGCTCAGCCTTGTCCTGTGTAGCTGCTACTGGGGGAAGAAAGATCCATGATAAAGAGGTCCATTGTGGATCAGACTTAGAGGAAGGGAAGTAGAAGTGAAGAGCCCTGATGGTGAGTGAAACACTATGCAGGAAAGGCCCTAAGACTTGAATGTCCCTTCCAAGTGTGCTGAAGGCACCTCAAACCAAATGAAAGAGCTGATTGTTAAATATTTAGTGTGAACATCAGAAATCACCAAGCACGCCAAATCAGAGTTTGATTTCTCATTTTGCTAATTGTTTAGACTTAAGAAAGTAATGGAAAAAATGCTATCAATACCGATTAAACTTAATAGTATGTCTTCTCTGTATTTTTTCTTCTAGAGAAACAGTTGTTAAACCTTGACCAGCATACGCCTGTTTGTAAGTCAGGACAGAGGATAATTCTGATGTTTGGAAGATATTGTTAAAACAAGAAGAAGAAGAAGAAGAAGAAGAAGAAGAAGAAGAAGAAGAAGAAGAAGAAGAAGAAGAAGAAGAAGAAGAAGAAGAAGAAGAAGAAGAAGAAGAAGAAGTGAAGAGTGCTGTATTTGAAATTAGAGAACCTGAGATAGAATGCTGCTTCTGCCACTTATATCCTTGGACAGGTCACTTATCTAGGTCTCCATTTCCTCACCTGTAAAATGAGATAATTGTACAAGATTGTCTTTTACATTCCCTTCCAGCTCTAAATCTCTGTTGAGGGAAATGGAAACATTTCATTCATGTATTGGTTTGGGCAATTGGGACTGTTTAACTTGAAGAAGCAAATTAAACAGGGCCACTAAGTGGCCCAATGGATAGAGTACCTGCCCTGAAGAGAGGAAGACTCATTTTCCTGACTTCCACTCCAGCCTCAGACACTTTCTAGCTGTGTGACCCTGGTCACTTAACCCTGGTTACCTCAGCTTCCCCATCTGTAAAATGAGCTGTAGAATGAAATAGCAAACTATTCCAACATGGAGAAAACCCCAAATGGAGCCATGAAGAATTGGACACGACTGAAAATGACTGAACAACAGCAAAACTTGAAGAGGAGAAGATTAAAGAGGGATATAATAGCCATCATTAAATATTTGAAAAGCTGTCCTGTGGAAGATAGATTAGACTTGCTTTGCCCCAGAGGGCAGAACTAGGAGCAAGAATAAGAAGTTTTGGGGAAATAGACTTGGGCTTGATTTAAGGGAAAACTTCCTGCCAGTTACAACTGTCCAAAGTATAAGGGACCACCTCAGTATGGTCCCTGGCCTTCACTGAAGAACTTCAGGTAGAAACCAAATGAACACTTTAATATACTGTAGGAGCGATTGGTATTCAGAGACTAGTAGGACTAGATATTTTCTGAGATGGCTGTCGTAGTTTCTGCACATCCATCATTCCACAAGTTAGTCTAATCAATTGTAGAAGTATTGAGATCTACATCAGGGAAGGGTCTACTCACACCAATGAAATCCAACATTTACTAAACACCTATTATGTACAAGGCACATACAAAATACTAGATATAACTAGATAGTAATGAAACAGTCCTTGCCCTCAGAGAGTTTACATTCCATTTACATTCCATGGAGACTATAGTTCCTTGACATACATTCTTCTTCTTGTTCTGTTGCATCTGGCTCTTAGCATTCCCATTTGGGGCTCTCTTGGCAGAGATCTTGGAGCCATTTGCCATTTCCTTCTCTAGCTGATTTTACAGATGAGAAAACTGAGGCAAGCAGAATTACATGACTTATCATGCAGCTAAGTGTCTGAGGTCAGATTTGAACCCATGAAGATGAGTCTTCCTGATACCAAATCCAATGCTCTACCCACTGTACCACCTAGTTGCTCCAACAAGCTAATGACCATCAGCAATTAGCACTAGGAGTGGGGATTTCCAAGTGAGGAAACTCCCTCTTCCAGTACATGTTCATGCATCTTATAGTCTTAAAGAATTGCTTATATTACTGAGAGGTTTCATAACTTTCCCAGAATCACAAACTCAGCTCCATATTAAAGGCAACTTTTGAAAGTAGGTCTTCCCAGCTTGAGGGCAGGCTCTCCATCCACTATGCCATACAGCCTTTCTAAGAAAATGCAAAATATGCACAAGGTAATATGAAGTAGTTCCAAGGGGGAGAGAATTGCTGATGATTGGTACAATCAGAAAAGACATCAAGTAGAAAGTGACATCTAAGGTATGCCTTTAAGAATGGTAGGGATAGGGGCAGCTAGGTGGTGCAGTGAATAGAGCACCAGCCCTGGAGTCAGCAGGACCTGAGTTCAAATCTGACCTCAGACACTTAACACTTGCTAGCCCTGTTACCTTGGGCAAGTCACTTAACCCCAAATGCCCTGCCTTCCCGCCCTCCAAAAAGCAAAAAAAAAAAACAAAAAAAAAACCAAGAATGGTAGGAATACAAAGGGCTAGAAAACTGTGCATACCCTTTGATCCAACAATACTACTGAAAGGCCATGTCCCAAGGACATTTTTAAAAAGGAGAGAAGGACCTATTTATACAAAAAATATTTATAGCAGCTTTCTTTGTAGTGGCAAAGAATTGGAAATCAAGAAGATGTCCATCAATTAGGGAATGGCTAAACAAGCTATAGTATGTGATTGTGATAAAAAAAAATTATTGTGCTATAAAAAATGACAAGTAAGATGATTTCAGAAAACACCAGGAAGGTTTACATGAACTAATGCAAAATGAAGTGAGCAGAACCAGAACATTGTATACAATTGTACAGCAATATTGTATGATGAAGAACTGTGAATGACTTAGCTATTCTTGGCAATACAATGATCCAAAACAATCCAAAAAACTCATGATCTATCTCCAGAGAAAGAACTGATGCTGTCTGAATAGACTGAAGCATACTATTTTTTCACTTTCTTTTTTTTGAGTCTTCTTGTATGAGATGACTGATATGGAAATGTATTACATGACTGCACATGCATAAACTATATTGGATCACTTACTGTCTCAAAGGGGAAGAGGAGAGAGGGAGGGGTAGAATTAGAAACTCAGAGCCATAGAAAAAGCTTAAAATGTTGTTTTAACATACAATTGGGGTAAAATAAAATATTGTATATAAAAAAAGAATGGTAGGGATACCTCAAGGTAATGATGAGGCAGCAGTGCATTCCAGATATGGGGGACCAACTGCTTTGCCAAGGCAGAGATGGAAGGCCATGTACAAAAAAGATCCAGAAGACCAGTGTGTTTATAACAGAGTATGGAATGAATAATGTTAAATAAGACTGAAAAAGATAGATAAGCAGGAATCCAATTTTGTTCACACTAGGTGAGTGGAAAATTTTTCCAAAAATTTGTCACTTAAAAATTTTTTTTAAGAAGGAAAGGTAATTGAGGTTAAGTGACTTGCCCAAGGTCACACACGAATAAGTATGTCAAGTGTCTGGTGTCAAATTTGAACTCAGGTCCTCCTAACTCTAGAGCCAGTGTTCTATTCAATTTGTTTTTTTGGGGTTTTTTTTCTTTTTTGGAGGGGGGAGGGCAGGGCAATTGTGGTTAAGTGACTTGTCCAAGGTCACACAGCTAGTTTTTTGTGTTAAGTGTCTGAGGTCGGATTTGAATTCAGGTCCTCCTGACTCCAGGGCCAGTGCTCTATTCACTGCGCCACCTAGCCACCCCTCAAAATTTGTTTTTTAAAGGTGAAAAGTGTTGCTCTGGGATATAATGAGATTCCCCTTCCTGGAAGTTTTTGAGCAAAGGCCAGACAACTATGCATTGCTTATGTTATAGGGTGAATTCTATTGAAGGTATAGGTTGAATCATGTGACCTAGGAGATACCTTCTACCTCTGACTATCTGACTCTGGTCCTGATTCTAGTCTCAAGTCCCTTTAGCTTCTTAGCTGCACCCCTTTGTAGAGCTCCTTTGTTCTTCATTTGACCCAGATTCTCAAGGACCTGACAATAAACTTTCTAAATTATGGTGCCCAAAATTTACCACAACCTGCCAGCTGAGTCTGACAAGGGTAGAGACCAAGAGGACTCTTATTTCCCTAATCCAAGACACTGGGCCTGTTGTACTGAAGCCTAAGCTTCTACTAACTTTCTTGGACAACACATCATACTGTTGACTCACACTGAGTTTACAATCCAATAAAATCCCTGCTCTGCTTTTGATGAAATTAAATATCTGGTTGAGGATTTTGTATATTATTGTAGGTAATAGGGAGCCATTGAGCGGGTGGCAGGTGAGGAGGATGTCATGGGGTCAGATCTGTGTTTCAGGAATATCAATGTGGCAGCCATGTAAAGGATGTATTTGAGATAGAAGACAGTTGAGTCAGGGGGACCCATTTAGAGACTATTAACACTACATAGGTTTTTGGGGGCAGAACCTATGTGAGTGGAGAGGAAAATGTGAGAAATGTTATGGAGACAGAAACAAGATTTAGCAAATGATTGGTTATGGAGTATAAGGAATAGAGAAAAGTCTAGAGCAGAGCTTCTTAACCTAGGATCCATGAACTTGTTTATAAATAGTGCTGGTAAATGTTTAACAACTGACTCAAAAAAATATCAAACATATTTGTTGTTTTAGTTGTTTTTACCAACCTGCTTTTTTCTCTTTCTTTTTAAACCTTTGCTACAAAGGATGGCTCACTGCTCATAGAAGAGGGAGGAATTTATTTGCGAATGAAAATAAAATGAACAAAAGAGAATCCATAAAAATCTATCATTTTTAAAAGGTGCAGTGCAAAAAGAAGCAGTTTAAAGAACAAAGGCAAGCCTATTATAGTCTACAATAGAAAACCAAGGAACCTGGGTCAGACACTTCTCACTCTATTCCAAACATCATCTATTTGCAACAATAGCACTGGTATTTATCATAGTGTCATTTTCACTTTCTGAAAATCTTCTAAGGGACACCACAGGTACAGATGATTATGTGAAAGGATAAGTTCAGAACACCTAACCTGTTAATATCCCATATGTAAAAATCATCAACCTGCTCCTTACTATGGGCAGAAACCCTCCATCAAGTGAACTAGAAAGCATCCTCTAAACTGTCACACATCCTTCCTGCTGACAGACGATGGCTGTGGGTTCAGATGACTTGCCTTTATCCTTCACACTGAAGGCAGCACCTGAATTTTTATGGTCAATGAAAAATGAACACCAAATGTGGCAAGCATCTTATTTACCATGTAAGTGATTATCAGTGTCTGAGAGAACTTTTTTCAGAGATAAATGTTCCAGAGGCATAGAATTTTAGACTTGAAGGAAGCTTTCTAAATCTATAATACTAGGATCCTTGGTAATCACAAAGTCATAGATCATGATGAAATCTGAACTCCTGTTTTATAGAAGAAGACCAAAGCAGTGATGTGATGTTCCCCAAGCACCTACAACCAAAGTCACTGATTTGACATTTCTAGGAAGGAAAAGCCCAAAATACCTGGATGAAGAGTTAGAAAAATGGGAATATTTTGAAGCAAAATAGAGGAATAATGCAATAATGGAAAAAATTAAGCATCTTCATTCTAAAAAATAGTAATTAATATTAGCATTTTAATATAAATACAAAGTAATGGGTGCCTTTCTGCATCATATACCCTATAACTTGGTTAATTTTTTTAAGCAATCAGGGTTAAGTAACTTGCTTAAGGTTACACGGCCAGTTATTTCTGGGTGTGGTGCTAAGTATCTGCACCTGGATTTGATCCCCAGGTCATCCCAACACTGGAGCCGGTGCTCTTACTCGCTGAGCCACCTGGCCACCCCTGACTTGGTTAATTTTGCTAATTGGATGCTTAACCAGAACTCCTTGGATGTATTAAAGGTACCCTTCAGTTTGCCTTCTTCCTTCTGGCTTCAAAGTAGGAGCACGATTCTCTCAGTTGTCCCAAGAGGCATCCCACCCAGAAGCAAATCATGTACACATGTTCCACCTAGGCAAGCCAGTTCTTGGGATGGATCCACCTCTCTTTTTTTAAATCTTCTTTCCTTTGATAGAGAACCTTATCAAAAGTCTTGCCGTCAAAGAGTCAGAATCTTCCACAAACAAAATGGCAGCAGGGGAGTCCTCTGAAGCAGTAGCAGCTTATGACAAGTAGAAGTACCTGCTCCTGATGGCGCACCCACTACTCAAAGGGAGTGCCTAATCAATGGCAGAAGTGGAATGACCTCTGGCAAAAGCAGGCATTGGAGAGAAAGAGACAAGATCAAGGTTGGTATTTGATCAAGTTGGACACAAATGTAAAATGACGAATTGGTAGCTTTGAAAAAGCTGTTTCCCATCCCATGATTGTGGTCTTTACTGAATTCTGTTCTAATTATTCTGTAATGCATGTTATGATTCTTTTGTACTTGGAATGACCTTTTTTGTGTAGAATTAAATGATCTGTTCCATACTCAAGTCATGTTTGTACAGTGGGTGCCCTTTATTAAATGTTGCTCCTTTTGAGGAACCATAGCGGAGATCCAAAGATAACATTGCTTCAATTAGCAACTTTTCTCAGAAAGCCAAGGTGGGAGTGGTGATCCAATGAATGGGAGAACTGGCATACTTACTTCCCCTATTGAGAAGTTTGGCTTCCCAGAGGCTTGACAAACCTTTGACAGACCATAACGACAGGTATGGAACAAAAATTGACACAGTTCGTCAGGCCCTGCAGTCTGAGCTGAGTGGTACCTATATAGCCACAGTGTGCGTATGACTATAAACAAAATGTATAAACCTATGATTTCATCAGTATAGGAAGTTTCAAGTATGATTAAATGACTTTCTCATGGCCACAAAGCTAAAATGTGTCATGGAGGAGAATATTACTGGCATGAGTGCTATATCCAGGGGAAAAGAAAAAGACCTGTTCACATCATGGAGAAGACAGAGATTCTGTAAAACACAGTTTATCAGGAAGGAAGCATCCGGGAGTGAATAGCTGATGCCTTTGATCTCACAAAGCCTGTGCTTGAATCTTGACTCTGGCACCTCCTAGCTGTGTCTTTCAGTCTCTGTTCTCTTGTCAGTAAAGTAAAAATAATAATTACAATAATTACGTAACAATCCGTCCTTGTCTGAGACCAGAAATTTGCCTTGGGCCATTTTGTTGAGAGGCCATGTTACTACTTCTGGCTACAAAGTTTCAAGTGTTATAAGTGAGAACAAATTAGCAGATCCCTGGAGGAAGGCTGTATGCCATGTACCAGCTTCCCCATATCCTCCACACTACCATTCCCACAGAACCTAAGTCCGTTCCTGATCTATGCTCAGTTATTTTCAGATATTACAAAAAGGCCAAATTCTTCAACTCCCCTCTTGTGAGAAAACCAACATAAAGGGATACCTTTAACACACAACATCCAAGAAAAACAATTCATTCCATATAAATCAATATAGTCCCAGTTACTGAGACTAAACCTGGAGTCTGGAAGACCAGTTCAAATCTGACCTCAGACACAAGCTGTGGGACCTTGGGCATGACTTTAACATTTGTATGCCTCAGTTTCCTTATCTGTAAAATGAGGGTGATAATAATAGCATCTCCCAAGGGTGCTTGTGAGAGTAAAATAGGATAACATTTGTAAAGTGCTTTGCAAATTTTAAAGCAATATATAAATGTTAACTAATAACAATAGTAGTTCCTCGTCCTCAAAAAGATATTAAGAGGTATGACTTAGAAGATACCTCTCAATCCCTCTACCAAAGGTGTCAATGAACACATGTATATATCCAGCAGCCAAAGTCCCAAACAAAGCCTCACCACCCTCTAAACACATGAAGCTTAGAAAAAGTTTGTGGAACCACAAAAGCCTTTGTATTCCCTCAAGTAGATGTTTGTAGTCCCTGAAAATCCAACCGAGGTGCCTTCAGGAACATTAGTCTTTGTCTTTAATTCTGGATAAGTGTCTGGGGTCCTAAATCCTCACAGAAAAAAGAATAGCACAATAATGGGCAATTCATTCAATGTAGCAAATGCTCTCTTTCACCAGTATCTTTCACTCCCCAGGCTCCCGGGCACATAATTGTACAAAGATCCTCTAGACTCTAGCTTTTTTTTCTTCTCCCTACTGTTATTTAAAACTACATTGGGGCAGCAACACTTTTTTAAAAAGTGTTTTATTGCTATATTTTGTTATTTCCACCTTTATTTCCAAATGCATGCTCCCCCTTACTCCAACAAGAGAGCCATTTCTTGTACCAAAGAAAAGGTGCTAGATACCAGACCTGTGGTTTTATCAGTATATGGAACTTCTTGGTGAAGAAACTCCATCTGCCAAGGAAGATTGGTTCCTTCTCGGCATGTTATATTAGAGAGCTGCTTGAAGCATTAAGATGTTCAGTGACTTGCCCAGAGTCACAGGACTTAAACCCAGGACTTCCTAAAGCTAAAAACAGTTCAATCCACTACACCAAAGGTGTCAAACTTGGACCAGTGGGTATATTAGCACCCAACACTCCCTACATGTAGCCCGAATCAGACAACATTTAATTATGTTAAAATGTAATTGGCAATGTTATACAAAATAAATAAATAATAAATGAATACAAATAGAAAATAGAAAAATACCAAATAAATAAATAAAAATACAATAAAAGATAGATGTCAATTTGTGGTTTTCGGTACAACATAGATAATGTTGATTTCTAGTTATCTAAGTCAATATGTGACCAGAAGGGATCAGTTTTTATTTGAGTTTGACACCTGAACTATACCATTTTGCCTCTGTACCAAAGAATAAAAAGGTGGAAAAATAATTTAAGCAAAAATTAACCAACACAGAGATCTGGGGCTGAGTCAAGATGACAGACGAGGAACAGGACTTACTCAGGGCTCCAGCTTCCACCCCCTCCAATTCATGTAAAAGGTGACTCTAAATAAACTTTGGAGCTATAGAACCCACAAAATGACACAGAGAAGCTAACCTCCCACTGAGGACAGCCTGGCAGGCCAGCAGGAAGCAGCCAGTGCAGCACTCTGGGAGCTGAGCCCAGCCCAGCGTGAGTGGAGGTTTTACCTCAGGGTGGACACAATCAGCCATGCCAGCTGGAGGGACTTCAGATCACCAGCAGCTGTGGTGGTTTGCAGAATTATAAACCTATAGATGCTAAGGACAAAGTGTGGACTTTGGGACCTGTGAATTTGGGAGTGCAGTCGGCCTTTGCCCCCTGTAGGGAGAATCAACTGAGGCATGGCAGCCGTGTAGCCATGTGGCTGCTTCAGAGCTCCTGGCCTACAGATTGTAGGGAGACCAAGCAACCAGTCTGAGGGATAATCACTCTTGCTTTAACCTGCTTGGATCTGGATCACTGTCTAGGGTGGAGGTCCTGGGGTGTGTGACCAGTTTGCCAGAGCTTGTGGAGGCTTCAGAGAGGGCAAACAACTAATCTCTCCAACAGCTGAGAAAACCCCAGCAATTTGGGACAAAGCTCCCCTCTCTGGTAATAGAGTTCTGCTGTGGCAAAAAAGCTCAAGAGTCAAGTAATTGAGTGGCAACATGATCAAATGAGGGAAGAAAGGCAAGCACAGTAATCTGACTTTGGACTTTTTGGGGGGGACAAAAAGGATCAAAGCATGTAACAGGAGGAAGACAGCAAAGTCAGAACTCCTGCACCAGAAGATTCCAAGAAAAGAATAAGCTGCTTACAGGCCATAAATGATCTTAGGAAGGATTTTGAAAACCAAATAAGAGAAGTGGAGGAAAAATTGGGAAGAGAAACGAGAACGATGCAAGAAAATTATAAAATTAGAGTCAACTACCTGACTGAAGAAAATAACACCTTAAAAAAATAGACTAACTCAAATGATAAAAGAGGCTCAAAAAGCCAATGAGGAGAAGAATGCCTTAAAAAGCTGAATTTGCCAGATGGAAAAAAGAATCTCAAAGGTTTACTGAAGAGAATCATTCCTTCAGAATTAGATTGGAGCAAATGGAAGCTAGTGACTTTATGAGAAATCAAGATACTATTAAACAGATCCAAATAAATGAAAAAATAGAAGGCAATGTGAAATATCTCATTGGAAAAACCACTGACCTAGAAAATAGATCCAGGAGAGCTCATTTAAAAATTATTGGACTACCTGAAAGCCATGATCACAAAAATAACCTAGAAATTATCCTCCAAGAAATTCTCAAGGAAAATTGCCCTGAGGTTTTAGAACCAGAGGGCAAAATAGAGGTTGAAAGAATCCAGCAATCACCTCCTGAAAAAGATCCCAAGAAGAAAACTCCTAGGAATATTATAGCCAGGTTCCAGAATTCACCGATCAAGGAGAAAATATTACAAGCAGCCAGGAAGAAACAATTTGAATACTGTGAAAACACAATCAGGATAACACAGGATTTAACAGCTTCTATACGGAGGGATCAAAGGGCTATATGATATTCTGGAGGTCAAAGGAGCTGGGAATAAAACCAAGAATCACCTACCCAGAAAAATTGAGTATCATGTTTCAGGGGAAAATATGGTTATTCAATGGAATAGAGGACTTTCAAGCTTTCTTGATGAAAAAAACCAGAGTTGAATAGAAATTTTGACATTCAGATACAAGAAGCAAGAGAAGCATGAGAAGGTAAACAGGGAAGAGAAATCACAAGGAACTTATCAGATTTGAACTACTTACATCCATACATGGAAAAACGACAATTGTAACTTATGAAACTCTTCTCAGTATGAGAATAGTTGAAGGGAATAGAAATGTATGTGGAGGGTATGTGGCCATATGAATACATATGTGAGTGTGTGTATATATGTGTACAGCTATACATAGACAGAGGGCACAGGACCAGTTGAATAGGAAGGGATGATACTTAAAAGGTGAAATTAAAAGGTGAGAGAGGAATATAATGAGAGGAGATGGGGAGAGATAGAATGGGGTTAGAATATTAGAATAATAGAATCTCATATAGAAGAGGCAAGGGAAACTGATACAATGGAGGGGAAGAACAGGAAGGCAAAAGGGAATGAGTCAACCTTATTCTCAATTTATTTGGTTTAGGGAGGGAATGACATACACACTAAATAGGGGATCTCACCCTACAGAAGAGTAGAAGGGGAAGGGGATAAGAGGGGGGATGATGCAAGGGAGGGCAGGCTGGGGGGAGGGAAGTTGGAAGCACCCACTTTTGAAAAGGGACAGGATCAAAGTAGAGAATGTAACAAGTGGGGGGTGGGATGGGATGGAGGGAATATAGTCAGTCTTTCACAATATATCCACTATGGTAATGTTTTGCATAGCTACACATGTGCAACCTATATTGAATTGCTTATCTTCCCAGTAAGGGCAGGTTTCAAGGGAGGTAGGAAAAGAATCTGGAATTTAAAGGTTTAAAATTAAATGTTTAAAATATATGTTTATTATTATTATTTTACCTATAACTGGGAAATAAGATATACAGGCACTGGGGCATAGAGATCCACCATGATATAGGAGAGAGCAGATTGGGGGAGGGGATATTCAATGGGATCACTGTTTTGGGGTGGTGGGTAGGGGGAAATGGGTAAAAAACTTGTAACTCAAAATCTTGTGGAAATGAATGATTATAATGGGAATGTAAATTTTTAAGATCTTCCCTATCCCTAGGCTTAAGGGCACCTGAAGCCTGTGGTGGGAGGCTTGTTTCTCAGGACATACTTTGTGATTGGGCAGTGGACCAAGAGCGTTGTTACATTCTCTGAGACAGGAGAAGGCTATATAAGCCCTGATGTGAGGCTTTGTTTTGGGGCTCACTTTGAGAAGTGTTGTGTGATTTGATCAGATGAGACTCTGGGTAGCCAATGTTGAGAGCTCCCCAGCTTTGAAAAACCCAGATGTTGATGTTTCCCTCTCTGGTGACTACGATTTGGTATGGATGTGATGGTTGGACAGTTTGGAGGTCTGTCTACTTGATATGGTTTTCTGTTTGCTTGTAACCTCTGTATATTCTGAAGTTTGGAGTGCTGACCTTTTCCCCCTGCACTAGGTAAATGATATATGTTTGATTGATTAAAGTAATCTTGTTAACCCATTTTGAGTTGCTTTCCTTTAGCAAAGCAGATCTAAGAACCCTGTGTTGGCAGCCACCCTGGGGACACTGGGGTGCTTGCCGCTACAATGATGTAAACTAAAAAATGAAAAAAAACAAACTACAAAAATAATTTTAACCAGCACATCAACCAGATATGACAGTATATACAATGGCCCACATTTGTAGTTTTAGGGTCATGGATAGAGAGATGGAAGAACCCTTCAAAGTCATCTAATCCAACCCCCACATTTTAGACTTGAGGAAACTGAAACCCAGAGAGGTTAAGTAATTTGCCCAAGGTCACAGAGTATATGATAGAACCAGGTCTTCTGATTCCTAATTCTAAATTCTTTCTACTGTACCATCTTTCCCTTTCTTCTGCAAAGAAGGGAAGGCATGAAGGCTTGGCTTTTTGCATGAGTGTCTCAGCCTGTAGACATGAAAAATCATTCAATTCACTTGGAAATAACCCTTCCAGACAAATTATTCTGCCCCTCCCCTAAACACAATTCCATTATCAACCCCTTCCCATAAAGTCTGCGTTGCCTAAATAGTCTGAACTAGCTGTGTTTGATATTCAAATATTTACTATTCTCACAGAAAGAAACATGATTTCTCATTTCAGTACTGAACAAAAGGAGTTCATTTGAACAGCACATAATGGTTCTCATGTTGGAAGTGGGTCAACATTTTAAAGGGCCACATTGTATTTGTTTAAAGTTGAAAGAAAAGAATTCAGACAAGAAGCATCTCTTCAAAACTGGCCAATTTATGATGTTGAAATTGGAGAGCAGCGATATCCTATTATAGAAATAATATAATCCAAGGAACACTCTACATACACTGGTTAGTAGTCAAAGTACAATACCCACAATACCTACCAGCCTCTCTGGTGTCACGAGATAATGTTGGTACAGGTGTGATGTTCCTGTTAACACGACTCCATTTTGAGTTGAACTAATAGGCTGGTACTGTCTAAGAAATGACTGTAAGACAAGTGAGAACTCTAAGACACGATGAGATGGTGTGCATCTAAGAGCCAAATCTTCATATGTGTGTACTCTGCAGGATACAAGGATAAAGTCATAGTCTCTGCCTTTAAGCAATTTATAATCTAGATCAATAGATAAGATATATATCAGTGAAATCTTCTATACATGTACATTTATATATTATATGAATATTCAACATTCTATGTGTTCTATTAAATATAGTCTGTATGTTCTATTAAATATATTCTACACATGTGTTCTATTATAATTCTGTCTAAATTAAAATCATTATAATAGAACAAGATAAAAGAAATATTATATCTGTGCTGTTTATTTATTCATAATATGAATTTCTATGACTTTTTCTAAGCAAAGGCTTCCCCAGAAGCTGATTTCTAAGACTTAACCTGCTTTTTCTACTTGAGAAAAAGTTATTTAGTTTCCCCACCATTAACAGAAATTGACATATAATTGGTGTCCTTGGAGGAAGCTCTATCAGGTTTCCAGATTTGCTTCTAATTTTTAAAGACACAACACCCTTTTTGCAGAAAACATCTTGTTAAATGCACTTAAATAGATTGTACCATTTATAAACACAGATATAATATCTTTTCACATTTCACCAATAGAAAGTCCTAGCAGTATAAAAAGTGAAGAATAGTTCCATTCTCACTAACACAACAATGATTGACAGCTGGTTAAGGTGTGCCCCTATGGGATGTCACATAACTGCCATTTAGCAGGGGCTTTCTGTAGACAATGCCTCACTAAAAGGAAAGGCTCTAGTAGAAGTCTCAGCAGAGAGACACCTTGATGTGAGTGGGTCTTTCAATTTCAGTGCTCCGCAAATCACAACAAATGAATAGCCCTGGGGTCCGGATAAAGGCACTCTATTTTCTCATCTGTAAAATAGACGGAGTGACGATTGCCTTGCCTATATTGCAAGGTTGCTATGAAAATCGTAACAAGATGTGTTTGAGAATCTCTTGCAAATTATAAATTGTTATGAAAATGTAAGGTGGTTTTATTATCTATGTGAGCATCAAAAGCTACAGTCCCCCTCTTCTTTTGGGATGTCTTAACAACCACCTTCACCATGAAACCTTTCCTAATTCCTCCAGCTACTAGTACCCTCCCTCCCAAACTTTCTTGCTGTTCAGTCATTTCAATCATGGCCAACTCTTCATGACCCCATTTGGGGTTTTCTTGGCAAAAATAATGGAATGGTTTGCCATTTTCTACTCCAGTTCATTTTATAGGTGAGGAAACTGAGGTAAACAGGATTAAGTGACTTGCCCCAGGGTCAAACAGCTAGTAAGTGTCTGAGGCTAGACTTGAATTCAAGTCCTCCTGATTCTAGATTTGACATTCTATCCACTGTGCCACCTAACTACCCTCCCAAATTACCTTGTGTCTAATTACTTTGTACACATTTCTATATAGTCTCTTTTTTTTTAAAGCAATTGGGGTTAAGCAACTTGCTCAAAAGTACACAGCCAGTTTGTGTGTATGTGTGTGTGTGTGTGTGTGTGTATGTGTGTGTTAAGTATCTGAGGCCAGAACCAATCCCGGGTCCTCCGGACTCCGGGGCCAGCGCTCTTACTCACTGCAAGCCCTATATATTCTCTTTGTATTTATATTACATATATTTAAATATGTCCTTGTTGCCTCCACCATTAGAAAGCAAACTCCTTGCAAGTAGGGATTGTCTCATTCTTTGTATTTATATCTGCAGAATCTCAAGGTAGTAAATATATATTAAATACCTATTGATTGGTAGAAGTAGCCACATTTGAGTAGATGCTATAGCTCTCACCAGCACCTTTAGTTTGTTTACTTCAGAATAGTCTAAAACCTCATAATGCATATGACTATTTGGGACATGCAGTAGAATTTAAGTTTCTTGAAGGCAGGCACTGTTTTTCATTTGCCTTTGTATTCTCAGCACCTAACATGCCTTACACATAGTGGGTACTTAATAAATGCTGGTTGGATTGGATTGGAAATAAAATGAGAACAGGGAGGAAGGTGGCCTTGACATATTCACTGTTTAATAAGGAACTCAGAGCTGATTATCTTTCCCCTATCTTGCTGGAGTAGTCACAAGATTTTGCGCTGTTTGGTAGGAAAATCTGACTTAGTGCTCTGTTGATTTATTTAACCTGGGGAGAAAAATACTTGGAATCTGGAAGGTATCATGAAAAATTCAGAAAATATGGATTCATACCACCCAAAAATCCTAACTCTGATACCATCATGGTCAAGTGTCTTTTTTTTTTTTTTTGGGGTGGGAAGGGCAGGGCAATTGGGGTTAAGTGACTTGCCCAAGGTCACATGTGTAGGAAGTGTTAAGTGTCTAAGGCCAGATTTGAACTCAGGTCCTCCTGACTCCAGGGCCTGTGCTCTATTCACTGTGCCACCTAGCTGCCGTGGTCAAGTATCTTAACCACTCTGAAATTCAATGTCTCTAAAATGAGGAAGTTGAACCAGATGGTCTCTGAGGTCTCTTCCATCCCTAGATCCAGTATCCTATGAATCTATGGCCAGTTGCAGACATAAATAGCTCTGCATGGGACCACTCAGTCCCAGTGCCTCTCTCTCTCCATCCAGGTATACCTCCACTAAAGACCTTGTGCACCTGCTCCCAAAGATTTGTGTTCTTGCATATGAGTGGTAGCCCTTCAGAACTCTTTCGTGTAAAGAGAATGACTCCCTTGGAGGTCCAGGAGAAAATAAGAAGGAAGAAAGTTAAAGAAGACTCCATTCCCTTCCCACTAAAGGAATATAGATATTCTGTTTCTAAAGGGAGAAATGAACTCTTTGTATTTTTATGTTTCCTTTCACCCATGGAGCGACATTTCAAACCAACTCATTCATCTCTACAACTACCCTGGGGAAAGGCTCAATGCCCCCATTTATGTGTGAAACATTCAATATAGATATTAGTCATATTAAACAGTATACTTTATTCTTTCAGATGAAGTGATTTCCTGAGTCAGTAGATTCCAATGGTGGACTCTACATTAAAACCTAATGGCTTTATTCAATGTCATGCCAATTAAATTACTAAAAAAATTATTTTATTGAGTAAGAAAAAATAATAACAAAGTTCATTTGGGAGAACAAAAGATCAGGAGCTTCAAAGAAATGAGGGAGAAAACCATGTAAAGGAAGTAGCTTCAACTGTATCAGACCTTGAACTATATTATAAGGTGAGAGCATTGTTGGAATGCAAAAAGAAATAATTAAGATTATTTTAAATTAAAGTTTTTTTGTATAAATAAAACCTATGTAGCCAAGAACAGAAGGAATGCAGAAAACTGAGGGGAAAGCTTTCATAGACAATCTCTCAGATAGGATGTGATTGGGTTGGTATATTGTTGTAGTGTAGGAAATAATTAGCTGGTTGATTTAGGAAAACAGGGAAAGACTTGGACTTATGAAGGAAAATGCTATCCACCTTCAGAGAAACTGATGATAGGAGGAAATCAACATAGAATGATTTTACATATATGTATTTGAGTGTATATGTGTATATAAGTGTATGTTTATAGATATCCAAATGTATGTATATTTTATATATACAGTTACTATATATTTATATATGTATATATGCATACACAGAGACGTGTGCACCTATTATATGTATATATAAATATGTGTGTACATATATACATGTGTATATCTGTGCATATATGTGTGTGTGGACACACACATTAAAAACGCTCCACACTTAATTGTAGCCTTCTTTAAGGTGGTGGGGGAGAGGGGAGAAAAAAGTAAAAGTGCACAGCAGCAGAGAACAAAAGGAAACCAATAAGGAAACCAAGAAAAGCTGGCCAGCTTTGAAAACAATGTTTAGTATTCATTATGTAGGTTTTCTTGAAATGGAAAATTATTGTTTCATATTGAATCCTCTCTTAAGGTCTGCTGTGTACATGGCAACAGATTTTTTTTTTTGCTTTTCTCATTTTGGACTTACGTTTAAAATAAAATAAAATTATCCAAAAAAACAAATATAAGGGCTTGGCTGTTGTGATTCTGACCCAGAGGGATCACAAAAACTATTCCAGATTAGTATTGTTCTAAGGTCTTTCTGCTTACCAACAGTCATTATATTGGCTCAGGAAAAGATCCCATAGTACCAGATAGAAGGCTTTGGAAGGAAGACCCTGCCCTGGAATCCCGGTTAAAAACTCCAGATGAAGAACAGACTATTCAGCCAAAGATGAAAGGACAGTTATTTCTCTATAAAGTTAAATTTTCTATTATTTCTATTTTTATGACATGAAAATGCGGGGGCCATTGGGTGTTTGTTTCTTTTTTTAAAATGTCCATGACCTTTTGTGGGGTTGATTTTCTGTGTTGAAAAGTATTGCCTCACAAAAATGGGCTGATAAACTGAGAGCCAAAGTAACATAAGAGTCAACCAGGAGATCATGGGCTCTGAGGGGCTGACATCTGAATGTACTTAGTGGGAAGGAAACTTAAAAAAAAAACTTTCATTTCTTCCTTCTTTTATCCTTAAGCTCAGCAATAAACTAGCACTCTATGGTTAAAAAGTCAAGAGAACAGATGTACAGTTCTGTTGCTTTCGAATCTATATTTCAAATGGAGCATGTAAATTATAAGAAACCTCCTACCCATCAGTAAGGAGAGCATCTAAGGTGCATTCATTGCAATGGCCCTGTGAAATATCATTTTCTTCCACCCAATGACTTTAAAGTCCAATAAATATTTGTTACCTCTAGTTTGGTTAGCTCAGTTGGTCAGAGCCAGTACAAATGAACTCAGCCTCTCAGGTTTGATGTCCCAAAGACTTAGCTCAACTGGGGACAGTATTGTCCACAATTCATAGATCATAGTGATAATCTAGGCCAATCCATGTGGATTGTACCCCTGATACTGGGCACTAGAAGGGACACATCTCTGAGGCCTTCTAGTTCAATGTCCTCATTTTATAATAAAGAAACTGAAACAAAGCACCCGAAGCCACCCAACTATTAAGTGACAGAGAGAGGATTTGAACCCATACTCTCTGATTCAATCCAGTAAACCATGCTCCCTCAGTGGGACTGGTCCAGTGCAAAACTATCCCCACTAAAGAAAGAAAACCCCAAGCAAACATTCATAAAATCCCAGAATTTCATATCTGAGAGCAAACTGAGAGATTGTCCAGACCTTCAAGAGAAATCAGCAACATCACCTTTGTAGGATAAAAATGAACATCATTTCTGACACTTGTCCGTGATTTAAAATCAGAATTTTAGAGCTGAAGGGAGCCTTACAAAAACTCCTCGCTTTAAACCTGAGGTCAGGCAGGTAGGCTCACTCAGGATCGCACAGTGAAGCACTGGAAAGGTGCAGGCTGGGACCAAGCTCCCTGGCCACCCAACCACTGCACTGCCCTGCCTTTCTAGTGCAGGTGACATCAGTGGGGTCACTCATCTCCCACCACATTCTCCACGCCTTGAGATCCCAGTGAGGAGTTAGTCTCTGCTCATGCCAATTAAAGATAGATTTTAACTGTGACACATGTAGTGTAATAGAGAAGAAGCTGGATTTCAAACCAGAGCACCTGAGTTTAAGTCCCACGGTGCTTTGTGCTTTCCTATGTGACTTTAGCCAAGTCACACAGCCTCTCTGGGACTCATTTTCCTCATCTATATTTTAAGTGGAGCATAAAAATTATAAGAAACCTCATAGCCATCAGTCAGAAGAGCCTCTGGTCTCTCACCTCAGACGCTCAAAGGAGGAAGTCGAACCAGATGACCTCAAAGGTTCCTTTCAGATTAAAATCAATAGGCCAGGGGCGGCCAGGTAGCACAGCAAGTAAGAGCACTGGCTCCAGTGTTGAGAAGACCTGGAGATTGAATCCCAGGCTCAGACACTTAGCACCCACCCAGAAACACCTGGCCGTGTAACCTTGAGCAAGTTACTTAACCCCAATTGCTTAGGGGCGGCCAGGTGGCTCAGCGAGTGAGAGCACCGGCTCCAGTGTTGGGACGACCTGGAGATCTAATCCTGGGCTCAGGCACTCAGCACCACACCCAGAAATAACTGGCCGTGTAACCTTGAGCAAGTTACTTAACCCCGATTGCTTAAATTAAAAAAATAAAAAAATAAAATCAATAGGCCTACATGATCAATACTACTGAATTCCTTACTACAGTAATTTATAAGAGAAGAAAATTAGGAAGATTTTCAGGGAAAATGTTCAATTGTTGTTGTTCAGTCAATTTCAACTCTTCATAACCCCATTTTGGGGTTTTCTTGGCAAAGATACTGGAGTAGTTTGCCATTTCCTCCCCTAACTCATTTTACAGATGAGGAAACTGAGGCAAACAGGATTAAGTGATTTGCCAAGGTCACACAGCTAGTAAGTGTCTAAGTCCAGATCTGAACTCAAGTCTCCCTGACTCCACAGCCAATTCTGTAACCACTGCACAAAGCTGCCCTGTTCAATTATACAGGTAGAAATTATACTATCTCCCATTGTTTCTTCAACTTGTAGGAAGGATTGTTTTCCAATTTTGTCTATTGCATGACAGCAAATATAGAGTTTGTCTCAGAATTAAGAAGATATGAATTTGGTTCTGCCTCTGACACATACTGGTTGTGTGACCCTGAGCAAGTCACTTAACTTAGCATCCCAGGCAACTCTTTAAGAGTATAGGTTGTAAAGAGAATATTGAACTCTGTTGGTAGAAAGAAACAAGAGTCCTCTACACAAACTAAATCATAATTAGAAGCAATTGGAGTATGGCAATAGGGTGAGATATCTAAATGCATTACCCTTTAAAAAAAAACTTTTGGGGTGGCTAGATGGTGCAGTGAATAGAGCACTGGCCCTGGAGTCAGGAGGACCTGAGTTGAAATCCAGCCTCAGACATTTAACACACTAGCCATGTGACCTTGGGCAAGTCACTTAACCCCAATTGCTCTGCCCTCCTCCTGCAAAAAAAAAAAATTTCTCAGTATTTAATATGATTCAACAACAAACATGTAAGGTCCCATTACGTGCCAAGTAGTGTCCTAAATGAAATCAGGGAGATACAAAGTTTAAACTACAACATATACTGCCTTCATAGAGCTTCAAATATGTCACAAATACAAGTAACTATAATACAAAATAATACATGATCAATGTATCAGATAGGGTAAGTACAAAGGGTTTGCTACTATATAACCCAGGATGCCTTTGGGCATAGCCAAGTATTCAATTTTTCTAAGGATGGAGATAAAAAAAACAAAGCATTTAATCTAGTGACATCTATGTACTCAAGCTTGGAGAATTTTCTTCATCCTTTGGTAGAGTAATAGAGGGGCGTGAGTTGACTCTCCACACAAGCAGAGGACCTCGATCTGATTAAAGATAGGAAAAGCAGGAATCATATGTTTTGTATATTGATCATTTTGTCATAAACCTAATCCTTCCTACTCTGCCCTCCAACATCCCACCAAATGATCTATACAGGGTCCGTGCTAAACCCAAGGCCCAGTTCACAGTGGGAATGAGAGATCAGGGCCCATAACTCTGATGTGAAGCTTCCTCCTCCCCAGTTCTCTTGGAAGATAATAAGAAATTGAATAGAAACGGGATTCATAAAAACAAGAGACCACTGGGGACCAAGAAAAACTGATAAAATACAAATAAGCTTAAAACCAGTAAAGTTTAGCCAACCTAAACATATCACCTATTAAGGATTAGCTAAAATTTCAAGAAACTGAGGATCAACTGTTTTTTATTTGACTTTGCTTCCACTAAAATAAAATTATCATACTGGCTCTTGAAGTAGAGGAGCTGGATTCAGTTTCCACATCTGTGGCTGCCGGCCTGTGTGACTCTGTGTGATTCACTGAATTTCCCTGGGCCTCAGCTTGTTCATCAGAAAAATGAGAGGGTCAGATTAAGCCTCTAAAGTTCGTTCCAGCTCTATGTCTATGACCCTAGGATTGGATAACATCTAAGGTCCCTTGGGGTAGCTAGGTGATGCAGTAGATAAAGTTCCTGCCTCAAGTCAGGAAGACCTGAGTTCAAATATGACCTCAAACACTTGATAGTTGTGTGACCCTGGACAAGTCACTTAACCCTATCGGCCTCAGCTTCCTCATCTGTCAAATGAGCTGGAGAAAGAAATGGCAAACTGAAGATACTGATCTTTACCAAATGGGGCCATGAAGAGTCAGATACAACTGAAAATGACTGAATAGCAACAAGGTCCCCTCCAGCTGCAAATCTATGGCACTACAACACTTTCATCTATAAGGCTTTTTTTCATGTTTTCTTTCAAAATGTTATCATATGTATTATCTCATTTAAAGCCAGCCAAAAACCTTTTGAAATACCTAGAAGAGTCATTATTATCACCATTTCACAGAGGAAGAAAAGGAAGACTAGAAAGGGGAAGTGAGTGACCCAACATCACGTAACTAGCAAACGGAAAAGCTGGACCTCCGGTCTGGCACTTCTGATTCCTAGTTTTAATGCTCTTTCTATCACACCACATTGCCTCCCACTCAAGAATTATCTGCTCAAGCCACAAAATAATAATAATCATTTTGTTTTTCTCTTATACATAGACCTATGGGTACAAGTTACAACACCTTAGCACTATTCATCTCTTGCTGACCCTGAAATAAAAGAAATATGGGATTGACTTCTTTCCATACACGTAGGAATTCACTGCTTTCAATATTCCATTAACAGACCTCTTTTCACTCTTGTAGACAATAACAGTTTGTCAGGAACTGATTAAAAAAGGAGTTCTTTTGAGGTCACAAAGAGGCCCGCTCCTAGGGCAAGGGCATGAGAAAATGGAAGAAGTACAAGAGAAAATGAAAATCGGCCCCCAAATCCTTGAGTTAAGCAATATTTATCCCTATCAATCCTTGTGGCTTTTGGATTATGACATACTTCCTTTACAGAATGAAAAGGTCAAAGTAATACTCAAACTCAGTTTATAAATTAGACAAACCCCCTGGCTTGTCCTCCCCTCTCAAGGCACCTGACTTTTCGACATTTCACAGACTGTTAGCTGCTCACCCAGATGCTACCTTTGGTGAATTAAAAGAAATGGCAACTCAAATCAGCCAACCTGCCTATTTGGGGAGAGCTGAAGTCAATGGTCTAGTTGGGGGGATGGCTGAAATGGTTAAAATGATTTTTTTTTGGATTATTGATGGATTTCAAGAGTTGTCCAACCATTGGTTCTAGAACTAATTGTGGTTCTTCAGAACTCTTTGTGGGCAGTCCTTAAAACCAATGTAATTTTCTGAAATGTGTGGTATAGTTGAATGAGTGCCAGATTTAGAGCCAACAAGTCAACAAGCATTTATTTTGTGCTGAGCACTGTGTTGAGCTCTGGTGATACAAAAAAAAAAAAAAAAGATAAATAAAAAAGGTGAAAACACTGTATCTGTCCTCAAAGGGCTCATATTCTAATGGGGAAGACAATACGTAAACAACTGCATACACAACTATGTACATACAAGATATATACAGGCTAAATGGGAAGCAATCTCTTAAGGAGGGTGTTAGCAGAGGTCGGGACCTAGGAGAGGCCTTTAAGTGGCACTTAACCTGAGTCTCAAAGGAAAACAGGAAACCCAGGAGGCAGAGATGAGGAGAGTGAACATTTCAGGTATAGGGAACTTAGGAGGAGGGGGACATAGTCATTGAAAATGCAGGGAATAGAGAAATGGAGTGTGAGAAATAGCAAGAAGGCCAATATTGTTGAATCATAGAGTATATGGAGAGGATTTAAGTGTAAAGAAGACTGAAAAGGTAGGAAAGGGCCATATTGCAAACGGCCTTTAAAACCAAACAGATTTCATTTTCAATCCTGAAGACAAGGAGCCTCTGAAGTTTATTGAGTGGGGGGGTGACATAGTCAGATCAACAACTTGAGAAGATCACTTTCATAGCTGAATGGAGGATGTACCAGGGTGGGGGAAAGGCTTGAGACCAGGGAGATCAATCAGAAGGCTACTGAAAGTGATCTAATTCAATCCCAAAAGACTCATGATGGAGAGAAATATGTGCATCCAGAGAAAGAACTAGAAAGAACTGAGTTTATATCCAGGTGGAAGCAACATACCTGATCTTTTTCCTTCTCTTATTTGGTTTTATGTCCTCTACCATTTTTTCATTCCAGTTGGTACAATCCGTCCTTATAACCTGACTAATGTATAATGTGAAAGTATTTACAGATCCTATACTTGACTATAAGCCGCCATAGTGGGGAGGGGAGGGAAGGGGACAAAATGTGAAACTTAAGGAATTGTGGAATTAAATCCTGTAAACTAAAAGGAAACAAACAAATTAATTTAAAAAATAAATAAATAAGATTAAAAAATAAAAAAAGAAGGCTACTGCAAAAATCCAGACATGAGATGATGAAGGCCTGTGCCAAGTGTGGTAGCAGGGCTGCAGGAAAGAAGGGGGCATATAGTAAGGATGTCGCAAAGGTAGAATTGACAGGAATTGGCAACAGATTATATGTAAAGGTTGCGAGAGAGTGAGATGTCGTTATAAGTTGTGAGTCTGGATGACTAGAAGAATGCTCTCAACAGTGATAGGGAAGTTAGGGTGAGGAGAAGGTTTGGGTAAAAATATAATGAGTTCAACTTTGGACATGTTAATTTTAAGATTATCTATATAACATCCAGTTTGAGATGTCTAATTTGCAGATGGAGATGTGAACCTAGAAGTTAGAAGGGTTAGGAATAGATAAACCCACCTAGGTGGGTAAGAATGTCAAACTTCCCCACCCACATTTGCCAACCCTAGCTCCCTGGGTGCACTGATAAACAATCCACCAAAGACATGTGGTGGGTCTTTTTGTCACTTATTTCTCTCTCTCTCCCTCTCCCTCTCCCTCTCTCTTTGTCTCTCTCTGCCTGTCTCCCTCTCTGTCTCTCTTTCTCTCTGTCTATCTTTCTCTCTCCTCTCCTCCTCCACCTCCTCTTCTTCTTCCTCTTTTTCTTTCTTTCTTCTTCTTCTTCTCTTCCTCCTCCTCCTCCTCTACCCCCCTCTCTACAGGATGCAGAAATGGGGAACTCGGGAAAGAATGGAGGAAGAGAAGCAAAGAAAAAATGTTAAGCCCTATTGTTTCTGTTTGCTGAAAAACTGAAAATGCTTCCAGTACCCTCTAAATCTGGCACTCTAGGGCAAAGTTCCAGTCTCCCCATCCCAACAATTGCTTTGATGTATGGCTCCTTGTCAATGATGGGTGAATTTGTTTTCCATATTTGTTCAAGTTAGACATTCTCAATATATACCATCGGTCTCTCCATTAGCATAGAGAACCTCACTGCAACAATATAAAAGAACAGCTTTCTTCTAAAATTAGTCTACAATTTAGTCATCCCTGGTGGCATAGACAAAAAAAGTTTATAAGAAGTGGACAAGATGGTCTCTAAGGTCTAGCTTCTGTGTATATGAGTTGATGGGGGGTGTCATATTTTACCTATAGATTTGGGCTCTTTTGCGTTTGTTTCTTAGACTTAAACATAGCATGGTGAAGAAGCTCATTGGGGCCCTTGATTCTCTCTCCAGAACGACAGAAAGATTGCACATTCTTCTCTCATAGTCACAAGTGTCACAGTAGAAAAGGTTACCTGTCTGTAGTCATTGCACTCTTATTGACTATGGAAGGTTCTCCATAACATCTCCTACTAAAATCCAGACCTTCTGCAGGTCTAGAGGCCAGTCCAGATCCCAGTAGTCAGAGAATTGAAAAAATGCCCTAGATCAGCAAAGCATTTTTTCCTAACTCAGATATAACCCCCTAAAAATGGTCCACCATTATTATCACATGTAAAAGGGACTACTTCATCCAGGGATTCCAGTTCAACTGGCAAAATATCAACAGAGGTAGAAAATAAATAAATAAGGCAGAATATAAAAATACTGAGGATATTGTTTAGGCTGTCTTGCTTAGATCAAGACTGTTGGAGAATGAAGACAGCTAATGTTTCTCTAGACCATCAAGGTCAGATGCCTGTGACATACTTGGTCTAAAAACCAAACTGTTTTATAAAATTAGATCAGTTAATAGATTGACATGGTCATCATTGCAACTCAGCTAAATATTCATTAACATTGTTACTGAAAAAAGCACTAACCTGAATACTATCCAGCCATAATGCTCTAGCCATCCTTCCAAGTCATATAAAATCAAGGAAACAAGAAAATAAGTTTTCTTAGTATCTGTTAAGGTTATTATGCCCCCTACCATGACAATTACTGAATCAATAGATCATTTAATAAATCAACAAGAATTTATTAAGTGCCTATTATTGCTAGGCAATAAGGAATATTAAGGCAACGTGAGGCAATCCCTACCCTCAAGGAGTTTATATTCTATTTGGGAAGATACAATATGTTCATTAAAAAAATAAGTGCAGGAGAGTTCAATTAATTACTAAATTGGAGGGATGCACTAACAGCTGGGAGAATCAGAAAAGGACTCAAGGGATTTAAGATTTCTTAAAGGAAACCAGGTAAACCAGGAGGGGGTCAGAGCATTCTGAGGATTGGGGCCAATCAGTGCAAAGTTACAGAGATGGAAGACTGGACAAGTAAGGAGACAAGTTATGAAGAGCTTTAAATGTCAGCGAATTTTATATTTGACCCTGCAGGTAATAATGAGTCATTAGAATTTACTGAATGACATGATCAGATCTACGTTTTTGTAAAATCATACATAGATGAATAGAGTATGGAATAAAGTGGGGATAGACTTGAGGCAAGGAAACCAATCCAAAGTTTATTGCAACAGTCCAGGCAAGAGATGATGAGGATATTTTGTAAGCAAAGAGAAGAGAACATATTGAGAGATGTGGCAAAGGTAGAAGCAGCAAGATTTGACAACTGATTGAAAACCCAGGATTACATTGAGAGTGGGAATGTGAATGACTGAGAGGACGGTAGAGACCTAGAGAGAAATAGAGGAGTTGGAAGGAAGGGAGTTTTGGGGATCGGGGAAGATAATGAGTTCTATTTTAAACATGTTGAGTTTGAAATATCTAACAATTAGAGAATGCAAGACTACAATGCAAGAGAGACACTAGGGCTGAATACATAGATCCGGGAAGCATTTGTACAGAAATGATCATTGAACTCATGGGACCAAGATAGTATAGGACAGAGTTTTTTCTCCTGGGGTTCATGGGTCAGTTTCATGGAGTTCCTGGATAAGGTTTGGATAGGGGGGAAAACTTCATCTTTGTTTTAATTAACACATAACTAAAAATTAACATTTCTTTATTTTTTAATCATTTTTAAGGAGCGGCCAGGTGACTCAGCGAGTAAGAGCACGGGCTCCAGTGTCAGGATGACCTGGGGATCAAATCTGATCTTAGCACCACACCCAGAAATAACTGGCCGTGTAAACTTGAGCAAGTTACTTAACCCCAATTGCTTATTTTTTAAAAAATCATTTTAATTTTCTTTTTTTTAATCTTGAGTTCCAAATTTTCTCTCTACCAATAGCCCCTCCTGCATCTACTGAGAAGGCAAGCAATATGATATCAATTATACATGTGAAATCATGCGAAACATATTTTCATATTAGTTATGCCACCAAAAAAAGCATGAAAAATAAAGAAAGTGAGACAACTATACTTCAATTTGCGCTGAGTTCATTAGTACACCTTCTGGAGATGGACAGCATTTTTCTTCATGGGTCCTTTGGAATTGTCTTGGATCATTATATTGATCAGAGTGACCAAGTCGTTCACAGTTGATCATCATTACAATACAACTCAGCATCAGTTCATATAAGTCTTCCCAGGTTTTTCTGAAAACATTCTTATAACACAATAGCATTCCATTGCAATCATATATTATAACTAATTCAGCCATTCCCCAAATGATGGGCATCCCCTCATTTTCTAATTCTTTGCCACCACAAAAAGAACTGCTATAAATACTTTTGTACTTATAGGTCCTTTTCCTTCTTCTTTGATCTCTTTGGGATAGACCTAGTAGTGGGATTGCTGGGTCAAAGGGTAGGAAGTTTTATAGCTCTTTTGGGCACATTTCCAAATTGTTTTTCAGAATGGTTTCTATCAATCACTTTAAAACATTATTCTGAGAAGTGGTTCACAGATTTCACTAAACTAACAAAGGAGTCCATGACACATTTTTTTTAAATGATTAAGAACTCCTGGTGTAAAGGGAAAACAGAAGATCACTAAGACAGAGCCTTGAGGAACACCCACAGTTAGCTGGTGTGACAAGGATATATAGGGTAAGTAGACCAGCCACAACTAAATGAATGCATCTCTGCTTTTCTCTCCCTGCCTTGTAAACTCGAGCAAAGTGAAAGAAATTCCTCCCAGGCGGGAGTGATCTCTCCCTCATCCGAACTCATAAACAGTGTTGTGTTTGTCTTTATTTTAGGAATTTATCACAATCTACTTTGTATTATGTTTACTTATGTACACATGCCCAATCCCTCTTCCATATAAGCATGGGCAAATCATTTAGTTTCTCTGACACTCAATTTCTCACCTCTAAAATAGGTACAAAAATACTTGTTCTACCAACCCACAGAGTTGTTTCAAATGTTTTTTTAAACTTTAATTTTTTTTTTGGTCTGAGCTTGTTATTTCATCAAGGAAATGCCTATATGAAAACTCCCTCAATACAGATCAGCAATTTGTGTTTAACTTGTAGTCAGAGGCAGCTAAGTGGTACAGTGAATAGAGCACCAGAGTATCCAGAGGCAGGAAGAACGGAGTTCAAGTTCCACATCAAATATTTACTAGCTGTTCAGACATGGGCAAGAAACTTAACTTCTGCCTGCCTCAGTTTCCTCATCTGTAAAATGAGAGTATTTATAGCACCTACCTCCCACTGTTGTTTCGAGGATCAAATAAGATAACATTTGCAAAGCAATCAGTACAGTGCCTGGTCTGTAGGTGTTTAATAGTATATTAAACAGTAGGTGTTTAATAGACCACTTCCTTCCTAGTTTAAGAGACTTGACTTGGAAACTGAGAGGTTAAGTAGCATACCCAAGGTCAAACTCAAATAGAAACATGGGCCCCTAATCCATACATAAAGATCCCCCAGTAGCATATTAACAGTTTTTAAAAATAATATTATCTGTTTTATTGTATTATTTTTGGTTTCATTAAATATTTTCCAATTACATTTTAATCTAATCCAACTTAGGAATGCTGCTACTGCAGATGGTCTAGTCCAAAATCTTCATCTTACACATAAAGAAACTCATAGATGATGGACAAAGGGGTGAAGTCGCTTGTCCAAGATCACACAGGTGGCAGAAAATAACAGACTTGTCATTTTGACTCAATCTTCTCTGATGCCACATCCAACATTCTTTCCATCACACTGATAATTGTCAAATCCAAATATCCTATTATATGGATGAGAAAATTGAGGGGCAGAAAGGGGAAAGGACTTGTCCCAAGGTCACCCAGAATTCAGTGATGGAATCATAGAATTGTAGATTTAGAAAGGAAGGTCTTCAGAGGCCACCTAGTCTAACACTTTCATTTTACAGATGAGGAAACTGAGGTTTAGAGAGGTAAAGAAAATTACTAGAGTCACACAGTGTCAAAGTGGTGGAATGTCAAAGACAGTTGTTTGTGGAACTAAATCTGGCAGGGTCTGCATCGCCTGATTCTCCTCTAATGCACTTTCTGCTACATTTTACTACAGCGTTGTCACATGAGGGACCATTTTCCATTTGGAGTTGAAATGGGAGCGATTATTGCAAATGAATTTCTTTAACAGTCTAAGTACTCCATTAAAGAAAAACAGATTCAGGAAGATACAAGGATAATTTCCTGCACCCACCAGCTTGCTGCCTGTTCTAAATCTCAAGCTGCAGTCTCACAGCACAGGGTTTGGGGGGTTGAGGGTTATGTTGGATTCTTTTTTTAAATGAGCTCTTTCCAAAGTTATCATTAGTAGCAGGTGTTTGGGTGCCTTCTGGCTTGTGAGGCAGAAGGAGTCTCCTTGTTGCTTTTGAGGGAGGAGGGGGGTGAGAATGATGGTTCTTTGTTCTTTTCCATGACCACTGACACTAGGCTTGTATTTAATAACAACTCAGCAAATTGGGACTATTGGTGCTAAGCTCTCAGCTTTCCAACAGGGATCCCCAGCAGTCACATGTTTCACAGATGACTAAAACAGCTTGTATCAGAGAAGAAAACACACACACACACACTATGAAGGCCAAGTTATGTCTAAATGATATACTTTCAAAATGACTATGGATCGTGGGGTTTAGTACTGGAAGATTCCTTACATCTTGTAATCCAACCCCTTCAGCTTATGTAAGAAGAAACTGAGAACCAGAGAGGGTATTGACTAGCCCAAAGTTACCCAGGCAAGAGATAATGGAATTAAGATTCTAAGTGATTATAGTGGATAGAGTATTGGACCTGGCATCAAGATGACCTGAGTTCAAATCTTACCTCAGACACTATCTGGAGGACTTTGGGCAAGTTATTTAACCTCTTTCATCCTCCTCCTTCAGTTTCCTCATCTGTAAAGTGGTGACCATAACACTCGCACCTACCTCACAGGGTTGTTGTGAGTATTAAATAAGATAGGATATGTAAAACACTTTCTAACCCTCAAATGGTCAGTAGGTGGTGCGATGGATAGGGCACTGGGTTTGGAATCAGGAAGGCTCATGAACTCATCTTCATGAGTTAAAATGTGATCTCAGACACTTACTAGCTCTGTGACCCTAGGCAAGTAACTTAACCGTATTTTCTTCAGTTTCCTCATCTGTAAAATGAACTGCAGAGGAAATGGCAAGCTGCTCCAGTGTTATTGTCAAGAAAACCCTAAGGGGCCAGCTAGGTGATGCAGTGAATAGAGCACCCGTCCTGGAGTCAAGAGGACCTGAGTTCAAATCCTGCATCAGACACTCGACACACTTACTAGCTGTGTGACCTTGGGCAAGTCACTTAATCCCAATTGCCTTGTCTTTCCCCCCTTCAAAAAAAAAAACAAAACCAAAATGGGGTCACCAAGAGATGGACAAGCCTGAAATGACTAAACAACTACAATTGGGGTAGTTCCATAAACTCTCTCTAGCTTAGAGGGTGGAGAGATTGAAAAACTACTGATTAATAATCCATAAATAAATAAGTATAAGGTATTATTATTACTTAAGTGAGTTGAACTCAGTGTCCTCCAAGTCTCCTTACAGCTCTAAATCTATGGTCCTCTGATTCTCTGACAGCAAATTTGGTACCATCCATCCAAGGTGTCAAACACGAAACTTGATAGCCACAACATTCAGAGTGGAGCCAGCCAGGATCGGAATAAAATATAACTGGGAAATATTTGACAAAATAAGTAAAACTACAACATGACATTGATAATGTTAGTATGTAGTTTTCTAAGTCAATATGCTGCCTCAGAGATCCTTATGTATAGTTTGGTGACACCTAGTTCTATTTTCATTTGATGCCACTGGCATATACCGATTGCCTACCATTCAGTAATAGAAGAGATATGCTGGAGGTGGCCAGGTGGGAAAAGAAGTGCAGCCTGCATTTAGTCAGGTAATGCAAAATACAGAGTTAAATATATATTCACTAACTGTGCATTTTATAGACTGGAAAGTTGGTTGTCAGTTCAAAATGAACTTGAGTTATCTGGATAATTTCCTTAACTGCCCATTTAATTTTCTCTACATTGATCCAGCTCTTATTTATGTGTGATTTCCAAATCGACCATTTTTCCAATCAGTTCTGCTTTATTTTTTTCTCTCTACCTTAAGAAATGAAGTCTATGGAACTGATTATGCTTTGATCCAATCCAGTATTCAGATAGCCCAAACACACGGGCAGTCCTTCTTTAATTGGACAATTCATTGTCACATGGACTCAAACACTACCTGAGAAAATTTTGTCATACAACTAATTTCCTTCAATCATACTCTTGTTTCAAACTCTCTAAGCACTCTTCAATTTGAGAAATAAATGCCTGTTTAGACATTTAGTCAATTAAACCACCTTGGAAAATTTAATTCAGTTCAATTTAGCAAGCATTCATTGGGCATCTACTATTTGCAAGGCTCTTTGACCAGTTCTGGGGACCAAAGTGAATACAAGTCACGGCTAGCCAGCTAGAAGATGCTAAATATGTCTTCCTGCTCCCTTTTTCTTCTTCTACTGTGACACCAATAAGATAATATAAAGAATCTGCTGCTGGAATGCTAGCATCTATAAAGCACTTTAAGTAAACCAGACAGACAGGCTACATCGGGTTGAGAGTAACCAACAAGCCTCAGATCCATCAGTGAGTGAGTGGGGTGTCCACTCCAAGCGTGTAAAGACTTCTCCCAGTGGAATGAGTGGATGAGAACGTTTGTTCCGATGGCCTTGAAGATTACTGAAGCAGGCACTGTAGAGTGCTTAGAGTTTGGTCAGACCTTGAAGATGCCATGGTCATCCACTGCATCACGGGCCATCGCCAGTCATCTTGACTTTTGTCTTGCAGGCCAACAACTTTGTGCAACTCTGCTTCACTTAAATCCAATTCATGTACTAGTCAAGACATCACCCTGTGATGTCATTGTCCTCTTTGAAAACAAAGGACCAACAAAGACAACAACACTTTAAGAATGTCAAGGTGCTTTACGAACATTATTTCATTTAAGCCTCATAATAACTCTGGGAGAAAGTCGATATTAATATCCCCATTTTGCAGATTTAAAAAACCGAGGAAGACAAAGGTTATGTGACTTGCCTAGAGTCACACAACTAGTAAGTATCAGATGTAGGATTTGAACTTCGACCATCCATTCAATCCACTGTGTCACCTAGTTTATTTCCATTTGAGCAATTTCTTTTGCCAATGAAATCACAGGTCTAGTAAAAAAAAAAATGAAAAAGGTTGGAGGGATGGGGAAAGAATGAGGATTAGCATTAGAAGGAAAGCCTACAGGGGGGCGGGCAGGGAAGGTAATAGGTGAGTAAAGCGGGCCCTGGAGTCAGGAGGACCCAAGGTCGGTTCTGGCCTCAGACACTTAACACCCACACGAAAAAAAAAAAACTAGCTGTGTAACCTTGAGCAAGTTACTTAACCCCAATTGCCCTCCGAAAAAGGCAAAAAAAAAAAAAAGAACAAGAAGAAGTGAAACCTACAAATAAATGGTGCCTGGGGATGGGAGAAAAGAAGAGTGGCTTGCTGAGGTGTTCATTATCTAGAGAGAAAACAGCTCTAACTATTCAAATGCAACAAACCAATTCTTATTAGCATGTTTTTCTGGACCTGCTTGGGCTTAATAGAGCAATTCAACCCTTAACTGTAGGTAAAGCCCAGTTTCTTCTCCATTGCTTACTGATCCCATATCTGACATTCTATCATCCATTTGAATATTCCATACTTGGAACATTCTCTCCCCCAATTCTAGTTCCTAGTTCCTCTAACGGTTTAGCTAAAGTGCAACTTCCTTCAAGTTGGCTGTTTTCTACTAATTCCCTCATTTGGCATTACTTCCCACCCACCTCCAAGTCACTCTATTTATTTTGTCTTTACTTTTCTGTGAAGTTCAACATAGTCTCCAAGTAGAATATAAGTACTGTTAAGGTCAGGGACTCTCTCACTTTTGCATTTGTATCTTTAGTACTTAATACAGTGCCTTACATATAGTAAGTCCTTAATACATTTTTTTTATTATTTCCTGTCCCTGAGATACCACAGCAAAAATGAGGGTCCAGGCACAATATACCTCACCTATATAGTCCCTAACAATTGACTGTACAATTTCAGAATTAGAAGGGACCTAGTCCTATGTTCTTTCCAATGGAGAAATCATAGAATGTTCACTCTGAAAGGGACTCTCTACTGAGACCTAAGACTGAAAAAACGAAGTAATTCATCACAACTAATAAGTGGAGGGAGGGTTCTTAAACCCAGATTCTCTAACACTAAATACAGAGCTCATTCCATTATACTATTGGATTTTTTCAATGACAGGTGGTATTTCAGTCTCTAAACAAGTCTAGTAATAGGAAGCTCACTACTTTACAAAACAATTAATTCCATTATTGATTGGAATTCCTTTATCTTGAGCCAAAACCTGCAGCTAAATGGTTCAGTGGAAAGTGTGCTGGATCTAAGTACAAATCCCACCTCTAACTTACTAGTTAGACAAGTCACTTAAACTTTTTCAGTCTCAGTTTCATCTGTAAAATGAAGAGACAAAAATAGTTAAGATGTAACAACCTTGAAGATCAACACCAGACATTATTGTTATTATCTTTCTACTATATCCATTTGTCTTACTTCTGCCTTTATAGTTTTTCTATATTAAATTTGTTCAAATATTTTAAGACACCCATCCTGTCCTTCCTATGTCTTCTCTTCTATTGACCTTTTCTCATACTAAAGGGTTTTCAACCATTCCCCTCCGAAGTACCCTTCTCTAGACTTCCTAGTGTGTCCAATTCTCTCTTAAAGTGTGAAAACCACAGATGGACCCAACTTAGTCTAACTAATTTAACCAGAACAGTGGAATTATTAAACCCCTTATTCTGATAATATGGCTCTGTTGACAAATTTTAGGAATAAAATCATTTTTACAAGTATCACACTGCTTAGTCCAATGGTTAATTAATACTCTCAATTTATGGACAACTAAAACCTCTACATCTTGCCCGGTTGACAAGTCATGTCTCCCCTATCCTGTTTCTTTTAAGTTTAAATTATAGACCTTTACATTTAGCCATGATGAACTTCATCATTTCTAGTTTGAGGCCAGCCTGTAATGATCCTGTCATTCATTCATAGATATTTTCTTTCATTTTTAAAATGTATTTTTTTACATTACAAATATTTACAAATGTTTTCCACTTCATGAGAGGTCTCATATAACAAAGTTAGCAAAATAAAACTAATAATACAGCAGTCTCATCTGAAAATGAATGCAACATAGATCTGTAAGCACTCCTTATCTATTATTTTAAATTAACAGAAATCTATTTTTTTCTCTTTATGACCCTCAGCCCATTGGGAATAAAAGAAAATAAAATCCAATTTCTGGTAATAAATATGCATAGTCAAGCAAAACAAATTCCCTCCACATATATGTCTTATTCTGTACCCCAAATCTATCACCTTTCTATAATGGATAGCATCATCAGTCTTCTGGAATCATAAATGGTTATTGTATTGATCATAGTTCTTACAGCTTTCAAAGTCATTTGGTTTTCCAGCGTTGTTGTCATACAAATTATTCTCCTGGTTCTGCTCACTTCATCCATCATTTTATGCATGTTCATTCATAGAGCTAATGGATAAGGGAAAACATCCAGAGAGGTTAAGCGATTCATCCACAATCACACAGCTTTGTGTCATCTAAAGGTGCCCTCTTTGTCTTCATCCAATAAATTTGTTTTCAACAATAAGAACATTGAAGAGGAGAAAGAGAAAGAAAATGCTTCATGTCATACCCCTGGAAATCTCTCTTCAGGTATATATTTATTCATTAATATGAATATGATTATCCAACCATATACAAATTTAACTGACTGTAATATTACCCAGTGTATATCTCTCTGTCTTATTTTGGGCTTACAGGACTGACAAACTTAGACTTGTGGACTTAGTGCTGGAAGTCGCCTTAGAAACCATCACATTTAACTAACCTCATCATTGACAGATGAGTAAAAGAGAAGGGGCTTCTCAAAGATCACATAAGGAGTCAGTGACAGGATTCCAACCCAGATTCTCCAACTCCAAAACCAGTCAGCTGAACCATGCTGCTGTTCTACAGTTATATTTTTCTAATGCCTTGTTTCAATCAAGATAACCCACATCAATATAATTTTCCTAATGCACCAGTCTAACAACATTATCAAAAAAGTGAGGTACATTTGTCAAGGTTTTGTTCTTAGTGGACCTGTTTCCTGGTAACAACCTCTTTCTTCCCTAAGTACTCATAGACTATTAGTTTAACGATGTATCCTGGAACGCCACTGAGAAATAATATAAATTTTATCTGGACTGTAATTTCTGATCTATCAATGATTATCAGCATTAAATACCAGTACTCAATTGAGTGTGTTAATTAAAGGCAAAGATGGCAATAGATAGTGGAAATCTGAAGATGGCACTGATAACTTATTTTATCAAATAGCTTCAACCTTTCCTACCAAAACCATAACATGAGGTGTTAAAATTAATAATAATAGTAATAGTTAATATTTATGTAGAAATAAACTCTATGCCTGACACTGTTCTAGGCACTTTACAATTACTTTACATTTGGTCTTCCCAGTAACCCTGTGAGGTAGGTGCCATCATTATTCCCATTTTAGAGATAAGGAAACTTCAGCAGACAGAGATTAAGTGATTTGGCCAAGGTCATATATCTAGTAAGTGTCCACGGATGGATTTGAATTCATATCTTCCTGACTCCTGGCCCAGCCCTCTATCCCCTGGGCCATGGAGTTCAATGGCCTGATATGAATGTCATCTTTTTAAATTTCTCTTTTCTGGACTCTTGGTGGAAGCAAAACAGACAAGAAGCATATGACTGAAAATACAGAGAAAATATTCTAGCCTATAATGGGCAGCTATGTAATGCAATGGATAAAGTCCCAAGACCTGCAGTCAGGAAGACCTGAATTCAAATTCAGACTCAAACACTTACTAATTGTGTGACCTTGGGCAAGTCATCTAACCTCTGCTTGTCTCAGTTTCCCCATCTATAAAATGGTGGTAATAATAGCACCAACAGGGTTGTTGTGAGGACCAAACGAGATAATAATTATAAAGCACTTAGCCCAGTCCCTGGCACATAGTAAGGTCTATTTAAATGTTAGCTGCTATTATCATTATTATTCCCCTAGAATAAGTCTCTGTCTGCTTGGTAATTTATTCCCATTTCATTCTAACTAAACTAGAAATGTTAATGGGCAACTTCATGGCACAGTGAATAGAGCACCAGCCGTGGAGTCAGGAGGACCTGAGTTCAAATCCAGCCTCAGACATTTGACCCACTTACTAGCTGTGTGACCTTGGGCAAGTCACTTAACCCCAATTACCTTGCTTTCCCCCCTCCAAATTTTTTTAATTAAAAAAATTAACTAGGAATGGTGTGCTCTTTCAGCAACTTCTCTAAGTTTTGATGGAACACAAAGTCATTACAAGTTGAGAAAAGCTGGAATCCAGATAGATCTGTGAGAATCATGTGGCTTATGGTGGATTTTGTGGGTTTGGAATTCTTGGAAGATGCCATTCTTGCAGCAGAACTAACACATGATGCAATAAAAATTTGGCAGGGAAAGTATTAGTCAAAAACTTGGCCCTTGTCTACTCAGGAACAATAGAATTCTGGCCACTAGTAATGTGAGAAAAACCACTAATACCTCCTGCCAACTGGATACATGTTGTGGGATTTAAAATAACAGAGAGAGAAGAGAGAGATAAAACCAATTCTAATGAAATCAATTGGCCACAGAAGAGGAAATGCCTAACAGATATAAATATATAACATATCAAATAAGAAAACACATGGAAAGTGTCTCGAAAACCTTAAAGAACAATATAAATGTTCAATATTGTTATATATAGAATACTAAAACACTGAGAAAGAAGAGAAAATTCTCACTGGTATTGAGAATTTCTTTAGTTAAGGTTTAGAAATTAATTTCCGCAAAGTGTTTCATTTTTTATTGAGTTTATCTTTCTAAATAAATAAATGAATGCACAAGCCTTCCTGTTATATGAATCATTTAGAAAAATAAACATTCACAGGTATCATGCAGATCGAAGTCATATGACTAATAAAATTGACAAACACAAAGAAAAAGAAATAGGGGAAGACTAAAATGATGCAGTGCAGAAAAAGAAAGTTGGCTCAGAGCAATATTCTGAGGGCTAAATATAATATAAATATAATGTATTTATTATAATATGGTAATATATAACATATTAGTATAATTATATAAATATAAACAATAATAATTACAGCAAGAAAACAAAAAATAGACGAAAATGAGATTGGGAGGAGTAGGGAAAGCAGACAGCATGCCTTTGGTTTTCTTCTGCCAAAGTTAATTTAATCACCTGTACCCAGCTACGGGGTAGGACCCCTGAGTGGGTCGAAGGAAGACAGAAATACCCCTATATGAGACGAAAGAGTCAGAAGAATTCTTTGGGATTGGCCAAAGCTGGAAACAAAGTGGGAACTCATTCTTTGGGGAATGGCTAAACATTCATGTAATAGGATATCACTGAGCTATTAACAAATGATGACTATGAGAAACAGAGAGAAATTTGGAAAGATAACATGAACTGATGAAGAGGGATCATCATGCAGAATGATGGGACCAATACATAAATGAAAAGAAGACCATAGAATAAAGACAAACTCAGAGTAATGGTCATGGCCCAATAAACAAATGATGAAATGTACCTCCCTCCTTTCAATAAAGAGGTGAAGACAACAGATGTTGATCTAGAACAATACATGTTCTAGATGTTGCCACTATGTTAGCTGGTTTTGTTTAATTGTTTCTAATTATCACAAGGGTGGGCTCAATGGTAGTGGTAGACAGGACTGAGGGGAGAAAAAGTCTGAAAATTACTGTGATATAAAAACAAATGGCATCATTAAACAAATTGTTAGCAATTTGGAGTTTATGGTTTTAGATATTGCCACTTCTTACTTTATTTAAATGTTGCCATTGTTTAGAACAAAAAAATATTTTTAAACTTTTAAATATGGAAGTATGAAAAAGTTTGACAAATATTTTCTGCCTCTGATCAAGACATAATTGATTCAATTATATTCAATGGAAAAAATAACTCTTAAGTGCCTGCTACAGAAAAGGCTGGGTGGAGAACAGTTTCCTTGGTATAATTTGACCCAATAATCATTTTCAAGTGGCTACTATGTAGCAGACACTGAGCCAGGCATGGGAGACCCAATGATAGAACAAAAAAACATCCCTGTCTGTCCTCAAGGTGCTTACATACGTCTGCCCCTGGCTGGTCACAGGGTGATGATTTTTGCCAGGGACTGTTGAAGACTGTCTACTAAATTGTATTAGCAGTTGTATTAGTATTAGTATTGTAACAGCCATATTAAAGACATTATGGTGCCTTTACAATTGTAAGCTCTTCCAGGGTGGGAGGAGCCTTTCTCCACCTAGGCAGCTAGGATAGACTAGACCTTAAGGCATGAAAATCTGAGGCCAAATCTAGCTTCAGTCTAGTTTACACTAACTGTGAATATATCACCTGTCTGCCTCAGTTTCCTCAACTGTTAAATGAGGAAGATAATACTTTCCTCATAGGGTTGTTGTGAGGATAAAATGAGATAATGTTTGTAAAGTACCTGGTACATAGTAGCCACTCAATAAATATTGAACAACTCACTGAAATAATCATCTGAACCCAGATACTAGAATTTCTCTAGCTCTCCCTCACCCTCTCATTTCTTTCTTTCTCCTTTCTTCTGACAAATTTCCATTTTCTCTAGCTACTGCAGTAGTAGGAAGAAGCAAGTTTGGCTATATGGAAGTATTATCATATATATTTATATATATATGTATATATATATACATATATAGTATTTACAAAAAGAGGCAATGTGGCTTAGTTGATAGGGAAACAATCTCAAAACCAGGAAGCCCTGGTTTGAAGTCTTGACTCTGATATTTATCAGCTGGGTAGCCCTGGGTAAGTCATTTCTCAATGGTCTGGACAAATCCCTAGGACTGTAAGTTGTCCAAAAGGTAGAAGGTAGAAGGTGTTTCTCAATCAGTAGAATTGGTAGAAGGTGTTTCTCAACAGGAATTCTTTACAACAATGAAATTATAGGTCTAGTCTCTGTCTAGTTTAAACTCAAAAACAAATCAGGCCCCAGAGTGGGTATTTTCAAATTTGATTCCACCTTTAGAGTTGATTCAAGAATCTCTAGGGTTTTGCATAAATCCATCAAGATCCAAATCATTCTGAAACCAACAGAAAACAAGGATTTATTTTAAAGAACAGGAAATCAACTAAATAAAAAAAAAAATTTGCATGTTTTGCATATTGTCCTCTTTGTATGCCAACACGCTGTTCTTGTTTTCCAGAAGAGAAAAGGGTGTCATAGGAGGTATATGTGTCCCAGTCAGAGGTAAAATCACAGCAGCACAAAGCTCTTAACGTAGCATCCTAGAAGAGACTTAGGGGAAGAAGGTTAGCATTTTTTTAATTCTATATTCGCCTTCACTGAGTCATTACAGAATTTTCCCAAAATAGAGTAGTTACCTTCAGAGATAGTGAATCCCAGGCACTGGAGGTCTTCAGACAGTGACTGGATGACAGCTTTTTGTCGATGTTATAGATGTAATCCATCTGACAATTGGACCATAGAACATGTCTACCTCCTCATTTCCAAGTATCTCCCCCACCCCATTTCCTCTACACCGTGATAGGATGACACTTCAGTAACCTCTTACCCTCTCCTGCTCCCTGATTCATGGTAAGTCCAGAAATCTCTTATCGTTTGTTGTTTGTCCTTCATCTTTGAAGAGGACCAATGTCATCACGGGATGATACCTTGACTCATGGGTGAATTGGATTTAAGTGAGGCAGTTGCACCAAGCTGTCAGCCTCACTCTCTCTTCCAGAGTCATGAAAGTCTAGTGGCAAGACAAAAGTCAGAACAACTGGTAATGGGGATGGCCCTGGATACAGCGGTTGACCAATGTTCCACGGTGCCTACTTCAGCCACCTTCATGACCCTTGAAACAAATTGTTCTCGTGTGCCCATTCTGCCAGCAAAGTCTTCACACGCTTGGGGTAGACACCCCCTAATTCACCAATGGGTTTGAGGTCATTGGTTACCCTCAAAGTGAGAGTAAAATCTAGAAATCTACTCCTCACATGGAAACAGAACAGTACAGTAGAAACTGCCCAAATCTGAGTTCAAATCCTGCTTTTGATATTTACTGTCTGTGTGAGCTTTGGCAAGTTACTTGGCTTTCCTGGCCCTGTTTCTTCATCCATACAATAAAGGGAATGAACTAGAAAGTGTCTGACTTCCCACCCAAATCTAGAGCTATGACTTAGTATTTTAATGTTTCACAGATTGTTGTTCTTTAGTCTGCAATTTCATTGTGTGAAGGAGGACTTGAACCTAAGCCTTCTTGACTTTAAGGTCAATACTTTCTCTTTTTTGGGGGAGGCAATTGGGGTTAAGTGACTTGCCTAGCTAGTAAGTGTTTGAGGCCATATGTGAACTCAGATACTCCTGACTCCAGGACTAAGTGTTCTATCCACTATGCCACCTAGATGCCCTAAGGCCAATTCTTTTTTTGTTTTGTTTTTTGGAGAGGGGAATGTAGGGCAATTGGGGTTAAGTGACTTGCCCAAAGTTACATGGCTAGTTTTGTGTTAAGTGTCTGAGGCTGGATTTGAACTGGGGTCCTCCTGACTCCAGAGCCAGTGCTCTATTCACTGTGCCACCTCGCTGCCCCAAGGCCAATTCTTAATCTAATATTCCACACAGCTGGAGCCTGGGTGACTCATATCTTAGTTTCCATAACTGACATTTATTCTACTCTTGCTACCAACCAACCCTCCCTCCATCACACACACACACACACACACACACACACACACACACTCACACACACACATACAAACACAGACTCACATACACACACACTCATGATGTCCCAGCCTCCTACTTCACTGAGAAAACTAATACTTTCTGACATCAACTCCTTCAACTCCCCTTCACCACATCTTAAAAACCCTCAGACCAAAATGTCAATAATAAGGGAATGGTAATAAATTGTGAAAATGAGGAATACAGAAGGATATGGAAGGCCTTTATGACATAATGTGAAGCAATAAAACAGCAGAACCAGGAGAATGGGGCATACGGTAATTATGATCATATGAGGAAAGGTGAATAAGAACAGGCTGAAAAGCAATCCTGATAGGAACACGGGAGAGACTGAAAAACTATTATGATACGTGTCATGCTGAAATCCGTAAGGCAGCTCACAGGAGATAGACTACTGAACTTGGAGTCAGTAAGACCTAAATTTAAATATAGTCTCAAACATTTACTAGCTCTGTAATCATAGGTAAGTTATTTAACCTCTGCCTCAGTTTCCTCAACTGTAAAAAGGAATAATGATAGCATTTACTAAAGTTGTTATAAAGATAGCATGAGATGATAGTTGTAAAGCACCTTGTAAACCTTATGGTACTACATAAATGCTAGTTATCATTCTGTTGTCGTTCAGGGATCTCAGTCATGTCTGACTCTTTGTGACTGAATTTGGTGTTTTCTTGACAGAGATACTGGAAAGGTTTGCCATTTTCTTCTCCAGCTCATTTTACAGATGAGGAAACTGAGGCAAACAGGGTTAAGAGACTTGCCTAGGGTCACATAGCTAACAAGTGTCTGAGGTCAGATTTGAACTTAGGTTTTCCTGATTCTAGGCCCAACTCTCTATTCACTGTGCCATCTAGTTACCATTATTGAAATCAATTGATTTAAAAATCAAGTAGTAAGCGAGTTTACTTGCTTATAGTAAGTGTTGTTTCTAATAAAACTTTTAATATTGGGAAAGGAAGGTCCTTAAACCTCTCAGCAGCATTACCCTCTCTTCTCCTTCATTCCAGGAATAGAAGAGCTATCCCTATTATTCACTAAAACTAATCTCTCTACTTTTGCTACTTTTGCCTTTGATCCCATTCCCTCCCATCCAATGTATATTTTCTACTCCCAACCCCCTCTTCTGACCTGCAGGCCCACATCTCTAACTACCTTCTGGAAATATCTGCCTGCATGTCCCGTGGATCCACTTGCATGTTAAACTCAACAAAAGAAATTCATTTTCTTTCCCCGAGTGTATTTTTCCTTTTTTGATTTCTGCCTGTAGAACCAAATTTACTGTCATGAAAGTTCACAAATTAGAAGTTGGATGAAAAGGTGGATACCAAAGGTAGACAAGCAGAAATTCGATGATTCAGGAAGAAAGACAGTGAGGCTGACGAAATTCACACAATTATTTCATTGAAATCCCGTTCACTAGCGAGTCAAGCTATCACCTATGATGCCATTGGTCATCTTTGAAAATAAAGGACCAAACAAAAACAATAAATTGGAAGTTGACTTTGGCTCTTCTTCTCCCTCACTTCTCCTATCAAATCAATTGCAGAGTCAAATCTATTTCCACAACACCTGTCAAACTCATCCTCTCACCCCTATTCAAATTACTACCACACTGGTATAGGCCTCCTCACCATCCCCTCACCTCACATGGGTTTCCCATCTCATCTCTCTCCCTACTTCTAATTCGTCCTTCATGCCATTGGCAGAATGAACTTTATTATATATATAGATGATCATTCATTACTCCACTCAAAAAATTTCAGTGGCTCTTTATTGAATCTGGGGGTTTTCACTGGTTTTTCCCTCAAGCTTGGAATATTCTCCTCCCTAATTCCCACCTCCTGGCTTCCCTGGCTTTATTCAAGTCTAGCTAATACCCCATCTTCAATGAGAAGCCTTTCCCAATCCCCTTTAATGTTAGTGTCTTCTGTCTGTTGATTCTCTCCAGTTTGTCGTGTATATATCTTACTTCTATGTAGTTACTTTCATGTTGTCTCCACCATTAGACTGGAGTGGGAACTACTAACTACCCACACTCCCGGGCACATGTTGCTGTTCAGTCATCCAACTGTGACCCAGTGGACCATATGGCACCAGCCCCTTCTTATCCCCCACTGTCTCCTAAAGTCTGTCCATGTCATGTTAGTTGCTTCTATAACATCTATCCATCTCATTCCTCTGCTTTCCCCTTCTCCTTTTGCCTTCAGTCTTTCATAGAATCAGTCTTCTTCAAAGAGTCTGGTCTTCTCATTATGTGACCAGAGTATTTAAACTTCAGTTTAAGTATTTGTCCTTCCAATGAATAGTCAGAATTAATTTGTTTAAGCATTGATTGATTTGTTGTCCTTGCTATCCAAGGAATTCTCAGAAGTCTAGGTGCTTAATTGCTGCTTACCAATTGAGTCACAAATTTTTTAAATGCCTCTGCCTAGCATCTAAGGTCTCTAGAACCTGGCAACCTTTCCAGATTCATTTCATAGTATTTACCTCCAGGTGTACTTAGAAACCAGACAAAGCAGACTAATTCTCTGCCCCTAAACAACTTCGTGATCTCATCATCTATCAGCTTCTAATCAGGCCATTTCCTATGCCTGAAAAGCCCTTGTCCTTTTCTTCCTGTTCAATTATTACTTATCCTTTAAAGAGAGGAACTGAAATTGTGAAACTCTCTGCTAAAGCAGGTCAGCACCTCTTATGAATTTATGCCCTTAGAAATTTGCTTGGAGCAGGAATTGTTAAGCAATCTGTCCAACACAGCCAGAATCTGTCAGAAGTGTAATCTTGGGGTGGCTAGGTGGTGCAGTGAATAGAGCACCAGCCCGGGAGTCAGGAGGACCTGAGTTCAAATCCAGCCTCAGACACTTAACACTTACTAACCATGGGACCTTGGGCAAGTCACTTAACCCCAGTTGCCCTGACTTCCCCCCCCCCCAAAAAAAAAGAAGTGCCATCTCTATCATGAAGGCATCCCTCAGTCCCCTGGCTAGTTAGCATCCTTTCCCCTCAAGCCTCAAATTGCATTTTGTTTCATAACTTTAATGCACTTCTCATGTAACAGTGTGAATTGCAGATGTTCATCTTGATTTCCTAGCCCCAATTAATTTGAGGTCAATAGCCATGTATATTCTAAACTTCTTATCTTTACCATTGTCTCCACCAAGAGACAATCTGTGTTCAGCCCACAAGGATATTAATAAATGTTTGAGTGTGTGTGTGTGTGTGTTTATGTGGAGGTAATTCTTATTCAAGCCTCTATAATTATTTATGGAGCAAAACATTAAGGATTTTCAATGCTTTGTTGGATCCATAATAAGAGACTTTATTATGTTCATTTCCTCAACCAATGTGGACAGCGGCTCATCCATGCCTTCTCATTCCGCATAATTCTTGTCCATATCCTTCTATAAATCTAATGCCCCAGGGGCTTTTTAATATTTCATGAATACCAGAGCAAATTTCAGGGTGTCCATCTGGTATTTCCCACTCTTACTATATGACTTTCCTTCCTTTCCAAACTTACATATTCTCGATGATGGTTTTTCTCACACACAAGTCATAACTCTAACAGGTTTCAGCCTATCCACACCTACCAGGCATTTTTCCATTGCTCTTTTTGGTGGAGCTGAAATTTTCATTATTCTGAGAAACTGGTATTCCATGAATCATAGCCAGATAGCATCCCTTATATCAATAAAATGGAGAAAGAGCAAACCAATGAATTGGATATGAAATTTTTTAAAAAGAACTAAAAATTCCCAATTAAACACTAAATTGGAAATCCTAAAAATTAAAGGTGAGATGAATAAAAATTGTATGTAAATAACATTGATTTAATAAATAAAACTAAATGTTGGTTTTATGAAAAACCAATAGATAAAACTATTGATTAATTTGATTTTTTTAAAGAGAGAAGAAAACATGGATGAATATTTCTACTAAAAAGATAGACTTCTGTGACATGTAGTAACTTAGTGTCATTGAAAGCACTCTGCAGTTCCCCAAATGAGATTCAGCATGCCCTTCTCTTCTTATTAAATTCTGGTTCCATTTCATGATCTATCAGTGGTGCTCATCCAAGACCCAGGAACTAAGAAACTTATTCAAGTGCTTAACATCCACCTGTATGTCATAACCTTGGCAACAGACACTCTTTATTGCCGGTAGGTTAGCCATTAAGTGATGAATTTGTGACTGTGGCAAACCATGTCATAGATTTTAAGAATAATAGGGTAGCATTGTAAAATAAAAATAGATAAGTACATAAAGGAACCACAGGACTGTTTTTAATACCATGAGATAAACAGCAAGTTATGTTACAGTGGAAAAAAAACAGAAAATAATGGATTTGGAGTCAGAGAACTTTGGTTGGAGTTTTGGCACTGATGTCTATAATCTATGTGACTTTGTAGATTTTTTAACCATCTTAGGCCTCAGTTTCCTCATCTGTAAAATGAAGACTAGATAATCTCTGAGGTCCCTTGCAGTTCTAAATTTATGATCCTATAATCATTTTAACCAGCTTGAGTTTTAGATGGCCTAGAAGTGTGTAATCTAGAGACTTTAAATAATCCTCCTGCTCCTCTTCAGAGTATTTCTGCCATTTCCCCCCTAATCACCAAAGTTGAATTTGCCCAAGACTTTCCAAATGCAGAATTAAAAGAGAGATCACTTTGCCTTACCCTCTAGGCTATTTTGGCATATAGCTGATGTAATTCTATCACATGAACAGGTGAAAGCTTCTTATCTACCTATTTGGATAGGATTAGGTTTTCCAGCAACTGGATCTGTTCATGTGCAATTTCATTTTTATTGTTGTTTTTGAAATGTT
>NW_027185616.1:18384207-18388348 GCF_028583685.1 Petaurus breviceps papuanus
CCAGAAGTTGAAAGTCTCTCCTTTAAGCAGTAGCTCACTGAGAGACATGAGTGACAGCTGATGAAGGCCTCTTAAGAATAGACTCAACAGAAAATGACAGAGGTTCATTTGTGGAAAGTTTCGCTCCAACTTGTTTTGCTGCAAAAAAGTCTTTCGCGTATCTGTCTATTGTAAATTTGTATTTCTGGTTCTCTTTGACGGAACACTCTCTATGTTTCTTAGCTGCCTCTTCAAAGGATTCTTTGACAAATGGTGTTTTTAACTCAGGTCCTGATTTGTCATTAAATGTTTGCTGAAATAATGAGTGGAATGGATTATATTTGAGTGGCAGAGGGTGTCTGCTGCTTTCTTTGCTGATCTTGTTTAAGACATGCTCTTGAGAAGACACAGAGTCCTTATGAGAGATCTGTGAAAAATTTCTTTTGGGAGGGGAGAAAGCTGATCTTTCACGAACTTCCTGAAGGGCACACTGAATTTCGTTTCTGGAGGTTTGGATCTCATGAGCATGAGGCAACAATGGAGAGTTTTCCATTTTGGGTGACATCATGCTGTGCTCTACATTTTGTCCATCTTGACCTTGGGGCACCTTAGAGTCCCAGTTGGCCCCCGGTTTCAGAGTCTGTACTGAAGTGGTTGCGTTTAGTAGGCACTGTTGATAAAGAAGTGCGTCACTAATGGGGCCGCACTTGGGCCAGACTAAGAGTCGGGAAGACAAAGGGTACTGCCGATAGGTAGTGGCCACACTGACATTAGAAGAAATCAGTTCCATGTTCCCAGATCCAGAATATTGCATAGTCAGATCAAGACAGGTAGGTAAAAAATTACAAAAGTCCTTGCTCGGAGTTTCCACTGGAGTTGGGCTATAGGCAGTTTTGTAGGTATTATATTCAGGTCCGTGCACCATGTGGTTTGGCAGAAATAAGGCAGCAGCTTGAGTGGCTTCCATCATCTCTCTCTCTTTAAATTCTCTCTCTAGCATAATGTTCTCTAGTTCTTTATCAGCAAATGCTCGTCTTTTTCTCATCCTGTCGCTCACCGGGGGAGGCAGAGGGGAAGTCCCTCCTAAGTAAGTCTCTGCTGGAATGGGGCGATAGCCTAAAGAAAGCAAGGGATGAAGACAAATGATATTAAGATGTGAAAAGAACAAAGGTGATTGACAACACAGCAAGAAGAAACTCAAGAATGAAGGCACTCATTAACAACCTGGTAAACAACATTTAAGAAACACCTATCCACAATGCTACATGACTAGAATAGAATTTTCTAACCCCAATGTACAAAGCAAGAGGGTAGCTACAGATCCAACTTCACAGAATTTCAGAGTTGGAAGGGATTTGAGAGGCTATCTAATCCAACCCATAACTGAAAAGAATCCTCTCTATAATTTCCATTGTACATTTTCTCTAACTTTACCTTTTGGGGGTTTACTGATTCAAAAGTTCAATGTTCTTCATGAGCTCTAGCATTGTAGGAGCAGATGCTGCTTGTACATGAAATATTGGTGCTAGAAGACACCTCAGAAAACATCTACTGTAATTCCCTCGTTTCACTGGTAAGAAAACTGAGACCTAGAGAGGTGATGTGACTTGGCCATTGTGCCATAACTAGCTGGTAGCAGAGCCCAAGGCCAAGGTCTCATGACTCCCAGTCCAGTATTCTCACCATCTTTCCAAGTGACCTAACTTGCTCCCTACAATAAATTGCATTATCTTCACATCACCCTTTTTTCTATTATCAAAAAAGAAATCTATACCTAGATCAGATGTCATATTTATTTTCTAAAGATGGATCATTATGTACACATTGTTACAGATGTGGAATAATCCAAGGATAACTAGAAGAAAAGAGAAATAAAGAAATTTAATGCAGATTAGTAAGAAGAACAAGAGGTAAGATTCAGAATGAATTTCAGGGACAGCAAGGGAAGCAGAGGACATTGGGAAGGCCTTTGTTCCCTAGTCAAACACTGCACTGAACATTCTTGTTACTCTTCTTAGAGGGGAAAAGTTAGGGAAAGAAAATTCACTAGAAGGTATTTAAAGTACCTGGTGCATATGTGTATATGTGTGTGTGTGTGTGTGTGTGTACCTTTCCCCAAGCACTAATTATCTTGGTAGAAAACCAAAATGGCTATACAGGCAATCATTAGAACACAGATTAAGTCATCTCATGTTTTGTGAATAGAAACAGGGTCAAAAACAAAGATTAGTGTAATATAAATAGCCTCTCTAGCAACATAAAATACTTTGGGTCTGTCATCATTCCCCAGTATCCACCTCTATCAAATTTGTTTGGAAAGTCTATTGTGCCATTTGTGTTTACATAATGACAAATCCATTGCACTCATTTGCAAATAAAATAAAAAATGAAAATTAATGTTTCTATTTCAATAGCACAAATCTTTGCCAGGAAATTATTTATCTAGATTTAGGCTGACATTTTTGCACAGGCAGCTCAGTTGCACTTTTAAAATATGATCTTTATCATCATAATTTTGTTTGCCCAGTTTACAACCAAATTACCTTCTGATGTGCAAAAAAAAAAGTTTGAGGTCTGATCTACATAGCACAAAATATGGTAATGGAAAATATATTTTTTTCAATATGAATTTTCTAGGATGGAAATAAAGAAAATAAAATTCAGTGCTAGACTTTTTTCAAAAAAGGTTATTTTTTTAACTAGTAAATACCTTCTTCAATATTGAAGGACACACAATATTTTTTAAAGGAAAGAAAAGGAGGAAAACTAAGCATAGCTAAATCTTTGGGCACCAGAACTTAAGTAAGCAAGTGTAGTCGCTAGGGCTACAGAGCCCAAATTTCCTCTTTAATTCATTTGGTTTGATATAGAAATGACCAGAAGGTCATTGGGAAGAAGTGTATTCATGAAGCAACATATTATTTAAAGCATTGCTTTGGGTCAGAAATTCAGGCTACAAAGAAAAGTGTAGATCAGAGGCAACTCTCTGGAGGGAAAGACAAAAATAAATTCCTATAAGTGAATTACCCAGATTAGATGACCATATCAACCAAACTTCTAGGTTCACTCCTTACTTTACTTTTCCCACTTAGACACAGCCCCTGGAGTGTCCAGCAAAGAAAAAGGTGAAGCTTCCTTTCTTTGGTTCTTTCTTTCCTATTAAAAACTGTTCTTTCTAATCATACTCAGTTCTTATTAGCATAACTCTGCACAGGAAATTTTCGTGTTGCCTAGATTATAATCTATTGACCAATAAACTGCAATTAAATCTGTTAAGTAATAAACAAGCTATCACAAATGGGGTCATGCTTTGCAAAAACTTATTTATTTTGTTAAGAATTAATGTCCTCTTCTGTGGCTATTTGGTACAAGAAAGGAAGCCTTCAGACCTTAGAAATACTTTCTGCTCAGACTTCTCCACAGGTCAATGAATGTACAAGTCCTGAGAAGCAGAGATTAGGTAGCCCAGCATAGCTCATTGCAAAAGACCTTGGGTTCCCTGAGATCAAGAGGATATGTTTTTGTTTTGTTTTACCTTCCAAAATGCTTTTGGCCAGCAAACTGGGTGCCCGAACTTGTCTCTGGTAGACTGCTTTGCGTTCAAAATTATTCTGTTTCCCAGAGAGCCCTTTCTTGTCCTGCACATAGGGATGAAACAAAATTAACCAGATTAACCCAAAGAAAAGGGACAGGTGAGGGCAATGATAAAGACATATCTCCCAAATCTCTTTTTCATTTCCCTGATATGAAAACAGTTCTAGATAAGATGGAATGAATATGTGTATATAAAAACCTCAATGTCAGGCCCTTCTATCAGAGGAGGGGTAATGTCCAGAAAACTATCTTCCCAAGAAGGCACCCAGTCAGAAGTATAAGAAGCAGGCAATCAGGTGATTCTACTTTCTCCTAGCTTGGGGATTCTACTTTCTCCTAGCTTAGCTCCTAGCCCTTCTCAGTCATCAGCCTCCCCTCATGTCTCCCCACTCCACTCCCCATTCCCTCCTGCACTCTTCCAGGTCCTGGGAGCCCTTAGCAAGCTGTTTTCCCAGGCAGGCTCCCTGCTGCTCATTGCCACTCCAAATCTGGCATAATCTTAGAAATTCCCACCTAATTGTGACTACTCTCTCTCTCTCTCTCTCTCTCTCTCTCTCTCTCTCTCTCT
>NW_027185616.1:18388448-18418333 GCF_028583685.1 Petaurus breviceps papuanus
TCTCTCTCTCTCTCTCTCTCTCTCTCTCTCTCTCTCTCTCTCTCTCACACACACACACACACACACACACACACACACACACCATGTATAAGACCATTTAGAGTAAGGACCCACAAATTATTTGGGGTGTAGAGTAAGTACAACAAACCCACTGAAAACCAAGGCACCAGTTCAGAGGAGACCAAAGTCAAGAAGAAATTTATCCTAACCTGAGAGTGCTGAATGGACAGAGAGGAGATAGTGGCTGTAATGATTCATTACCTACTGAAAGGAATAGATAACTATCCTTGGTCAGTGATTTTGGAGGCTAGTTTTGCCCCCTCTAAGCTCTGGGCAGCTAGGATATCTGTCTTTAGAGATCCCCTTTCTTGTCCCCAGATACTCTGTAAATGCAAGATTAGTTCTTTATGCATTTTAGGAAAATGAGCACAAAATTAAGCCATCTAGAACAGCCAGGTGGAGGAGGGAGAAGGCAGTTTCTCAACCATAACCTCATGAACAGCGATGTGGGTCGTGGCACGCAATCCAGCTCCAGCATATTTCACTGGGCTGAAATCTTAGGCCTAGGAGAGGGCTGGGTTTCTGCTGGTGGGGAAAACTCAGCAATTCTCCTCTGCTACCCCTATACCACCAGCTCTGCCATGGCTACAGGGAAAAGACAGCCCATTTAACCCTGCCATGACAAAAGAAATTAGGGAGAAAGTTGTGGGCTTGCTGGGGAAGAGAGGGGGGTTCTTTTGTTGTTACTGTTCTTGGGTTTTCCTTAGAAAACTTGAGTTGGATGGAGACAAAGTAAGTCAATTTATTTCTGGTGTTCGCTACCAGGGATCAGGGAGATTATCTTGCTAAAAATAAATTCAGGTCTCCTCTCTGAGTATTCTTTCTATCTCCATTCCTCAAAAGGGAAGGAGCTATCAGCCTGGTGTGTTATTTGGGCAATAAAAAGAAAGTGGGATGTGTAATACACTTTATAGTATTAACAGTGGTAGAGTCAGGCAATGGCTAACTCATATTTATATTAAGAGGGAGTAAGATTCGAAGCCAGGAAATTTAAATCTTGCTTCTGATACTGTGTGACCACAGGCAATTCATTTGACCTCTCTGGGCCCATGCTCTAAGACAAAGTTAGAGATGAGTTGATGATCTATAATCAATGAAGGGTACCCCATTGAAATCATAAGTCCCATAACTCTTTCACATCGACTTTCGGGTGATCTCAGCCCAGAATTTTTTCCATTCCCTCAGAAATGTATGTAAGAAGACCTCTAAATTTCTCAGTCCTAGAGCTCAAGCTGGCAGGAACAAATAACCTAAGGCTTCCTCCCCAATCTTAGCAGTCTGACCATTCAAAAAAAATTTAATTCCACTAACAACCATTTATTTATCATTTCCAGTCTAATTGAAGACAAATTAGTAGAAATGATTGGGGAGGGGGAAGAGAAGGCACAGAGGGAAGCCCCACTCCTACTGTCTCTAGCCCCCAGAACTGTGAGACTGTCAACCGAGAGGCTCTTCTATATTGTTTTTAAGGGAGTGAAAAAAGAGGGTAATTGGGTTCAACAATAAAACTGAAAGGGAAGAATAGCAGGTAAAAGGTGGCTGTCCTTGGTCAGACATTTTGGAGGTTAGCTTTTTCCCCTTTGGGCTAGAATCTCTGTCTTTAAAAAAATCCAGCACCCGAGTTAGTGGGGTTGTCTTTCTAAATGCTCATGGGATCATAAGATTTAGAGCTGGAAAGAACCTTAGACATCTTTAATCCAACCCTCTCTTTTTATAGATGAGGAAATTGAGTCCCAAAAAGGATTAGTAACTTTTTACACACAAGCAGTAAAAAGTGCATGTAACTGAACCCATGCCCTCTGTCTCCGACTCTATCCCTCATTCCACTGGACAAGGGTTACTTAAGCTGAGGTCCATGAACTTTTTTGTTTAATATTTGATATATTTAATATCATTTCAGTATTTGATCATTGTATTCCAATATAGTTGTCTTCTTTTGATTTTATGCCTTTGAAAACACTATTCTGAGGAGTCCAAATGCTTTTTCAGATTGTAGAAGGGTCCAGGACATAGAAAAGGTTAAGAATCCTTCAGTACAGAATGTCTCCTCACTTCTTAAGATTCAACACACACGTACACACACACCCCAAACTCCCCTCTGATGCCCCCTAAAGAGTGGTGCTCCGGTTACCTGTACTGAGTGCGCTCGCGCGCACACACACACACACACACACACACCCTTCGATGAACTCTCCCTCTGGTGGAGAGTATCTACCACCACCACCACCAGTTCCCTCCAAGCCTGATACCCACCTCGGTGGCCTGCTGCCTCCTGAGTGCCACCTGAGCCGCCATGACCCGCTGTCTCTCCACTACCAGCAAGCAGTTGGCACACTGGCAGTCCCGCCAGCGACAGAAGCGCTTGTGGCCCTTCAGGCAGGACACCACTCCGTGGTTTCGGCAGCGGGCGCACTTGGGCGTGCGGCTCAGCTTCCTCTGCTCGCCCCCGCCTCTGGAACAGCTGCCCCCTCGCTCTGCCTGTCCTACCGCCTCCGGCTGCCCCTGCAGGGGCTGCTGGGGCGGCAGTGGCCGCGGCGTCTGGCCCTGTTTCTGCAATTGCGCCAGCTGCTGGGGTGGGTCTGGCACCCCCAGGGACTGTCCTTCGTCTTCCCCCTCTCCTTCTTCCTCTCCTTCATCTTCCTCCTCTTCCTCGTCTTCGTCCTCTTCCTCGTCCTCCCCTTCCCCGCCGGGGGGCAGGGAGTTGGACCCACGCGACTGGGGGAGCTGCGGCGGCAGCAGCGACGGCGACATCTGCGGTCCCTGGCTCTCTTCCTCTAGCTCCAAGCTCTCCACGTCTATCTCCCAGTCCCCCGGCGCAAGGGCTGCCTGAAGTTCGGTCATGGCTGTGCGCCTTGGGTCTCCCCTCCGTTCAACCCGTACCTTGGCCCGACCTGTTCACTGTGAAGACAAAATGATACCCAAGAGATCCAACCCAGCTTCAATTACTTTCCTGATCACGGAACCCCACCGAGACTTAATGGCCTTTAATTTGCCTCAAGGTTACCCATTCCCAAAGAGTGCGCCCGCTAGCACACACACAGAGACGCACAAAACCTTAATGCACTTAGCCCCAGGACATACAAAACACTGATCCTTATCACCTTAGCACAAATGAAGTGTAATTATTATGTACATGTCAGGTTTCTGTCAAATGCGGTCATGCTGAATTTATTACCTAGATCTTACGCCAACCGGGATAACTAACTGCACTTTGCTCCATTCATTAAACAAATCTCGTAAAAGTTATTGCCTCTCTCTCCGGATTCCCATACAGAGTTCCTGCGTCATACTTGGGGCCTATTACTTCAAGATGAAAATCTCTATTAAAACGTGTATATATCTCTGCTGTTGGTCTAGGCCAGACTAGGCCACCTGTCAGACTTCACTAAAGACAAATTGGTCTGGCGACACCAATACAGAATCTGTTTTTCCCTTTCTTAGAAGCTGTTTGTAAACTGGTGACAAAGCCCTACCATACCTAGTTATCTTTTCCCCTAGCCTAACACTTTGTGAAACTACAAAAGGACACAATTATGCCCCATTGGTGCCGCTTGGTTTTTCGGATGAATTATATCCCTCATTCTCCAGAAAGAATTAGAGACTTTGTAAAGCGAGTTCGGCTTCTGTTCTTTAAATACCACCAGAACACTTGTTAGAAAACTGCCAGTGGCTCCCCAAAAGTCTTTCACACTCACAACAACTGAGCTATGTAAGGCCGAACCCGGGTGGGTAGTACATGACATATTCCTTGGGTTAAATCTGTTACGTCAAAGGACCTAGCTTAAAACTTTAAAAGGATTTTTTAAGTGTTTGTGGTTTAGGGGCACCCCAAATCCAGGATTTAGCTCACCTCCCACATCCAATTTCCCCCCAGCAATCGGACTCACCAAAGATATGTGGTCCAGGGCGGCAGGAAACGCAAATGACATCCAGTCTTGTGATCTGGCTCTCAGATTGCTGGGTGAGCTTGTGAAATGAAACAATCAATGTTCTGTAGAGTTGACAGTCGGGACAGGGGACCCACTAGATGGGGGAGGGGGGGAGGTTCGAAGAGGGGGGACAAAGAAGGCAGAACGGAAGGGGCGGAATGGAAGAGATACAGGCAAGCTCTCAGGAGCCCATAGCAGGCATATGAACTCAAGCCCTGGTTAGAGGGGTTGGAGGGATGGGGGCTCTGAGCCGAGGTAGAGCCTTTTGCAGCCCTGGATGCTGGGAAGAGGTGCTGGAAGACGTGCGGAGTCGTGGAGACGCCTCTGGGATCGCTATAGCAGAGAGAATGTAGGACAGTTAGTAATAGCCCTGCTTTGACCGAGGCAGCTTGCTCCTGTGCACTGCTCTGAGGCCTCACACACAGGTCGGTCTACAGTAACAGTCCCGGGGCCGCCTCGCCCCTTCCTTGTATTATCCGCTCAGACTGCCGCGCTCCGGACCAAATGATTGGTAGGTTGTCAGCCGATGTGCGTTCTGATTGGCTATGGAGTTTCCTTGGCCCTCGGTCCCCTCCGCCTTCTCGGTTACCGCTTGTCTCCTCCCCTGCCGTGCCCTGCCAAGTCCGGCTGTCTGTGCTTTCGGTAAAGCGGGGTCACCTTTACCAAAGCAAGCACTAATTGAACAACAACTGGGGTCTAAGGAAAAGTCATTGTTTCTCTCTCGGGCCAGAAAGCAAAAATATAGCCACTCATATATACAGAGGCACAATGATAATGGGTTTTCAAAGCCTATATTGTAAACACATGGGAGAGAAAGTAATAAATACTACCGCAGGAGGTCAGGGGGGACTAGAGTGGGGTAAGTCACAATCATTCTAGTGAGACTTAAAATTAAACGAAAGTTAGTGGGGGAAATGACGGCGTTCTTTTTCTTCTGGAAACCACCATTATTCAAAACTGCTCGTAATTCAAAATCTCTGTACACACTTAACATTTACGTGTAAGAATCTTTCATTTTAGAAACCCAAAGCTCTCCATCGTATTACTCACCCCTTCCAAATTGTAAAGTCGTCTTTTGTTTTTGTTTCTAATGTTTATCCGATATCGAATTTTATTTTTCTGTTGGGATAACTGATGCATCAGCAGTTATGAATGTTTATCCTTTCATAAAAGTAACTATCAGATAAACACGCTGTGTTATGTAAAATATGTAAAAACATATTTTAATATGTTTTATTTTATAAAAGAAAGAGATTTCTTACCACTCTTCCCTTCAACTCTCAAATTCCAGCAAACTTCCTGGAAATGAAAGCATTCACTGTCATTAACTTCACACTATATGAAAAGGGAAGGTTGTTCTTTAATTCATATCTGATGCCTTATGTGTTGATTTTTAAAATTCGAGTGAGTAATTTACTAGTTACCCGGTGATATGCATGGGTTAGGTGAGAGATTAAAAAGAAATCACCCAGGGGTCCTGAAGCTTTTCACCCCTGAACAGGGACGTGTTGGCTTAGCTCCAAAGATCATTTTCACCCCACCATCCTTTCTTCGGAGGATAGTCAAACTTCAGTATCTTTAAACACAACCAACTCACTAATTACGTTAAAACTAAAATTTCTCCATGGGGACTCCTAAACCCCGCCCTCCAAATGATGGAGGCTATGTTCCTGTGTGTTGTGTTTTTTAATTGTTGCTTTTTCCTGAGAAGATTCATTAATTTAGGTGAACGTTTCTGTGCGTGTTTTTAGAAAGTATCTTCCTAAACTCCAGGTGATGGGAATCTCTGAGGCTCAGAGAGCGTTTGCATCCCAAAATGGCAAAGGTTTAAAAGGACAGGCTGGTTTTCGATATTTATGCTTCTCCTGTGCTGATTTCAGAAAATCTCTCGTTTTTCATAAAGGATAAAATAGAAACAATAACAGACAGGTTGTCAAACAAGGAAAGGGAAGATAGATAAAGACTAAATTTAAATAAACCGTTCCTATATCGTCTACTCATAAAGTCGCTACCTTTTGTTTGCACAGCGTGGCTTTTATTTCTCCAAATGCTTTAGAATACATTAGCTCATCTAATCCTCACAACAATCCCGGGAGGAAAGCAATTTTGATGAAACTGAAGTCCAGACGATAAAACTGAGATCCAGAGAGGTTATGTGAATCGTTTAATATTGTGCAGAAAGAGACTTCTAAGGTCTTTGAACTGGGAATCAGGAGACACAGGTTAGAGACCCAGGTCTGCTGCCTCCCTTAAGAGAATGTGATGAGTGCACCCATAAATCTCATGCCAGTTACCCTCAGAGGTACACCACTTACCCAAAAGGAAGCACATTTTGATTACTCTTCTGTCCCCTTCCACGTCCTTGCCCCCTACCCCCAAACGTTAAATATATTTCATCTTGGGCAATTTTCTTGAGTAATTATAGTATATTGTTAGTTTTTGTTTTGTTTTGTTTTGTTTTACTAATCCCTATTGAATTTTTCAGTGTTAATATTTGAAAGCTACAATTTTACCTTCACAAATACAACATTAGCACGTTTCTCTCTGGGAATATGCATGCATAAAGCAAAACCGCAATTACACAGTATATGTTGTACATTTTGCAGACAATGCAATCCTTTATTTTTTTATAGTTGGGGAGGGTTAAACGACAGCCCTTTTCGACAAAGACATTGATGAAAAAAATAAAGTGGACTTGCTCACATTTGGTTAACCATAGAATAAAACTGTTGAGAATAATCCAGATCACTGGTTAAAGCTGGGGGGGGGGGGAGAGATTGAGAACGGAAGAGTACAGAGCAGAGCAAAGAGAGGGAAGGAGAGGAAGTTAAAGAGAAGGAAAGGGGGAAAGAGAGAAGAAGGAAGGAGGAGAAATTAGAAAGAAGGGTAGAAAAAGCAGTGTCACAAGAAAGAGTGGCAGAGGGAAAAATAAAATTAAGAGAGAGTGGACGGGGGAAAAAGAGGGAGAGGCTACTCCCCAAACTGAAAATAAATAAAAGGCATGAGCTCCTCCAGTTTAAACAAATGCTACCTAAGTTAGAAACCACTGGGCCATGTGTACTGTAAACTTCCCACAAAGAGAAAAATACTTGCCAGGCCAACGCTCAAGCCCGGTCCAAGAGTGCAGCCTGCATAATGGTAGAGTTCTGGAGGCTCAAGGTGAAGGGAATATCAGTAGTAATTTCTAGGGAATTGGGGGAAAATAAGGAGAGATGATAAATTGAGGGACCAGCGAGGCGGCGATGTCTGTTGAATGGAATTAATTCATACAAGTTATTTAGTTTGCTGGAGCTGCAAGGGACCTTGGAAATAACCTAATCCAATCACTCCATTCTTCAAACGTGAGGCCCAGACCAGTGAAGTGACAATGGAAGTCGCCGAGCACGAGTGTCAGAGAAGGGATCTGAGCTCAGCTCTTCGTCTAATCATCTTTTCTCTATACATGGCCTCTCTTGAGCTTGATCTGAAATGAATTTAACTGAGCTGAATCAAACTGAACCGAGCTGAGCGGAAATGAACTGAAATGAAGTGAGTTATTGCTGCAAAACACCCAAAGACTAGTAGAGAGAATGAATGATTCCGGGCACCAGGAGAAAAGAAAGAAGAATGGGTTAAAGAAATAGCTTCCACTTCCTCCTTCCCTCAACCCCACCCACACCATCCCCCTCTCTCTAAGCCCATTTTTCACCCTCCCAGTTAGGGATCCTGGGCAAGCTAACTGAGTCCATCTTTAGGCGCTCCTTTCAGGGATCTCTCCAAAATTCCCAGAGACAGAGAGCCTGTTGTTGTTGAGGGGGAGGGCGTGTGGAGCGTAGGTTCAGGACAGAGCTTACAAACTTAGTTGGCCCTTTTCCAGGGACTTCATAATAACGCAGTCCGGTACCCCTTCCCTGGGAAGAAAATAACCGCCAGCAAAATAAGCCCATTGCGCCCCTGCTGGCCTACATCCCATCACCTCGCGCGGTTCCAATTCCCCCAGCCTCCCTTCTGTCAACGCCAGCCCGCAGCCCCTTGTGCTAGCTTTGTTTGAAAGGTTAGAAATTGTGCAACAATTCATTCCCATGCCTGAGGACCTTTTGGCTGGGAGCGCCTAGCAGACCGAGGGCTTGGGCCCCTATCCCGCTGCTTGCCCCCGGTATCTTTTGGGCAGATAGCTGGCTCAGCAGTCTCAGGGGCCTGAACCTCGAAGGTGAGGGAGTTGGGGGGGGGGGGGGGGAGAGTTAAAGTCCCTGGTGTTTGATATTATTCATCCTCAAAGGAGACCCAGGCTACCGTTTGACTTATAAGCATGACTAAAAGGCAAAGACCCTCGGAATCCAGCTTTCCCTCTTGGGGTCCTTCTCTTAAAAAGGGGTCAAAGCATGACAGAAGACCTGTTAGGTGAGGAAACAGAAGTCCCTTTGGCTTGTAAACCGACACCGAATTACAAAGCGAAATTCTGTGAGTCATTCTAGTAAATTACAAAACAGTTTGCCTTCTGTTTACCTTACCCGCGGGGAACAGGAGAGTCGAACCACGGCTTTTCCAAGGAGTGTTTGTCTAACTTTCTTCTTCTTCTCTTAAAGTTTGTTTGCCTTAGTTAGCTCCCGCCTTAGCAGCTCCCCCATCACCACCTTCTAGATTCTCCCACCTGGTAGCCCAAGGGCCACTGTGGCCCTCAGCCGCCGCTTTTAAACTTTGATGAAATGAAACAAGGAAAGAAAAAGATAAATCGGAGGAATAGGATATCTCTTTTTGTCAGTGGACTGGTGGTTTTCCTTCTTCCCTTTTTTATCATTCTTTCTAAAAAAAAAAAAATTCCGTTGTCCAAGACTACCTTACGCTTGCCCCTTCTTCATCCCTATGTTGACCGTTTCTCTTCAGTATTTCTGTGCCGGTGTATGAATGATTTAGCTGATCTGTTGCTATCTCTGCAGAATAAGCATTTTCAATCCTCTCCTTTCCCCTCCACCTCACGCCCAGCACCTCTTCAGCTTCCTGGATTTCTTTTTCCTTAGTGTGTGATGAGGGTCGTTTTGATTAATTTTCGATGATTTAGGTATTTTGATAACTTCTCCCCTGCCAGCTCCACACTCTCTAGCCCAGGCTTAGTTCTAGGGAAGACGCTTTGGAAGCTTACTGTTCTCCAAGAAACTGCAACAGCCTCGGGTAGTTTATGCTGCCTGTTTCCAAATGAGTCCTCTCCGCTCTATAAGAGTTCTCTCTCTACACCTGTCCTCTGGGAGAAAAGGTGAGGAACCCTCCTCCTGCCCCTTCACTACCCTGAGGTGGTACTTAAGGCTTGGCTAGGAGGTGTCCTTTCCTCTCTCTCCCCAATCCCAACACCTACCTAACTAGCGATGTAGACATGTTTTGATTGAGAGGGAGATAAGAGAAAAGGTGATTCTGCCCCCCCCCCCCAGGCATTTCAACATGCATTGTTAATGAGAGCTATGATGGATGTACATGGATTCATAGTCTGTTTCACTTGCATAACTCCAGTCTGACAACAGCTGAATCAAATGTGTCTAGGAAACTTTTCCCCTCCATCCCACAGGAGATAGCAAAGGGCAATTAAGAAGCAAAACAAAACTAAAGTTTGAACAATTCTGACCATTGAGAAGACAGAGAATAACAAATAATCCCAGATGGGATTTCTTGGATATGATTTCCCAATTTGTTTTGTGTAATCAAAAATAAAACTGTCATATGCAATTGCGGAAATAATCTGAGGGAGGGGGGAAAGAGAAGTAAAATACTAGTACGGTTGCTGTTAATCTTGCTTTTAAGGCAGTTCCTTTCCCTTTAGTGGGTTCTTCTAAAAAGATGATCAAAATGAAAATGAAATCTGACATCCTATTCTTCCTAAAATGAAAGTCACATATTAAAGTCACTAACAAGTTATGTCCTCTCATGATAAAATGGGCAATCAGAAAGAGATTTTGGAGATCTCACAGTATAATCCCCTCATTTTACGGATAGGAAGTGAATAATGTTCTGAGAGGTGAAGTGATTTAAGTGTCCAAGGTAACTCAGCTACTTAGTGGAAAGATTTGGGAGTAGAAACAGGCCTCCCAACTCTTTGTCCCAGAATCATTATACTATGCCAGGAGTGGACCAAATTTACTGTATCTGGTTTCCAGTGAATCCATAACCAAGAAATCATAATGCCCTGTATCCCATATGACCTCCCCCCCACCCATTTTTCTTTTCTCTTTGTCCTATCTTTCTTACTAGGAAATATTTCAATTCTCCAGGGGAAAAGTTTGGGAGCAGGGTAAAATATGAAGTGACTAAAGGGTTCCTTGGTTTCTCAGGAGGGTGTCAAGCGTAAGTCAGGAGTTGTGATAATATTTTTTAAAACTCTCATTTTGTATTTTTTTTGTGTGTATGTTAATATCTGGAAATGTTAGCAGAGCAGATATCTAGCTGCCATCAGGAAGTGACATTGCAATTCCCTCCAGTACAAATACATCTTATCTAATCATCTCTCTCTAGACCTCCAACTACATTTCTCCTCTTCTCCATTGAAACTAGGTACTGGTTGACACTGAGGTGGAATGAATTGAGTAGGGAGAGGGGCAACACCCCCAAATGCCCAAGATTCATGTCATCCCTATGCCCAAGACGTAGGAGACCAATCCATCCCCCCATTTTCTCATCTCTGAGAAGCTCTTAGAGATAAGATGTTCTTCAACACTAACAGAAATAGCCAGCATTGGGAACTTCTTACCTAGCATTTAAGTTCAGAGGTTACCTGGACTTGGATTGGAAATCCTAAGAAAATCTTATACCTGACATTCAAAATCCACTACAAATTTTTTTTTATGACAGGAATCCATACCAGTCCATCGAAGTAGGATGGAAATGAACTCCACAGATAGGAAAATAGAGTATTGATTAACTATCTTGTCCAAAAAATGCTGTACTTGGAGTCAGAAGGACAGGTTCAAATCACATGGGGCAAGTCATTTAACCTCTTGAAATTACTACTGCCTCATCTATAAAATTCTGATAAATACCTGAATCATCTGCCTCACAGGGCCATAGTGCATCCCAAATAAGATAATATTTGTAAAGTGCTTGGCAAAGTAGTATATAACTATCAATTATTATTAATGTTTCTTACTCCTTGGCACAGAGCCCTGGGGAATGGCATCAGTGGGGGCATATGACCATGGAAGGAGAAAAGCCCTGAGGGAAACACAACTGTGGTACCAGCTGGAAAAGCCCTGGATTTAATAGATAAAGAATTCAGGTCAAAACAGCTTGAACATGTCGCATACTGACTTTTTAATTATCCTAGCTGCTAGTGCCTTTACCATAAAAATTCCCTTTTCTGCTTCATATATGTGTTACATTTACTTACACATTTTGTCTTCCCCATAGATATAAGCTCCTTGACGGCAGGGATTAACTAGGTTAAGTGTTGGTAGGGATGGCAGTGGTGATGGTTGTGGTGGTGGTGGTGGTGGTGGTGATGGTGGTGATGGTGGTGGTGGTGGTGGTGGTGGTGGTGGTGGTGGTGGTGGTGGTGGTGGTGGTGGTTTTGGGATTTCTTTCCCTGGAACCTAGCACAGTGTCTTCCACATAGTTAAATGATTGGTTAAGCTCTGAGTCCTTGGGGGAGACAAAAGCAAAGTGATTACTGACCCTAGCTTTTAGACTGCCAGTTCCATGAGATGTGTTATTCATCAGTCATCCAAGTTAGAGAGACACCATGGCTCAGTGGAAAGATTGCTGGACTTGGAGAGAGTGGACTTGGGTCCAAAATCCACCTCAGACTCTCACTAACTCTAGGACCAAGAAAATATTGCTTTAACTTTTCAGGGCCTCAGTTTTGTCATCTTTAAAATAGGGATAATAAGTCAGCCCTATCTACTTCAAAATGTTGTTGTGAGGAAAAGTATTTTGCAAATATTAAAGTTTTCTGTAAATGTTAATTGTAGGTTTTGTTTAGTCTGGACCTTTGATTTTAGCGAACTCTCAGAGCCAATTGCAAGCTGTTCTGTGTAGCCCCCTAGTCTTAGAGAGAGTTGCTTGGGGCACTGAGAGGTTAAATAATTTGCTTATCATCACACAACCAGTCTGTGTCAGGAGGCATTTCTTGAACTCTGGTCTTCCTGACTCCAGTACTGTTTCTTTAATATGTCCCACTGCCTTTTGTGAGTTTTTATTATTATTTGATTTTCCCCAGGAGAGAAAAATACCAATGGGAAGAATGAAATTATGGTGTAGGTTAATAATTGGAATAAGGTATCTCAAAATCTATACTACCATTCTGGTATTAGTTTGCTGTTACTATAATGTTGTTACTGTTCTGCGGTGTGGCAGGCTATAAAAGATTAATAACCCACGGACTAAAGGACTGAACTCAAAATCCACAGTGTAGCATACACATACCATTAGTCCTCATCTCCTTTCAGAGATGAGGCTCCCATAGACCCTCCCCACATCTCAGTACCATAAGTTACACGAGACTCTCTTATCAGATGTTATCAGCCTATTGCCAGGATGTTTGCAGTCAACTCTGCTTTAAGATACTAAAATCTCTCCTCTATGGGGTGATTCTTGGCTCCCTCAGTGTTAGGACCATCCCTTCCTTGTTTGCCTGCATCCCTGAACTCCACAGCATACTTCAGCATGCAAGATACCAAGGCTGTGTTAAATGGAAGCTGTGATTTTAGCACGAGTGGGAATAGACTATGGAGCTACTGAAAATAGGTACATTGGGACACTGTTGGTAGAATTGGAACTTTCCCAACCTTTCTAAAAAGCAATTTAGAATTAAGTGAGAAAATTTACTAAACTCTTCATACTACTCTTCCTGACATGCCCTAAGCATGCTGAGACAGAAAGAAAGGCCCTATACATGCCAAAGTATTCACAGCAATATATTTCAATGGTGAAAAACACCTGGAAACAAAGGGAGTACCCATTCATTGGAGAATGGTTCAACAAATTTGTATATCGATATAATGTAATATTATTATGCCATAAAAAACAATGAATATAGGGAATTATTGGAAATATGGGAAAACTTGTATGAACTAATGTCTTGTAGAGTGACAAGAACCAGGAAAATTACACATATGATGACTATAATAACACAAAATACCAAGAAGTCAGTATCTGATTAATTATAATGACCAATCCTGATCTAAGTGAACAGACTATGAAACACTCTTCCTTTATAAAAAAAAAAGGGGGGGGGAGAGAAAGCTAGGGGACTATAAGTGCAAACTGTATAAAAGACTTTTTAGAGTTGGTTTTGTTTAACTCTTTCTACTTCTTATAATGGTAGGTTGGGAAGGCGAGGGAATTTGAGATATAACTATGTTACAAAAACAAAAGATATCAATAAAACTTAATTTAAAAATCAATAGTCTTCTCATTCACTGTATAAGTCACTGCTAGCACCTTGTAATTCAAACCCAAGGATTGTTGTACTAATCTATCAGGCTAAGGCTTACAGTTATGGTCTTCTGGTGCTGGTGCTACAGTTATGGACCATGGTGGTATTATGGTGCTGTGGCGTGAGCACTTTGACATTGGCTCCATTAGTGTTCACTTTCATCGAAAGGCCCATCAACATGATTTAGAAATACCAATGCTTGATGCAGTCAATAGCTCTCAAAGGGAGGGGAGAGATGAAAAAAATCAGTTTTCTGGAGCCATACCCCCAAAAGGGTTTATCCTAAGTGTGCCAGGGGGTATTTCTGAGCTAGACCTATGTTTCTAGGATGAAACACCTCTTTTGAACAGAAATTTTAAACCAAAAATTTCCAAGCAAACTGGCCAGATACAGAATATTCACCTCTTTATTTTTCCCAAACTCCTTTCCCATTCCTGCCCATTGCCCCAATCCTAGCCCCATCTTGTTTCCTTCCTTTTATTACAAGTATCAAAAGGTAACAAAGACTGGGATTTAGAACCATCTTGCACATTAATTTGCCCATTGACCTCTCATGACATTAGATTTGGCCTTTAAGAAATCATTGGTAAATATGGAGAAAGCAGTTTCATTTGAGTGATGAGGTCAGAAACCAGATTGTAAACTGTTGAGAAATATGTGTGACAGAGAAGAGGAAGTAGAGAAAATAGATATAGACAGCTTTTCCTTGGAGTTTGGATGTGAAAGAGATGAGATGGAGAGAGATGTTGAGAGAACAGCTTTGGAAGGACAGGAGTTTTTCTACAATCTGGGTTTCTTTTCATTTGAAAAAAAATTTACAGTCTTTTCTTTTTTTTGCATAACAATCATTTCCCAGTGCCTTTCCCCTCTTCAAAAGAGAAGCAGTCAAGCAACACCAAACGATATAGCAACTATATCTCTTGTCATTTATTTAAAGTTCAGCTGCCATTTGCCTTTATATTTATTGTAATCATTGCATGGATTGCTCTTCTGATCTTTGTTTCACTTTTCATCAGTTCATGCGATTTTTGTTTTTTTCTCTGATTTTTTCATAGTTATCATTTACTTTCCATTGCACTACTATGCAAGAATATGTTCAGTCATTCCCCAATGGAAGGGCATTTACTTTGTTCTGAGTTTTTTGCTACCATAAAAAGAACTGCTATGGATGGTTTGGTACATAAGGGACTTTTTATTTTATCTTAGGTACACTTGGGGTACATGCCCAGTAGAGGAAATTCTGGGTCAAAAGATATACACAGTGTAGTAACTTCTCTCCAAAAAAAAATCATTTTCCAGATGGTTGAACTAATTCATAGTTACACAAATGATGTATTAATGCTTCTGGGGTCTCTCCACATAAAAGTGAAGCAGCCCCTCTGAAGTGGGATGAATAAAACCTATTTTTCTTTTACATTTCTATTTTTAATAATTCCAGGGATAAAGTTGCAATATTACACAGTACCTGAAGCAAGATATAAGACAACAAATCTTTGTGGTAATAATTATTCTGGAGAAGAAAAAAAAAAGGTGATGCCTAGGCACCGAGTGGAGGGAAATAACCAAAGAGATACCTATAAACTGGAAACTTATAGAAAGAGAGAAGGGTGCTAGCTGGGGGGGGGGGGGTCTATATAGTGTGTGTGTGTGTGTGTGTGTGTGTGTACGAGAGAGACAGACACATAAACACTGACAGAAAGAGACAGACACATAGACAAAGATGTAGAGACATTAAAAAAGACAGGAAAAACAGTCAGAGAGAGACAGGGAGAAGCGCTCACAAAACAGATGAAAAGAGCTATATAAACTTTAAGACTTCGAGAAGCGATCTTCCCTTTGAAAGCTTTGACCCCAGAAGGCCAGGGCTCTGGATAAGAGCGTTCGAAGGGGGGAAACTGACCTGCTTTTCATTGATATAACATGTGGCGGGCTGCAGGTGCAGCCCTGTTCCCTGCTCCCTGACACCCTGGCCCCTCCTCCCCATCTCCCCTCTCCCCACCCCCTCCTTTCCTCAGAGAATTTATTAGAGGGGTTAGGCCAGGCTAACTAAACTGTAGCCGTAGTGCAATGGTCTGAGGAAGAATGCTTTGATCGTGCCCGGCCGTCCGAGGGTCCCCAGTAGATTACATTGCCAAACGCCAGGGATTCCCACAGCGTGTAAGGTCACAGGCGTTGCCGGCTCATCTGAAACAAATTGCCCTTTTTCTTTGCTCTTCCTCACAGGAAAAGAACCTGGCTGAGTGTGCTGTGGGACTGGGGTGTCAGGGAGAGACAGAAGTGGTCCGTAGGGCTGCGGAGGGATGAACTGAAGGAAAATAAATGCGGGGCGGGGGGAGGGTGTGCCGGGTATTGAGAGCACTCAGACTCAAGAAAAAGAGTAACCTTGCAGCTAGGTGGTGTAGTGAATAGCGCACCGGCCCTGAGGTCAGGAGGACCTAGGTTCAAATCCTGCCTCAGACACGTAACACTTACTAGCTGTGTGACCTTGGGCAAATCACTTCACCCCAATTGCCCTGCCTTCCCCCCCTCCAAAAAAAGTAGCCTCACTTGCCCACGGAGAGAAAGGTCGTCCCTGACGACCAACCTAGGAAGCCACCGATACTGGCTGGTTTCTATATAGCCACCAAACCGAGCCAGGGAACTGGGTTTCTTCCTATGTCTAATGTATGTTTCGTGCAACCCCTAAGGGCGAAAGAGTTAGAGATGCTGAGAACATAACTGTTCTTCTATGTGCCTCGCCTTTGAGGAGGACAAGAAGTTATACCTGGATGAATGGAATCTAGGATAGTTCTAATCCCCAAAGATCTCTCTTTACCAGTGCCCTGGGCAGAAGAGAGGGTCTGCAGTTTCCCTTTTCTTCAGAAGAGAACTGTACTGAGCCTGGAGAGGAAGGCAGTATTTAGGCTGGGACAGTTTTTCAGGCTAGCCAAAGACTCCTGATGCAATCTAATCCATCTTTCTGTAACCGAAATCTAGGCAGCCTTAAACCCTTCCAATTTGCCCTAAGGTTTCTCAAAACAGTATTCAAACTGTATCTCCTTCCCTTTCAAATAGAAAGAAAAGAGAGAAGGGCCTTCCCCCTCACAAACTACTAAAATATCCTGTCTTTGAAAGCCCCTCAAATCCTCCTTCTCCAATTAAATTTATCGAATATTTTAAGGATTAAGTACCTGGCAGGTGTAAGATATTAGGTAGAGAGCTGGTCTGGAAGTTAGGAAGACCCAGGTCCAAATCCTATCTACCACCACCTGTTTAGAGACGAGCCTTTTAACCCTCTCAATGCTAATTTTAAAAAACCCTCTGTAAAACTAAAAATGACAGACAAGTTATTGGTCTGTACTAAGGAAGGAAAGTTCTAGTCTAGAAATTTTCTACGTATGTAGGGAATGTGCAAGATATTATATGTGCTAGATAGGAGATATACAAAAACAAAAAATAAAAGCTCTACCCCCTATTCATACCTTTTTTTCTGAATAAGGCACTTCATGCCGTCATTGACCTCTGGTGTGTGTCTGTGTGTGTGTCTATGTGTGTCTGTGTGTCTCTGTCTCTGTGTGTGTGGTGAGGATGGAGATGGGAAACATCTCCAGAGACATATTTTCCTGAGATTGATTCCAAAAGCCCTCCTTGATAGTGAAAGGAGAGCACATTGTGGCGGTGGAAAATGTCAGCAAAATAGTATAAGATTATAGGAAAAAAATTAAAAGACATTCTCTAGCTCCAGCTCTGTCACTAAACAATTGTGTGACCTTGGAAAAGTTACTTGGTCTCTGCATATTTCAATACCTTCATTCATAAAATGCAATGAAAAATATCCTGTCCTTGCTACTTGACAAGATCCATAATTTTATCCACTACCTGTCTCAATATTTTATAACAAACTTGTATTAAGTAACTACTTGTAGGAGATACAAAATTTAACTACCGTCCAAACTCTTGCCTCTTCAAACTTAATACATATATAATGTGCACAATATATATACATATATTATGTAATCTCCTTTGCTTTTCACAACAATCTTTTGAGGTAGACATTTCTCTTATCCACACTTTACAGATGAAGCAACTGAGACTAAGGGTGGTTAAGTGGCTTTCAAAGGTCTTCCTGCCTCCTTCCTGAGCCTCCAGGTTCAGCTTTATTTACACCAAGACACCTCAAATAAAATTTCTTATGTGGACAAAATTCCTTATGTTAATTCCCATATGAACAATACGTTTCAATTCTGGCCCCTAGAATTACAAACCCTTTTACTACACAGCTAAATGAAAGATATCTTAGACACAGCTGATAATGGTTAACTTTAGAATAGGCATCTCCTGAGCCCTGCCTATATTGGTTTCCTTAGTCACACCCACAAACTATCATTCTGCAATTGTAGCCAAAGCATCTTCAAAATGTCTTCTCTCTTTACTTTTATCCAAACTAGCAAAATTCATGCAGCCATCTGTGGATTTTTAACTTTTCTGCAAAAGGGATCAGGGAGTACTTATAATATTGTGTTGACCTGTGTCCAGAATTTTAAAAGGGAGTAGACTTGTTGGATTTTATTTTGCTAACCATATATACTTTTTTTAAAAAATGGATCTACGTTTAGTATGTAATACAATATATGAAAGCAAACAATAAAATAAGCTGCTATGTAGTTCACTATAGTATCCCTAGATGCCATAGCAAGTTTGGCAAATATATAATATGTAGATAGAGATATATTGATATTAATATATAATGATTGTACCTTTATATGTAGCAAGACCTGTTCAGCAAGAGATTTTTCTCTCTTGTGTACCTTTTAAAAATGTTTCTGGAGTTGCTGCCTTAAAACATGCTCACAATGGGACAATTTTATTCAAATATTATTCAGATGCAGGATCTTTGGAGGGGGAATATTTTAAAAGATTTCTGTAAGCATTTTTAAAATCTATTTCATTATACCACCCTATGCCATTATCCCTGCCGCCCCCCCCAAAAAAAACCTCTTTAAGTCAATAAGTGTCTTTAACGCATGCTTTAAATTCATTTTTGGACTATGATTTCCAAATTTCAAACATTTCTTCCATCAAGACATAAGTAAAATTGCTTGCCTGAGTATAGCTTAGAGTTAATATAGTAGAGATAAATACCACAAAAGAGTTCTGTCAATTACAGTGGTAGAAAATTCTAGACCTAAAGAAATATCCACACTTTCCTTCAAAAATCCTGTTTTCACTCCTCAGAACTTTCCAAAGATATTATCTTTGTGGGTGAAATTTTCTGTGCATAACCTCAGCACAATCAGTATCTTTTTTTTAAGAAAGTTCGAGAACATTGTTATTTAGGAGAATGTAATATGTACTGTATTTGCCAATTAAAAGTATCTAGATTTATTCCTGCAGTTAATTCAAAAACAGATGAAATAGTCAAAATTTCCATGCATTTAGTCCATGGTAAGAAAGTCCCCTGGGCAGTTTACATGTATTATAACTTGCTGTAACAAAATTATATGTGATTGAAAAATCACTTTGGATTATGGGTTTCGTGACATTTCATAGATATTAAGTATGGCAGAACTATTTAGATTAATATCAAGTTTCACAAGTACATACCACTGATTTCTGAAGAACTATATATTCTTTGTACTACATAATATATATGGGTAGGTTTACTCTCTATGAAGTTATTAACCAAGTAATGAATAGAAGTCTGGTGTTGTTTTAACAACAATTCCTGTATCTTTATTTTTAATTCTGCAGGAAAATAATCTAAAAGAAATTCCCATTATTTTGTATCATAATATAGAAGTAACGGGTTTAAGCAGATGAGTCAAGCAATTGTATTTTACTTTTAAAAGCATTTTATAATTAAATTGCATTTTCCCCAAGATAACTAATATCTTTGATATAGATTTTAATAGACAAATCTTATTAAATTAATGTTACAACAATAACTTTGCGTTTCACATTTCCTGATTTTTGTGTGTGGTTGCATGCATGATCTAAACGTTTCATTAGCAGAATGCCTTGCATTTTATACAAATCAGCAACAGAACTTTACTGGTTAAAAAAACAATTTTTTTGACAGAATGGACCCATAATTTCATTGGTATATGGACCCCCTAACATGAGTCCTCTTCTACTATGGTGGATCCTCATCTGCTGTGCAATTTATCATCTTACAGAGTAGCCAGGGATACTGAAAGGTACAGTGTCTTTCCTAGGGTCACACAGCCAGTAGGTCAGAAATAGGACTTGAATTCACAGGCAGGTCTTCCAGACTGAACCTAGTTCTCTAGTCACTACAAGCTGCCTGTCAAGAACCTTCTTAAAGGAGGGAAGTAAATTATTATTGTTGTCTTTATTCAGTCTTATTATTGTTCAGTCTCTTACATGACCCCATTTGGGGTTTTCTTAGGAAAGATACTGGAGTTATTTGGCATTTCCTTCACCAGCTCATTTTACGGATGAAGTAACTGAGATAAACAGGGTTAGATGACTTGCCCAGGGTCACACAGCTAGTAAGTGTCTGAGATTGGATTGAACTCAAGGGGAGAAGTCTTCCTGACTCTATCCATTGTGCCAACTACCTACTCACCTGGGAAAGTCAACTTGGTGGTATCAAATCTGCTATGAAATTTATTTTCCAAAAACTATCAAGATAATTACATTAATTTGAAAGATAATTAAGTCTGTGAAGTAGAGAGCAAGGTGGCTTTGTGACTAAGCCTCAATCTGTACACCAGAGCTATCATACACAAAATCATAAGGCCAGGCTGCAGCCTGAACCAGTTTAAAATGCAATTGGGAAATATTTAACAAAATAAATAAAAATACAATAGAACATAGTCAATATTAATAGGTAGTTTTCTAAGTCAGTATGAAGTCTGCAGGGATCCTTATAATTTAGTGACCCCTTTTCTATTCAAGTTTAAAATTCATCACTCAGCACCAACTTACTTATTTTTGTCCCTTATTTGTGGATAACATTTTTAAAAGGTAACAAAAATAAAAGGTGGAATTGGTATTTTGAAATGGGATTTTTTTTAAAAGAAGCCTTATCTGATTCTCCCAAATGTTAGTGCCTCCTGAAATTACTGTGCATTTATTGTGTGTGCATAGTATGATAGTACTATAGTACAAGACAGAAAGAGACAGAGAATTAAATACGTGTGTGTGTATGTATGTGTGTGAGGTAGGTGGAATACTGAATAGAGCACTGGGCATGGAGTCAGAAAGACTTGAGTTCAAATCCAGCTTCAAACCTTTACTAGCTGTGTGACCCTGGGCAAGTCACTTAACTCTGTTGGTCTCAGTTTCCTCATTTGTAAAATTAACTGAAGAAGGAAATGCAAATCACTCCAGTATGTTTACCAAAAAAAAAAAAAAAACCAAAAAGGGTCACAAAGAGTCAGATATGACTGAAACAAATGAACAATAACATGTTATATATAAATAAATAATATGTATATAGCATTTATTTGTGATCAGATTATATCCTTTCTCTCTCCCTCCAAAAAATGTCAGCTCCTGTTACAGTGTAAACAGATTCCTTTGAAAAGGGAATTGTTTCATTCATGGTATTTGTTTCCCTAACACCTAAAATAATCCATAGTATACAATAGGTTCTTAATAAAGGCTTCATTGATAGCTCATTTAAAAAAGGCTTTTAGGGACTCCATTTGTAGTGTACAATCAATTTATTAATAATGCCAAACAACTCTTATCATGCCCTTTAATGATACATGTTTTTTGCTACTTTGGCTTTGATAAGCGTCTGCAAATGAAATTACTTATCTCCATTTTTTTTAGAAAATGGTGGTGACATGGAAGTGAATAAACTTGTGCAAAAAGCTGAGCCTGGAATGGTGATGCATGCCTGTAATTCTTGTTCCTGGGACCCATTGAGCTCTCAGCTTCCATGTGCTATGCTGATTCATTTTCCACACTCAGTTTAGCACAAAAATAATGAACTACCAAGAATAGGAGTTCACCTAGGCACCAAAGGTTCAGAAACGGAGCGCTAAACTTCTATGCCAATCAGAGCAGGACTGGGTCCATGTGTAACCACTGAGCTTCCAGTGTAGGTGAGAGAGGAAGAACCAATCTGCAAAAAAAAAAAAAAAATTAAAACAAAGATATATACATTGAGAAAATTTCTCCATTTTTGGCTCACTCTGCTCTGCATCTGCTACCCTGCCTACTTTTTTTCACCTCTGCCCAAGATATCCCTCCCAGGTTAAGCTCATCACCTCAGATCTCAGCATCATACAGCTAACTCAAGCCTTGGCTGACACCACCCCCACTCAGACTCCTATCCATTTTCATTGAAGGGTTGAAGGGTAGAGTACCAAACTCCTCCCAATGCCTTCCTTTATAGAAGGTAGACACTAGACTTTTGACTCAACTCTACATCTGCTACTCTCCCTGATTTCAATTCCCCCAGAAAAAGATACCAACACACACATACACACATGCAAATGCACACGTGTGCATACACACACACACACACACACACAGAGGTACACCCTATTGTCTCCCCCAGCCCAGCTTTCCTGCCTCCTTGTGCGTGTTGTCTTCCTCCAGTAGGCTGTAAGTTCCTTGAGGGTAGGGCTGTTGTTTTATTAACTTTATCCCCAGTGTTTAGTACAGTGCCTGGCACATAGTAGTCACTTAATAAATCTTGATTGGATTGGATTGGAAAAATTACCAGGACAAAAACTGCTAGGAAAGCTGGAATGAGGTCTGGTAGGAATTAGGGTTTAATCCAGTCATGTGCCACAAAAAAAGAGATCCGTATCATAAACAACATAAACAAAGAAGAGAATGTTTCTTGGAGTTATGAATAAGGGGAGAGTTCATACCAAGCAAGGGATAGAGAGGAAAGAAAATGGACAGTTTTGACTACACGAAATTGAAAAGTTTTTGTACAAACAAATTCAGTGCAGTTAAAATTAGAAGGGAGAGTCTTAACTGGAAAAAAAGAAATCATTGTAGCAAATTTCTCTGATAAAGGTTAGATATATAAGGAATTGATCTAGAAATATAGGAATAACAGCAATTCTTCAACTTATAAATGTCCTGAATTACTAGACATGCAGAGTAAAAGAACCCCATATGCAGGAAACTGACAAAGATGAAAATGAAATGAAATGAAAAATTAAAATTTCAATTGCTGGAGTGGTTGTGGGAAGACAGGGATACTGATGAACTGTTAGTAGAGCTGTGAAGTAATCCAGCCATTCTGGAAAGCAATTTGGAACTATGACCAAACCATAAGTAAACTACTCATCCTTTGACTCAGCAATACCACTACTAGACCTGTACCCCATAAAAAGATCAAAAAAAGATTAAAATGATGCATATGTACAAAAATATTTATAGTAGCTTTTATTTTTTTTTTGGTAGTGGTTACAAACAGGAAGTTAAAGTGTTGCTCACCAATTGGGAAATGGGTGAACAAATTACAGTATTTCAATTTAATGGAATGCTATTGTGATGCAAGAAATGACAAAAGGAATGGTTCAGAGAAATATGGGAAGACTTATATGTGAACTGATGCAGACTGAAGTCAACAAAACCAGGACAACAATTTTGCAATAACAACATTGTGAAGGAGAGCAATTTTTACAATAACAACATTATATATATGTATACACACACACACACACATATATATATATACATATATATATATAACAACATTTATGCAAAAACAACATTAACAGATAACTTTGAAGGGCTTAAGAACTCTTATCAATGTAATGATCAGTCATGATTCCAGAAGACCTATGTATAATGAAGCATGCTACCCAAGGTGAAGGAAGAGACAAACATTTTGAAAATAGAAAATGAGTTGATTGGTTTTGATTAAATATACTTCTTTGTTACAAGGATTCTGTTTTGCTTTTGATGAAAGCGATGGGATGATTCTTAGTGTTTTCATTTTTATGGGGAGGGAGTTGGGGTATAGTGGGAGACAGCAATAGTATTGTGAAGGAGGGAAAAAGAAGAAGCAGGAGGAAGAGGGGGAGGGAGGGAAAGAGAGAGGGGGGGAGAAGGAACAACAGGCAAAAGACACTGGAGAATTTTTTTTAATTCATAAAAGAGAACAGAAGGAATAATAATAACTAATATTTATATAGCACTTAATTCCCGTCTCTGTGCAGTCACTTTACAATTACTCTCACTTGATCTTTAGAACAATCCTGGGAGATAGTTGCTATTATTATCCCCATTTTACAGATGAAGAAGGCAAAGAACAGTTTAGTGATTTGCCCAGCATCACATAGCTAGTAAATATCTGAGTTCAAAGTTGAATTAAAATCTTCCTAATTTTACATCCAGAGCTCTCTCCACTGTGCCACCTAGATTCCCTAATTAGGAAGGGAACACATACAAATAGGACAGTTTAGAAAGTTACAAATTGAATCTATTACAAAATTTTAAAAACAAGTTGCATGTAATAGAAATAAATCGTTTGACTAATACATTTTTTTCTGTTCTACTTAGCATATGGATGGAAATGTTCTCTCTTTTTTGGTGTTTGTTAAATGCAAAATTAAAAAATAAAACTAAAAAAGATAAATGCACAAAAATTATTAACCTGAAGTTTTTTCTTTTTTCTTTTAATTTTTAGTAAATAGTATCTCATTTTTTCAATTACATGTAAAGATATTTTTCAACATTTATTTTTAACATGATTTTGAGCTGCAAATTTTTCTCCCTACCTCCCATCCCCCTTCCCTAAGACAGCAAGCAATCTGATATAGGTTATACATGTGCAATCATATTAAACATATTTCCACATTTAGTCAGGTTATAAAAGAAGAAACAGAACAAGAGGTAAAGCCCCCAAAAAACATTTAGACTCCATGGTTCTTTCTCTGGATGTGAATAGCATTTTCTGTCATGAGTCTTGGAATTGTCTTGGATCATTGTGTTAATGATAACAGCTAAGTCAAACATAGTTGATCATCACACATTGTTAGTGTGTACAATGTTTTCCTGATTCATCTCACTTCACTCAGCATCAGTTCATGTAAGTCTTTCCAGGTTTTTCTAATGTAATCCTGCTTATCCTTTCTTATAGTACAATAGCATTCCATTACATCCATATACCCCAACTCATTCAGCTATTCCTCAATTTCCACTTCTTTACTACCACAAAAAGAGCTGCTATAAATATTTTTGTACATGTAGGTCATTTTTCCTTTTTCAGGATAAAATAGCCTTTTTAAAAAAGCAAAATGTGTTTTCTAATTTTGCCTCAAAGCAGAATTTTACATGGCCTTAATGCTTTGTTGGCAGGAGATTTGTAAGAAAAGGTTCTTGCCTCATCCTTTCCGGGTTTTTTATTACTGTTAATTAGCAAAATATGTTTTCTATTCTTCTAATTCCTACATTAAAAAAGAAGCAAAATAACTATTAGCAAACATACACAGTCAAGTAAAACAAATTCTTTACTGACCATGTCCAAAAAGAATGTCTCATTCTTCATCTTGAGTCCATCACTCCCTTGTCAAGCGGCAGGCTTAAAATCACAGGTGGTTGATGCACTGATTAGAGTTCTTAAGTGTTTTTAAGTTATTTTTTTTACATTGTTACTGTTGCATAAATTGTTCTCCTGCTTCTCATAACTCCATTTTTGCATCAGTTCATAAAAGTCTTCCCAGATGTCACTGAAACAGCCTATTTCTTACAATACCATAGTGTTCTGTTGTATTCATAGCCCAACCATTGCCCAAATGCCATTGCCCCATTCTTTTCAAAATGCACCTAGTAGGGGCAGCTAGGTGGCGCCATGAATAGAGCACCAGCCCTGGAGTCAGGAGGACCTGAGTTCAAATCCGACCTCTGACACTTAACACATACACCAAAAAAAAACTAGCCATGTGACCTTGGGCAAGTCACTTAATCCCAATTGTCCCACCTCCAAAAAAAAGGCAAAAAAAAATGCACCTAGTAGTAGGCAAATGGCTTAAGTTAAACCTTCCTGAATCTCAGCAATCAACCAGGATTTTGATATAAAAGGAGAAAACCTTAAATACTGGATCATTTCAGCATGCTTCCACAGCAAATCAGGGTATTTTTTTAAATTGTATTTATTTTATTCTGAACTTAAGAAATAAAACAAGAATTTTCATAGTATTAGTAGAATAGAGAAATGGTGATTGCACATGTACTATGAATCTATCATGCACAACTTGCCATTCCTTTTAAATATAATAAAGTTATCATGTAACTTTCTTTTTTCCTTTTTCTTTCTTCTCTTCCCCTACCCCAGATGGCTACCATTAGACACAAATATGTGTGTCTATATACACATATATGTAAAATAACCCTATACACACTTCTACTTATCAGTTCTTTCTCTGGATGCAGATAGCATCTTCTTTCATAAGTCCTTTGTAGTTAATTTGGGTATTTATAATAGTCAAAATGACTTAGTCACTCAAAGTTGTTCTTAAAATAATATTGGTGTTATTATATACAGTGTTCTCTTGATTCTGTTCATTTTGCTCTACATTATTCCATGCAATTCTATCTACATTTTTCTAAGATCATCAAGCTAATCATTTCTTTTCTTTTTTTGGTCGGGGGAGTAATAAATGTGTTTTATTTTAGACAACCTACATGACATGTTTTTAAAAACAATGTCTCCACTCCAAATAAATCAAGGCCAAAAACAAATGAATAAAGCTTAAGATGACATTGGTACAGGTTTGTCCAAGTCCCGATGTTGTACAGGTGACAGAAACCAACAGTCAGTTATGATGACAGGTGATTCAAAGTAATCAGATGAATTTGTTAACATTTCTCCATTTCTAAATCACCCTTGAAGAAAATAATATATGGGGTCACACCATACTTACAGAAGTCCAAGAGAGCCACCACGTCATCTGGATTCATGTTTTCGCCTAGGAAGAACTGATAGTTTTTAAAATTAGCAAGGATATGTTTGATTTGTTCTGCAGCTCTGTTATATGAATGTAAATTTTTAAGATCTTCCTTGCCCCTAGGTTAAGTGCACCTGGAGCCTGTGATGAGAGGCTTGTTTTTCAGGAACACCCACACCTTGGTGCTTTGTGATTGGGCAGTGGGTCAAAAGGGTTGTTACATTCTCTGAGCCAGGAGAAGGCTATATAATCCCAGCTGTGAGACTTTGTTTTGGGGCTCACTTTGAGAAGTGTCGTGTGACTTGACCAGATGAGACTCTGGGCAGCCGTTGAGAGCCCCCTGACTCTGAAAACCCAGATGGTGATGTTTCCCTCTCTAGTAACTGGCTAGGTATGGATGTAATGGTCAGGCAACATATCTGCTTGATATGTTTTTCTATTTTCTTGTAACTTCTGTCTGTATACTCTGAAGTTTGGGGTGCTGACTTTTCCCCTGAACAAGGTAAATGATATATTTGATTGATTAAAGCAATATTGATAACCCATTTTGAGTTGCTTTTCTTTAGCAAAGCACATCGAAGAACCTATGTTGGCAGCCAGCCTGGGGATGCTGAGGTGCTTGCTGCTACAAGCTCCAATCATAAAAGGTTTTCCTCTATCTGGCTTGTGATCTTCAAGTCTGCCTTTGATTGATTTTATGTAGTCTTTGATGTATTTTTATGTAGGATCCTTTTGTGAAACTAGTATCTTGTAGATGATGGTTTATTACTATGTCAACTCTAGTGATTACGATGGCATCTGGTCCTTCACCCTCAGGACCTTCAGCAGAGGCATTTCCACCAAGGAGTAAATCATCAATGGTACCCTCTGTCCTACTGACCATGTTCCCCTCCACCTCCAGGCCCAGTCTGTTTGAGATCTCTGGGATCTTGTAAATGTCGGAGAACATCTCATCCTGGAGGATGAGGTCCCAGTAGATGATCGTGGTAGCAGAAGGAGAGAGGCAGTAGCTGCACTAGCTCTGAGGGCCCCAAAGCTCCGTGTAAGTGCAATGTAACCCAAGTGGCACTTGGATAAGGAAAATCAAGCTCATCATTTCTTATAGCATAGTACTATTCCATCACAGTCACATATCACAACTTATTCAGTCATTCGCCAGTCTCCCTCAATTTCCATCTCTTTGCCACCACATAGAGATTCTATAAAGATTTTAGAACATATAGAGTCTTTTCATTTTTCCCCAATTGTCTTAAAAAGAGAGACTTTGTTGTGGAAACGAATGTTAAAAACTAAAAGTAAATAAATTCTGAAAATATATACATAATAAATTCAACAGTTTCAAAGCTGCGGGGAGAGAGAGAGAGAGAGAGAGAGAGAGAGAGAGAGAGAGAGAGAGAGAGAGAGAGAGAGAGAGAGAGAGAGAGAGAGAGAGAGAGAGAGAGAGAGAGACTTTGTGAAGACAATCTAACTGTAAATATCTGGAGAAGATGCTAACTAGCTGTGAAATTAGAAACTGCCTACAAGGACAAGAAGAAACAATAGTCCTGGATAATTGCTGAGTACAATAATTGAGCTGACATTATCACCAAATCCACCTTCCCAGTTTCTCCTATATCCATCCTCTCTCTTACATTCCTGCTCCCACTAGGATTCAAGCTCTTATTATCTCATACTTAGAATATTACCTCCTAATAGATTTCCCCAGCTTTGGTCTTTCCCCCATCCAATCCATCCCTTACTCCATCACAATCTCAAAACAAGGTTTTCATCATATCATTCACCTCTACAATTTTCTGATTTTCCAATGGATCTGTGTTTTCTTCTTCAAAGGTACACATGCCATGCTTTGTGGTTTTTATTGATATCTTCCTATAAATTAGTCAATAAATCCAGTTAAGTCAATATTTTAAGAGCCTACAATGTGCCATTCACTATGCTAAATGTTGAAGATATAAAGAAAGAAGAAATTAAAAAACAGTCCCTGCTCTCAATTACAATCTAATGGAGGAGACAACAGGCAACCTTTTACGTACAAATAAATAAATTGGAAATAATCAACAGATCATTTCTTAAACTTAACTATTTAAATCCACCAAAAGTGACTCTGCATGTCCAACATGTATTTGAAGTTCCCCAATTACTAGAACTGAAATTGGAGAGAAACTTTGAGTCACATACTGAACATATTGAGAAAGGAAGGAGAATGTCCTTGGGGGCCAGTAGGTGGCATCACCAGGATCTAGATTGGGTTATCAATCTTGACAGGATGGACCTCACAAGAAGAGAAGTTACAGAGTGGTGGTAGAGAGGTCTGAAAGTGGAAATGGGGAGCAAAGATCATTTTGACCTCCCCACTGAGACCAGAGTACGAGAAGATACAACCAGTGCTGGAAAGAATAACTAGGGACAGAGTGTCACCCAAGGGGGGTACGTCACTCAGCAAGTCAGAAACAGATGCCTGGACCAGAGCTTAAACTCCAGGCTTGTAGCTTCATATTCACAGAAGCCTAAATACGACAAGCTATTCTTTAATCACCAATCATATTTATACCCTTTTACTGTTAAATATTGAGGCCTAGGAAGTGCTGTAATGAAATAAAGTTTAGCTTGAAAAGCAGAAGCTTATCTCTAATACATTTCATCACCAGGTATTTGAAGGTAAATAGTTCTATAAAGTGAACATACAGTCACATAAAAGCATGAGCTGGAAGAAATCTCAAGAAATCAAAGGAACATTCTGGGATCCTACAGCAGCTAGGTGGTACAGTAGATAAGAGTGTAGGACCTGGAGTCAGGAAGACTCAACTTCCTGAGTTCAAATCTAGCCTCAGACACTTAGTAGGAGTAGGACCCTGGGCAAGTCACTTAACTCTGATGGACTCAGTTTCCTCATCTGTAAAATGATCACTAGAAGGAAATGGCAAACCCCAAATGGGGGGTCACAAGGTGTCAGACATGACTGAACAGGAACATTCTGGGTCCTCTGTCCATGGGCTATCCTTTAGAGAAAACGGCACAAATAAGGCACATATGGGCTATTTGGGGTCTGGATGTAGATTCTAGGTAGTTGGTTTACAGAGGGCCTGTGTGACAGCATGGGGAATAGCCACTGGATGTGAAGTCAGAAGAGATCTGGCTTCAAATTCCAGCTACAATACCTCCTGGCTATGTGATTCTGGGCAGATCAGTTACTCTCTGAGTCTCAGTTTTGTCATCTGTAAAATGAGGACAATAACACAACCTACCCCACAGGGTTATTGTATAACACTACCTACCTCACAGCAACCCTGAGAGGAAGGTCCTATTATTATCCCCATTTCACAGATGAGCAAAATTGGTCTGAGGGAGGCTAAGGGACTTGACCAGAGTCAGACAGCAAAAATGTCTGAGACAGGATTCTAACTCAGGTCTTCCTGTCTCCAAATTCAGCAACCTATGTACTGTGCCCCCCATTGGTAATGCCAATTCTCTGATGATGTAAGATCACATGTGAAAGTATTTGATGAATCTGCAGGACACATCATCCCTGTTTCCTTCATAGCTGTATTCTGTTCCCCCAGCTAATAAGAAGTATGACACTCGGTGATGTTGTTATTATAGTATGTATATGAATATATTATATTTATACTGACC
>NW_027185616.1:18418343-18438717 GCF_028583685.1 Petaurus breviceps papuanus
CTCCCCATATGGAACCACAGTGACCTCCAGTGTCCATGAAGTTTGTAAGAATAAGATCTGGAGTTCAACAAACCTGAGCTATCTCCCCTTTTGTCAAGGTTGGGAGGGAGCTGGAGGTGGAGGGGGGGGTGGGAGGGAGAGAGAATCAAAGCTCCCATGAATGACCCATCTGGCTGGACAGCTCACTAATAAAAGCCAGGATGCTGCAGAAGAAAAAGCAACTTTTCAGAAATGTGATAGACTCCCTCGTGTGATGGACAAAACATCTGTTGGTTCCATCTTGCCGATTTGGGAATGTCGAGTCTTCGAGCTGTTTTCCTGACAGCATTAGATGGAAGGCTGTTTCTGTGTCCATGCTGAGCGTCTTTTCAACTTCAAATGTAAATATTTAGCTCTGAGAATGGTGGAAAGAATAGGCCGTAATGGTAAGTAACCTTGTAGCTCAATAAAGCATGGACTGTCTCTTTAAGGTGGCAAGGAATAATCTTTGGCTAAATGTTTACTATTGCGCAATACCCAGGTAATAAGGAGGGTGCTTCAAAAAGGGAAGACAGTGAGATCGACCCATTGACCATTCTCCAGCAGCACAATAATTGGATGTGTTATCAGATAAGATCAACAGGCAAGTGCTCATTCTTCTCTTCACCTTCCCAATCCCATGTCACCTGTCAAGATGCTTTAAATTCACCCATTAGAATAATTCCTTGGGGTTTTGAAAGCTTTTTTGATCTTCAGAAGTCCCCTATTAATCAATCAGCTAACAAGAATTTACCAAGAACCTAGGTGCTGGGGAAACATTAAAAAAAAAAGGAATAGTTCCTACCTTCAAAATATTTGTATTATAGGGGCAAGGGGAAATATATATTACATAGTTAAGTGATATTTTTTGAATGTGTAACCTTGACAAATCATCCGATCTCTCTGAGACTCACTTTCTTTGTCTGTAAAATGGAAATAGTAATAGTCATACTGACTATCTCATGAAGTAGTTGTGAAGAAAGCATTTTGTTAATTTTTCTGTGTCATGGACTCCTTTGACAATCCGTAGCAGCTTCTGGACTCTTTCACAGAAGGATGGTTTTAAATAATTGAAGGAAATGCTCTATTTCAATTAGAGGTTATTGAAAGTAAAAAAAAAAAAAGTGGTGATTTTTCCATCCAAGTTCAGAAACCCCCTAAAATCTATCCACAGACCTCCAAGGGTTTATCCTCAGGTTAAGCCTAGGTTAAATATCTAGGTGCTGGGGAGAGAGAGAAGAAGGAAGAAGGAGGAGGAGGAGGAGAAAAAGAAGAAGAAAGAAAGAGAGAGAGGAAGGGAGGGAGGAAGGAAGAAAGGAAGGAAGGAAAGAAGGAAGGAATAAAAGAAAGGAAAGAAGGGAGGGTCCCAACCTTTAAGGAACTTGCATTAGAAAAGCAAGGGGGTAGTATGTGTAAATATTTGTGCAATATTTTTTAAATGTGTAACCTTGTTTACATCAATTACTACTACCAGAACTGCCACTACCTACTACTACTACTACTACTATACAACTACTACTACTACTGCTACTACTACTATTATAACCACTATATTACCATCCTTATTACTACTTGAGAGGCAGAATGGTGTCATGCAGAGGTATGAAACAGACTTCCCTGGCCTCATTGCTAAATGATACTCCCAAAGGTAGCCGGAATCAAATTAAATTATAATTGGGAAATATATGACTAGATAAAAAAATGCAGTAGAACATGGATAATGTTAACATGTGGTTTTCTAAGTCAATAGACTGCTATGAGGATCCTTATGTATGGTTTAATGATTTCCACCACCGCCATCCTTTCTATTTCTATTTGGCATAGTAGACAGAGAGCTGGCCTTGTAGACAGAAAACATGGAGTCAAGTCTGCCTCTGACATACACTGTAAGATAGTCCCTGATCTTGAGAAGCTCACATTCTAATGTAAGACAAACACATGCAAGGAGGTTTCAGCAACAGGTCAAATAAAAAGGCCCTAGGGCACAATAGCAAAGCATATGGTAATACATATTCTTTAATGTCATTTGCCTAGAGAATAATCTGATGTGCTAATGGATAGTGTATCTCTCCTGCAGAGAGGAGAAATTATATGAGGGGTGGCAGAATAAATGATGAGAATCACAGAATTTGAGAGAAAGAAGATATTTCTATGACCTAATTTTGTCCAACTTATACACAAAAAGATATTTGACAAGGGGTTTTCCAACCCTTGCTTCAAGAACTCAGAGAAGAGGAACACATCACTGCTGTAGTAGCCTATTCCACTTCTGAATAGCTCTAATGGTTAGGGGTGGATAGATGGCTTAGTGGCACGAACACTAGACCTGGAGTCAGGAAAACTCGAGTTCAGATCCATCCTCAGACACTTATTAGCTGTGTGACCCAAGGCAAGTCACTTGACCTTTGTTTACCTTAGTCCACAGAAAGAAATGGCAAACCGTTCCAGTATCTTTGCCAAGAAAACTCCATAGGGTCACAAAGAGTCAGATGTGACTGAACAATGACAACAAAATGGTTAAGAAGTCTTTTTGTTCCTGAAAGAGAGCCTCTTTGCAATTTCCATGCATTGTTCTGGTATATGCCCTCTGCGGCCAAATAGAGCAAGGATAATCCTTCCTCCACTATAATCACTGTAATAATGTTCTTTTTCAGAACAACTGGAATCCATATATGCCACCCCCATATTGCACTTGTTCAAGGATTTAGTCATATCTGACTCCTCGTGACCCTGTGGACCACACTGTCCATGGGGTTTTCTTGGTAAAGATAACTAAGAATGGTCTGCTATTTCCTTCTCCAATGGATTGAGGCAAACAGAGGTTAAGTGACTTGTCCAGGGTCAAACAGCTACCGTGTTTCCCCGATAATAAGACACTGTCTTATTATATTTTTTGGGAAGAAAAACACCAGAGGGATTATTTTCAGGGGAGGGCTTATGTTGTCCTGCCTCAGCTCTCCTCCGTGGCACTGCTCTCAATGGCGCCAGCAAGCAAATCACTGGGGAAGAACAGGATGACACTCTCACTGCTGCAGCTCTGATTGGATGCAGCTTGGAGCACGGCATGTGTTTCACCGGGGGGGTGGGGGAGGAGGAACGGTGCATACAGAGGGTACCGTAATGTAGCGTGTAGCGCAGGGGATCACCTTCACTACAGTAGCAATCTCAATAGGGCTTATTTTCGGGGGAGGGCTTATTTTAGAGGAATCTTACACAGTAAGGGGAGGGCTTATTTTCGGGATAGGTCTTATTATCGGGGAAACACAGTAGTTGGTGTCTGAGATGAGATTTTAATTCTGGTCTTCCTGACTCCAGGTCCAGTGTTCTATCCACTGAATCACCTTTCTGTCTCCACCACCAGGCTCTGACTCCCTAGGATATTTTGAAGTCCAAATGGTAGGATTAAGGTTTTCAGCTAAAAGGACTTTTAAAAATCCTAATGGCATCCTTGGTTGTGGGGATTTTATTTGGTCCATCTGTGTGTGTTCCCTTTGCCCTGGGGTGGGTAACATGTGGCCTTCTAGGTCCTCAAGTGGGGCCTCTTGATTGAGACCAAGTTTTATAGAACGAATCTTTTTATTAAGGAGATTTGTTCTATGAAGTTTGGACTCAGTCAAAGGGCTCCACTTGAGGACCTAGAGGAGCCACATTTGGCCCTCTAGGTCCTCAAGTACAGCCGTTTGACTGAGCCCAAGTTTTACAGAACAATTTTGTTCTGTGAAGCTTGAATTCAGTCAAAGGGCCGTACTTGAGGACCTAGAGAACCATATGTGGCCTTGATGTTGCAGGTTGCCCATTCCTGCCTTTGCCCATGGGAATCTTCTCATTACCTTCATCTTAGATAAGAGACTGGATGGGACACCCAGAAGTCATTTAATCTATCATTCTACAAAATGATGCCTAACCCATTCTTTTTGTATGTTTCTCTTAAAAATAAAAATTTTAGGGGCAGCCAGGTGGCTCAGCAAGTAAGAGCACCAGTTCCAGTGTCGGGATGACCTGGGGATCAAATCCGGGCTCAGATACTCAGCACCACACCCAGGAATAACTGGCCGTGTAACCTTGAGCAAGTTACTTAACTCCAATTGCTTTAAAAATATAAATAAATAAATGAAAATTTAAAAAATCTTTGCCCTTAAGATCCTTCCAAACTTTGCTAACCACCCACCCCCTCCCTCAGCACATGCAAAGAAATAAAGACCCCTATGACCTCTGCCTCCGATGACTTGTGTATAAGACTACTTTATCATCCTTAATTCCTGAAAGCCTGAAAAGCTCCTTGGCCAACATGTGCCTTATGGCATTGATCATATGTTGCTATATATGATAGCTATTGGTGCAGCTAGGTGGTGCAGTGAATAGAGCACCAGCCCTGTCACCACCAGTCAGGAGGACTTGAGTTCAAATCCAACCTCAGACACTTAACACTTGCTAGCTGTGTGACCTTGGGCAAGTCACTTAACCCCAATTGCCTTGCCTTCCCCCCTCCAAAAAAAAAAAAAAAAGAAGTGTGCTCTGTTCCTTTGGCTTCTGTCCTAAAAATATTTCCTGGAAATCAGCAGTATTAATCTGTTATCTTGTCAACCAATCAATCCACAAGCATTTATGAAGTACCTACTAGTTCCCATGCATTGTGCTAAAAGCTGGCAATTCGAGACAAAGAAGGAAACAATTCCTACCTGAAATAAATTTATATTCTAATGGTGCAGACAACAGTCATCATTCACTAATATTTTCCAGCTGCTAAATAAAAGATGGATAGATATGTTTGCCCTACTGAGAAGTTAGGATCTTCTTTTCCTTTTTAATGGGATACTATAAAACTCCAAATGGATTCGCTTCTGCAGGCTCTGTCTTCCTATATCATACCCATACTTGTTTGGGTAACAAGGTCCAGATGAATTGTAACTTTAGTTACTTTCTCTATGGCCCCCAGTTTCCTATGGGGAAGGAAGGTGGTGGCATTTCAAAAGAGTCTCCTGTGATGAATGTCTGGTATCCTGCATTCTCCCATGCTCACATTGCAACTGCTTTCGTCTGGCATCAAGATTCATTTGTTATTTCCACAGTTTTTTTTTTCCAGGTGACTGTAAAAAAGAAAGATGCTTCCATCCTACTAAGTTGAGACTAAGGAGTGCTGGAAAGAAATAAATTACAGACAAAACAATTTTGATTTCCAGGGGTAGATAGGAAATGAGCTATCGCTTGGTAAAAGAAAAGGAGAGGGGAAGGGAGGGGAAGGGAAGGGAAGAAAAGGATGGGGAAGGGAGGGGAGAGCAGAAGGCAGGGGAGAGGAGAAGGGGGAGGGGAGGGAGGAGAGGGGGAGGGAAAGAGGGAGAGAAAAGAGAGGGGAGGAAAGAGGAGGGAAAGGGAGAGGAAAGGAGGAGAGAAGAGAAAAAGAGGGAAGGGAGGGGAAAGGATATTTTTTTGAGGGGGAAAGCCTCAAAATTGGGGTTAAGTGACTTGCCCAAGGTCACACCACTAGTAAGTGTCAAGTGTCTGAGGCCAGATTTGAATTCAGGCCCTCCTGAATTCAGGGCCAGTGCTCTATTCACTGCACCACCTAGATGCCCCAGAGGAGGATTTTATATACGCCACTTCTAAAACCCCATTGGGATGGGAAAAAAACAGACTAAATCTATTATTTCATTAATATTAAGAATTTCTAAGTGGGGACTCCTTCTCTCAATGCAGATCAGCACGTTCTCTGCAATTTATAGTCTTGGAGAATTTTCTGGGTCACCATCATATCTGCTAACACTTTCCGCTATCATGTCTGATGAATCACAAAATGTTCTCACCATCACCAATCATGGGACAGTCTATACAGCGATGCACCAACATTTAAACCCGTAGGAAGCTCTAGGCAAATGGGACTTTGCCCCAGAGTATTGACATTCAGGGGACAGGTGAGCTTTCTCCGGAGGGGGTGTACTTTATCTCCTAGACATACATCCTCCCTATGTCCACTAGGGGAATTGGGGGTGGGGACCCACAGTTCATAATTCTTCTCAGACAAACTGCCCCCAGGTCGTGCCTACCTAAGATCCTGCCATCATAGCATCCCTTTCACTAGGAATCACATCTCTCACCCATGAATTTTGCCAGACCACTTCTCTCCTGATATGGAGTCAAACTGTCAATTGCCCCCTGCATCAACATCTTACTACTATTGCCCTTTTATGGCTCTGCCAGAAGCTTCCTCATTAAATACTGTCATTTGTGCTGGCGGAATAAACCACTTCTCAATTCAGCAATTTCCCTCCAATCCTGGTCCTATATGGGATCTCCCATGTGCAGAAATGAGGCGCTATCTGTGGTGTCTCCTTCTTCCCACACTGCTTTATTTCCCCTGCTCTACTATTAAGCACTGTGTGTCAGGCTAATCAGGATACACAGATAGAAACAAAACCAGGCCTCCTGGCCTCAGGGGGCTTACGTTATAGCGAGGGCAACAATACATACATATATAAATAAATAAGATAAAAAACACATACAAAGAAAATACAAGTACAGAAACAAAATAATATATATGCATATAAATAAGATACAAAATACATACAAAGAAAATACAAGTACAGAAGCAAAACCAGCCTCCCTGCCCTCAAGGTGCTTACATTATACCAAGGGCAACAATCTATACACATATAAATAAGATACAAAGTAAATAAAAGTAGCCAGTCAAATGGGAGAACTGGGAGAAAAGGGAGTCCTGAAAACTCAGATCAGAGAGAGTATCCAGGAAGAGAGAGTAATCAACAGTGATAAATGTTACAGAGAGGTCTCAAGGGATCAGGACCGAGAAAAAAATGCCATCGAAGTGGGAAATTAAATGATCGCTGTCAGCTTTGGAGATGGGACAGTACATGAGATCAGAAGGCAGAATGCAAGGGCTTGAAAAATGAGTAAAATGAGAGGAAGCAGCATTTTCTTAGGAGTTTGAGAAAGGGAAGGGAGATGTAGGATGGTTAAGAAGAAAACAGAATCTAGTGAATTTTTTCTAAAGGATGGGGAAAACTTGAGTATATTTAGAGGCAGCTGGAAAAGAGGTTCCAGTAGATAGAAATCAAAGAATAGAGAGGGAGTTTCCTTGGGGAAGCAATCTACTAGAAGAGATAAGAAGGGATAAGATAAAGGATATGGGGGGGGGGGGGCATCAGGCAAGAGGAGACTGAAGGCAGAGAGAACAGGAGGCAGGGAGTGATAAAAGGGTTTGAGATATAAAGTAGGACAAAAGAGAGAACTCATTAAGAATGGCTTCCATTTTCTCAGTGACTTTTGATTTAAGGTCTTCTGCTGAAAGGGAATGGGAAAGATGGTGGTGTGTGGTAGGCTTCAGGAGAGAAGAGAACAGTCACCCTAGGGAGTGAAAGAGTCCATTAGAGAAGAGAAATAGGATGGCCTTCTGGCAACGGAGGTCCAGTTAATATTAGATAATGTAAATTTGTAATGGACCTGGTCAACACAGCTGGGTGACTTCCTCCAGTCATGTCCAGTTGCACATGAGCAGGAGTAGAGGAGGCAGATGGTGGAGGTTTGGCAAAGTGTAACCAAAATAGGGCAACGAGACAAAAGATTCAGTAGAGAACTGAGTAAAATTGAAATACTCAACTACAGTATTGAGACTGGAAAAGAAGGAAAGTGATGCCAGAAATTTAAAAATAAGTTTATGTAGGACAATATCCATAGCGAATATTTATTGTTATATGCAGGTGTTGTAAAAGGTTCCTCAGAGGGATAAAGATATGAAAGATGTCATCTCTATCTTCAAGAATCATATATATAATCTTTTATTTAATGCCATTGCAACTGAATACCAAAAATTATTTTATTGAACTAGATAAAATAATAACAAATTTCATTTAGAAGAACAAAAGATCTGAAATATCAAAGGAATTAACAAAAAATGTAAAGGAAAGAGGTTGAGCAGCACCAAATCTTAAGACTATATTAGACTATATTAAAACTACATTATAAGGTAGTAGTTATTAAAATTTACTGGTTAAGAAATAGAAGGGTGGATCTATGGAACAGAGATATGCAATACAGAGTAGTAAATTATTATAGTAACCTTGTGTTTGACAAATGTAGATTTAAGCTTTAGAAATAAGAATTCATTATTTGGTAAAAAAAAAAAAAAAGGCAAGAAAACTGAAAAGCATTCTGGTAGAAATAGGGTATAGACCAATATTTCATACTATTTACCAAGATAAGTTCAAAATGGATATATGACCTAGATATAAAGAGAGATATCATAAGAAAATTAGAACATGGAACATAGTACCTATCAAACTTATGGATAGGAGATGAATTTATTAATAAACAAAAGATAGAGAATATTGTACAATATAAAATGGATAATTTTGTTTACATTAAATTAAAAAGGGGTTATACAAATAAAAATTAATGTAGCCAAGATTATAAGGAAAGCAGAAAATTGGGGGGGGGGTTATACAGTTTCTCAGATAAAGGTCTATCTCAACTATATAAAGAACTTTGTCAAGCTGATAAATGATCGAAGGTTATAGTCAGTTTTTTGATGAAGAAATCAAAGCTACATATATTCATAAAAATTCTCTAAATCTTGTTGGTTAGAGAAATGAAAATTAAAACAACTTTGAGGCATCATCTCACACCTATAAGATTGGCTAAAATGATTAAAGGGGAAAATGACAAACATTGAGGGGTTATGGCAAAATTGGAACACTAATACTCTGTTGGTAGAACTGTGAACTGATCTTACCATTCTGGAGAGTAATCTGGAATTATGCCCAAAGAGTTATAAAAGAGTGTATATACCCTTTGACCCAACAATGCCACTATTAGGTCTCTTTCCCAAGGTGATCAAGGAAAAAGGAAGAGAACTTACATGTTCTAAAATATTTATAGCAGTGTTCTTTGTGGAGGCAAAGAACTGGAAATTGAGGGGATGCCCATCAATTGGGGAATGACTAAATAAGTTGTGGTACATGATTGTGATAGAATAATACTGTGCTGTAAGAAATGAGGAGCTGGCTGATTTTGGAAAAAATACATGGAAAGACTTACATGAAATATTGAAAAGTGAAATGAGTAGAACCAAGAGAATGTTGCATATAGTGACAAAAGTATTGTTCTCAGAATAACTATGAAAGACTAAGTTATTCTGAGTATTCTAAATGTTTAAATCAACTACAAGGAACCTATGAAGGAAGATACTATCTACCTCCAGAGAAAGAATTGATAAATAGAAGTATGCTTGTTTTTACACATACACACACAATTTAATAATTAATAAATTAAAGGTGACAAAAAAAAGCATGTAACATAATTGAGACCTGACATATTCACAAAATAAAAACCTAAAAGTTGGCTTTTTTTTAATGAAAAAATAATATATGGTAATTAACACAGTAGTATACAGATAAAAGAAGCAGCTGGGTGACCCAGTAGATAGAGTGCTGGACCTGGAGTCAAAAAGACCTGAGGTTCAAATCCGGCCTCAGATATTTGTCATCTGTGTGACCTAGGGCAAGTCACTTAATTTCTGTTTGCCTTAATCCACTGGAGGAGTAAATGGCAGAACATTCCAGTATCTTTGCCAAGAAAACCCCATGGACAATATGAGCATGACATGGTCCACAGGGTCACTAAGAATCAAATATGACGGAACAATAGCACAGATAAAATGTCCCATGATGACATTACCTTCCTCTTAGTATATATAAATAGAGTCTGTGAAGCTGTGTGTTTTAGAGATTCCTGATACAGTGGAAAGAACACAGGGTGTGGAGTTAGAGGAATTGCTTTGAATTCTGGCTGTACTTATTCACTAATTATAAGACATTCGATAAATCATTCAGTCTCTCAGGGCCTCAATTTCCTTGTTTTTAAAATGAGGGGATTAGACGGTCCATGATGGTCTCTCAGATCTAATCCTGTAATACTATGAAAACCATAAAAAGAGATTCTATAAGCTATAAAATGAGGCTTCACTGAGTTGGGAATGGAAGAAGGAAGGATGAGTTATTTACCTATGGTGACCTGGAAATGGGTGAAGTTGATAGCTGGACTTGAAAAGGTGCTACATAGACATAGGACTCATCTGTTATCCTAACAATTCCAATGATCAGGGTGATAAGGCTCCCTGAGAGTATCAGAGGATCATAATTGGGAGGTACCTTAGAGGTTAACTCAAATCCTTAATTTTATAGAGGAAAATGATGCCCAGAAAGATTAAATGATTTACCCACCATCCCATAGGTAGTAAGTTGTAGAATCAGTATTCAAAGCCACAAAACCTAAAAGAATGAATGAACGATTTATTAAGTGATCACTACGTGCAAGGACTGTTCTAAACCTAAATCGAAACCCATCACTCTTTTCACTGTGGCACAATGCACATTTCATAGGGAAAAAGTCAAAAACTGATGAGAGGTGGAACAGGTGCTGGGCATATCTATGAGGGTTCACACAGACTGGACCTGGATTAGGCTGAAGCACTAGCTTAGACATAAAGAAACCAAGCTTCCTTTAACTAACGGGAAAGCCAGTCTTAACAAGCTAATAAACATGCAGCAAAAGGAATAATACATAATAAACTAGAAAGATAAATTGAGACCAGTTTGCAAGGGGCATCAAACACTAAACAGGATTCTGCACTTGAGTTTGCAGTGAGTAGAGTACTGACAGAATCAAACCTATGCATTAGGAAAATCACTCTCGGAGACTGGAAAGGATGGGAAGGAAAGGGAAGAGAGTTGAGGCAGGGACACCAATTAGTAGGCTATTGAAATAACCCAGGTGAGAAGTGATCAAGGCCTGATCTAAGATGGTGGTCATTGAGCGCAAAGAAGGGGACAGACATAACAAACATTGTAGAGGTTGACAGAACTAAAAGAATGGTGATCCCTCTTTTTGTATCCTTAGCACTTAGCACAGTGCTTGGTTCACTGTGTTTATTGATTGGTAAAACTGTTTATTGATTGATAAATATACATACATACATATATTGTTTTTAATTATGTCCTAGGGGCAGCTAGGTGGCCCAGTGAATAGAGCACCGGCCCTAGAGTTCAAATCCAGTCTCAGACACTTGACACATTTACTAGCTATGTGATCTTGGGCAAGTCACTTAACCCCAATTGCCTTGCCCTCCCCCCTCCAAAAAAAAAAATATATATATATATATATATATATATATATCCTAGACAGAACCAGGAAGTCCAGAAGAGAGGTAGACAGGAGGTATATAGAATGTAATGAAATTTACCTGCTGATACTTACTACCTGTGTGACTTGAGGAAATCATTTAACCTTCCTATGCCTGAGTTCCTTGGAGGTGGAAGATGGAGTGGTACCTTTGAGGACAAGTAAGAAGACCAGTTTGACTGGCCAGCAGCATTTATGAAGGACAGTAAGAAGTCTGAAAGGTAGGTGGTTATGAGGCCTGGTTATAGAGGGTTTCAAATAGTAAGTAAAATTGAGGCTCTAAATCTGTAATACTATTATCATCTAAGATAGAGGATGGGATTCAGCAGTCAAGCCTTTTCCTTCAGTTATCAAAGTCCTCCTCCTGTGCCTGCATCATTATGACATAGGTGACCTCAAGTTAAACCAACAGAGCCTAAATCCTGGCAAATTCTACAATGTGAGAAAGATCTCAATCACCCTCTGACCCACAAACTACGTGTCCCTTCTGCAGACCAGGCTACATACAGAGAAGTTTACCCCTAAGAGACTCTTTGGGACAGACTTAGAATTTGTTTAGATAATAATAATATTAATTAACTGTTTATATACATATATGCAGACATATTTAATATATAAATATACATACATATCTAATGGCTTCCAAGTGCTTTGCATACAGGCTCTCTTTTGATTTCCACAACAATCCTCTGAGGTTGACATAGGATATACCCTCCAAATTCATCCTAAAAGCCTCATAGTCACTGGATTGGGAACCCAAGAACACAGTTTCAAGTTTTGGGTTTCCTGCTTACTTGTTCTTCTGCCTGATATTGGAAACCCTTTATAACCAGACCTCATAACCACCTACCTTTCAGACTTATTACTCCTTACTTTCCTTTACAAACACTACTGGCCAGCCAAACTGATATTTCTACTTGTCCTCAAAAATATCACTCCATCTTCCACCTCTATGTCTTTGCCATCTGTTCCCCTGCCTCTGTGTTTCTCTTTAGAATTCCTTATTTTGGGGCTGCTAGGTGGCGCAGTGAATAGAGCACTGCCCCTGGAGTCAGAAGGACCTGAGTTCAAATCTAGCTTCAGACACTTAACATTTACTAGACGTGTGACCTTGGGCAAGTCATTTAACCCCAATTGCCCTGCCTTCCCACCTCCAAAAAGGTTAAAAAAAGAGAGAGAGGGAGAGAGAACTCCTTATTTTCTTGAAGATTCAGCTTAAGAACTACCATCTACATGAAGCTTTTCCTATTTCCTACAGCTCCCAGAGTTCTACCTTCCCAAAATTACCTGACATTTCTTTTAGATGCATTTTATCTGAACTTATTTATATAAATGTGGATTCCCAGATAGAATGTAAGAGGGCAGACACTATTTCATTTTTATCTTTGTATCTCCCAGTGCCTAGCACAAGCAATAAATATTTGCTCATTGATTCATTACTGCGTGACCTTGGAAATTTTACTTTGCCTCTCTGTGGCTTCAGTGTACTCATTTGTAAAATGGGACATTTAAGCTAAATAATATTTATAGTCCCTTCCTGCTCTAAATCTCATACTCAGTTTTTCCATGACTGGAAAATAGTGTCTAGAGAATTTTTTCTGCATTTTTTTTTTACAATGTCTGCATTGTTTACTTTCATGATATAACAGAGCATATAGAGAATAAAGACCTGAGCTTCTGTTGGTAAAGCTCTACTAAGCAACTAGTAAAAACAATAAAACTTGTTCAGAAAGTCTTCCCTCTAGTGGTTAAACATTCCTTCCCGAGTTTCTGATTCCCATTTCTTCCTTTCCTTTTTTTTTCTTTTAAATCATTTTATACATGTGTAACTCTCATCAACACACCAGGTAGGGAGGTTGATGAGGTGTTCTGTGACTGCAAAAAGATTTGTGAATCTTCAGTACAGAAAAGCCACTTATAAATGAAAATGATCACTCAGAACATAGCCAGAAGAGACATTTGTGGGATCAGAATACTTTGTATTTGTAAATCCCATTTCATCCAGGCATTTCCAGAGACTTTTAAAATGGTATCTGGTGTTGAAGATTTTTTTCCCTCAATTTGGGGACCCTGTGGCACCTTGAGGCTTGAAGGACTGGATATAACACATTTCCATTTTGCAGACAGAGAAAATGAAGCAGTTCACTCAAGCTACACAGATGCAGCGAGTGGGAGGGGAAGGTAGAATCCCACCTCAGACATTCATTAGTTGTGTAATTTTGGGTAAGTTATTTCGGTACTCTCTGTCTCTCATCACCTATAGATAATAACAGCACCTACCTAAAAGGGATTTGGGGAGGATTAAGAGAGAAAATATATGTGTTTCACAAAGGTAATTTGTAAAACTTAAAAGTATTAGATAAATTTGATCATTATTAGTGGCAGAATCAAAATTATAACCTATTAGGCAGCTGAACTCTAGGTTTGGGGGAAGAAAAGAGACCAGATCATTTATCTAGTGGCCTTTATAGGACAACTTAGCTTGTTTTATATTATTCTAAGGTAAGAGGAAGGACATAATGGGATACCATGGAAAGGGTATTTAATTAAGAGCTAGAGAACCTGGATTTGAATCCTGACCCTGCCATTTAATTATATAGGTTGCACTGGGCTTCCTTTGGTATAAAGTGAGGAGGGTGGGCTAAGTGCTTTTAAGATTCTTTTTAGCTCTAAATCTATGTTCTCATGCTCAATCTTATATTAGCCAGTCCTGGAAAACATGTCTAGTGACCTGGCATCAAAGGGATTTTGGGGGTCTTCTTTGGTTAACTTCGGTCTCTCCTGACTCCCTACATAAGACGGACTAATGAGTTTGAACCTGCCCTTCTTGCCATAATTCAGCTTATCACTGGCTGAACCAAAGAAAGAGCTCATGTCATTTGATGACTATCAGTCACCATCTACTCCGTAGACCACCCAGGGTAATCCTTAATGACAGGAATTCACAGTGACCCTTTGGGAGGAATCCAAAGGTCATTTCATTATAACAGTCATATATTACTAAGCTAATTGTAATCTATACATGTAATGGAATATCATTTTACTATAAGGAATGATGAATATAAAGAATTCAGAGAAACATGGGAAAATTTCTGTGGACTGATTCAAGGGAAAGTAAGCAGAATAATAATTCTCATAGATAGATAGGTAAATAGATAGAAAGATAGATATAGATATAGAGACATAGATGTGGATATAGATATACATATGGATATGGATGTGGATTATAGATATACATATACATATATATAGAGAGAGAGAGAGATGGATATGGATCTGGATGGATATATACAGCACATATAGCAATGTCTACAGTCACCCAAATAAAGGCAACATCAAAAGATAACCAAATTCAGGTTAAGTACTAGGACCAATGTTGGTTCTAGATGATTAAGGTTAAAATACATCTCCTTCCTTTCCGTGAAGAAATGGCAAACGATAAGAACAGAAAGTTACATGCTGATTGTTGTTACTGAGTCATTTCAATCCTGATTCTTCATGACCTCATTTGGGGTTTTTTTGGTAAAGATACTGGAGTGGTTTGACATTTCCTTCTCCCGCTCATTTTACAGATGAGAAAACTGAGACACGGAGGGTGAAATGTCTTGCCCAGGGTCACATAGCTTATAAGTGTCCAAAACCAGATTTGAACTCAGATCCTCCTGATTCCAAGATTGGTGTTCTATCCACTGCACCACCTAGCTGACATACATTGTCCATTATAATTTCATAGAAGACTAGACAATATTGTTTTTGGGGAAAAGTCTTATGGGGAATTGTTTATTTTTAAGAGATTTATTTTTCGTCAAAAAACATGATTTATCCATAAACAAATATAAATTATAAAATGTATAGAAAACTTCTATGACTTGTACTGCCACGTGTCACCATTTCAGAACTAACTAGGGTTCAATCAATCAATAAGCATCTATTAAGAATCTGCTCTGTGCTTGTGCCAGGCACTGTGCTGGGCACAGAGGCCCCAGAGACTTGGATGGGAGGACTTGGATGCAGGACACAGATCAAGCAGTCAAGCTCACTTTCCTTACTATCATCATGGAAGGATGGGGGGAGGGGGTTTTAAGCTCCATCTTTAGAAATATAGCATACCTTGTTCACTCCAACACAATCTAAAGTTAGTGAGTGTCTAGAGGAGGGAAATTGGGTCGGTAAAGGGCCTTCAATTAATGCCATGCAAGCATCAGTTGAAGGAACTGGCTGTGTTTTTCCTAGAGAAGAGAAGACTAAGGGAGAACATGATACCATCCTCAGGTATTTGAGGGGCTGCCTTCTAGGTGGTGGCATAGAAGATAGAGCCCTACGTCTAGAATCTTGAAATCTTGAATTCAAATATAGCCTCAGATGCTTCTTAGCCATGTGACCCTAGGCAAGTCACTTAACCTTTGTTTGCCTAATCTACTGGAGAAGGAAATGCCAAACCACTCCAGTATCTTTGCCAAGAAAACCCCATATGATGTCACAAAGAGTTGGACATGACTGAATGACTAAGCAACAGCAGCAAATCTGGTCTCAGAGGGCAGAAGCAGATAGAAGTGCAAAGAGACTGATTTATCCTTAATATCAGGAAAAGTTTCCTAACAATTGGAGCTATCCCAAAGTACAATGAATGGACTGCTGGTTGAGGTGTGTTCCCCCTCCTGGGGGTTCTCCAAGCAGAAGCTGATGCCTACTCATCAGGAATGTCACAGTGGGGATTTTTTTGGTGGATGTGCTGGACTGAGCGAGTACTTAGGTCCATTCCACCTCTCAAATTCTGCAATTCTATACCTCCTTGTAGTAAATCATGAAGGCAGCAATCTTCTTCAGTGAAATAGCAGACAATTAACTACAGGCAGGGTATACAAACTATTTACCAATCAGGTAATCACAGGCATACAAAGGAAAAACAAAGACCAAGACACTACCATTCTGTCACTCTGACCCAGGAGAGTTTTCCAGCGAGCTAACTGAGGCTAAAGAATGCATGATTTCCCCTTTGGAGAAAATTCTTTACCTGGGAGCTCCCTCCAATAAGTGACAGAAACTCACCTATAACTTAGTAGCTAAGTCCTGGGTAGTTCCTTAAGGCACATAGCCAGAGGCTTAGTGACTGGCCCAGAGTCACACAGCAATTAAGTATGTGAAGCAGAATATAATACTTCCTGATAGATCTCACACACTCCAATACATGTAATTCACCATAATAGTAAGTTCAGTTGATCATCTTCTCTTTCCCAACTCTAATCTATCTCCCTACGGTTTCTATTTCCCTATCCAATCTACCTCAAGAAAAAGCAGTATGAATCGTGATAGTAGACAGAGAGGCTTCCTCAGAGTTAAGAGAACCTACATTCAAATCCTGCCTCTTACATACAATAGATGTGTGGTCATGGGTGAGTCACTTAATTTTTCCATACCTCAGGTAACTCTCTAAGATTAAAGGATACAGAAGATTTTTCTCACTAAGAATTCATTAAACAGGGGAGGCTAGGTGGCACAGTGAATAGAGCACCAGCCCTAGAGTCAGGAGGACCTCAGTTCAAATGCAGCCGCAGATACTTAACACTTACTAACCGTGTGACCTTGGACAAGTCACTTAACCCCAACTGCCCTGCCCTCCTCCCTCCAAAAAAAAAAGAATTCATTAAACAAATGTCCTAATCCCATTCTCCCCCTCACCAAAAAAAAAAATCTGTCTCAGAGCCAAAGTTTAGGGAAAGAGATAAATATACATGTATACACATGTATGAGAGAATCACACAGACAGAAGACAGAGACAAAGAGAGAAAGATAGAGACAGAGAGAGAGAAACAGAGACAGACAGACAGAGATAGAGAGAAAGAGAAAAGAGGGGGAGAGAGAGAGAGAAGAGGAGAGAGGGAAACAAGCATGTATTTAGATGCCTACTATGTGTCAAGCAGTGACTGTAGAAAAAACTAAAACTGTAAGCATCTCAATTTTCCCCCTCACCAGGTGACTTGCTCCTACCTCTGGATTTAGTTGGCATCAATGAGCAGATGTGGAAAGATATCCACAGCTCTGTCTGTGGCAAGCCATAGATAATTCCTTGTGTAGTCTACCTATCGATCTCCAATCCCTTGATACAAACATTTCAAGGTAAGTTGGCAGCTGGGAGAACACTGCTGCCAGAATTCAAGTCATAACAGGAATCAGATATGAGGGAGCCCAAAGTTCCTATTGGTCCATCAGCAAGCATTTATTAAGCACCTACTCCATGCCAGGAACTGTGCCAAGTGTTGGGAATAAAGAGAAAGGTAAAAGACATATAAACAACTTCATGTACAAGATAAGATAAAATACAAGGTAATGGAGAAATCTAACAGCTGGCGACTTAACAACTTAAGGTTTGCAAAGAGCTTGGCATAGACTATGCCACTGGAGCTTCACAGCAACCTCACGAGATAAATGCTATCGTTGAATCCGTTTTATAGAGGAGGAAACTGAAGCTGAGACATGTCCTAGCTGGGATCAATCAGCTGGTAAATATCTGAAACAGGATTCAAGCCACGGTCTGTCTGACTGACTCCAGGGCCAGCATTTTGTCTCTTGTGCCACAGACCCAAGGAGCAGAATGGCAAACACACATCTATCCCATCACAAACTACATTTCCCTTGAAGTCCAGGCCCCAAGAATCAAGTCTAGTAAGAGACCAAGACCTCACATTTCTGAAGAACACAATGCTGGCAGTGAGGGGAAGATAAAGGCCTAGAGAGGTGGGGAAAGGGCACTGAATTGAGAACTCATATAAGTATACGGAGGTGAGGTATGAATAAAGAAATTATCAAAGGTATGATCTATTTAATAGGGGAAATCTGAAGATGTGTAATATTAAAGCTGAGTATTCAAAAGGCCATTGAAGAGATAGCAACAGCAGCAGGGGAGGGAGAGAGATAAATATACAAGTATACACATATATGAGAGAGACAGAGAGAGAGAGACAGACAGAGACAGAGAGACAGAGACAGGGAGAGAGACAGACAGACAGAGACAGAGAGACAGAAACAGGGAGAGAAAGAGACAGAGAGAGACAGACAGACAGAGACAGAGAGACAGAGAGAGACAGACAGAGACAGAGACAGGGAAAGAGACAGAGAGAAGCAGCAGGAGAAGAAAAGGAACCTGAGGATGATTAACTACATAGCAAGGAGACTGAAAGCCTGTTTTGTCACAAATAAGACAATCAGAAGACTTTAGCAGAATAACTCCCAATGGGCAGAGAATTGACTTCATTGGTCAAGACCTCCACTGACAGCTATTGCCCTCTAGCCCCCTCTTGTGGTGGAAAGAGGTCTAGTTTTTCTTAAGGATTTCTGTGGCCACACCTGTCTTGAGAAGGAAAAGAAGAGGGGGTTTGTGGGCTTCGGTGCCCTGGTGAGCTAGCCAGGAGCTTCTGTGAGCTAGCTCCATTGTGATTGGACAGCCCCGCTTCCAGGTGAGGGAATAACTGACTGGGTTGGGCTGATCTGCATATCCCAGAGATAGCCAATACAAGTTGTACTGTTCCCTTACTTAAAGAGAAGGAACATGAAGGTATGAAAAAGAATGGATTTTTAAAAAAATAATAGAATTTATACAGGTGAGTCAATTGCCATCCTCCCTGACCTTGGGGCAACCTTTGACACTGTTGACTACCCCCGTCTTCTTGCTGTCTCTTTGCCTGCTCCCTCCTCTCTTGCTGTCCTGTGTTTCTCCTTCTTGACATCTGACCATTCCCCAATCTCCTTTGCCGGTTCATCTGCCATCTCCTGCCACTTAAGCTTGAGTATACTCCCAGGCTCTGACTTGGGAACTCTTCCCTTCTCTCTCTACATTCTTCCTAGGTGACTTTATGTGTTTCCAGAGCCCCAGTGATCACTTTTACACAAATGACTCTATGTCCTATACAGCCCTACCTTTCACTACTGAATTCCAGTCCCAGATCTCACCTGCTCCCTGGACGTCTCCATCCGGGGGCTCTACTGACACCTCAAGCTTACCATGCCCAAAGTAGATCGGACCATTGTTCTTCCTGAGCCTATCTCCCCTTCAAATTCTCTATTTCCACCCAGGGTGCTACCAGATTCTCAAGCACAATCACCCAGATTTATAACCTCAGAATCATATCATGTCACATGTCAGTCACTTATCAAGTATTGCTGATTCTACATGACCAATATCTCTTGCATACATTCTCATTCATTCTGTTCAAAATGCCACATACCCCCCCCCACCTCCAGTTCAGGCAATAGGTGACATAGAGAAGGAAGAAGACAAAAGGAGGAGGGAAAGGAAGGAGCATTTATTAATCACCAACTGTGTTCCAGGCACTGGGCTAGGGGGGTTACATATATTATCTCATTTTTATCCTCACAACAACCATACAAGACAGGTGCTGTTCTTACCTCCATTTTACAGCTGAGGAAACTAAGATTTAAGGGACACAACACGTGAGTGTCTGAGGCCAAATCTGAATTCAGATCTTTTTGGCTCCAGGCCCAGTGTTCTATCCACTGAGCCAGCTGGCTGCCCCATCACTACTCCTGACTACTATAATTGCTGTTGTTGAGTTTGTCCTCCGTTTTGGAAGAGGCCCACGGCATCAGGGAGATGATGACAGGACTTGTGGTTGACTTGGATTTGACTGAGGCAGGGCTGTGCAAGGTCACCAGCCTCACCTTCTCCTCCAGAGCCATCTGGGTCCAGGGGCCAGATATGCATCAGGATGACTGGAGATGGCCCAGGATGCAGTGGGAGACCATGGCTCTTAGAGTGAGATAATGTCCATTCGGTGAATAGGCCTCTTTAAGAAGTGAGTCAAGGGATGGCCCTTTTAATTAGGAAAAAAGAGAGAAAATTAAGTTGGGAGGGGAAGACCCTCAGGGTTGCCATTAACATTCACTCTAAGCCAAGAGGGCCCAAAATACTTCCATTAAGTGGAGCTTGGGCAGGGAGCTATTGTGGTCCAATCTATGCTCTTCAGAGTGAACTGGGTTTAAGCTTTTGTGAAAGATGAAAGAAAGGAAAGAAGGAAAGAAGGAAAGAAAGAAAGAAAGAAAGAAAGAAAGAAAGAAAGAAAGAAAGAAAGAAAGAAAGAAAGAAAGAAAGAAAGAAAGAAAGAAAGAAAGAAAGGAAGGAAGGAAGGAAGGAAGGAAGGAAGGAAGGAAG
>NW_027185616.1:18438817-18457610 GCF_028583685.1 Petaurus breviceps papuanus
AGAGAGAGGGAGAGAGAGAGGGAAAGAGAGAGAGAGAGAGAGAGAGAAGTGGAGATAGATTTTTAGGTAGAAAGAGAGAGAGAGAGAGAGAGAGAGAGAGAGAGAGTCTTCAGTGGGGAACAGAAGCCGAGTTAGGTGCTGTGGTGATGCAACCACTAGATGGCACCATTGCCTTAAGGACCAGAACACATTCATGCCCAATAATAACTTTATTGTGACTTAGTAATTCAGCTCCACTTTCAAGCAATTTGTAAATGAAATCAAAACCACATACATAAAAAAAAAAATAGCCTGCTAGAGGCTGCACAGCCTGTATAGGTTAGGAAAGGTGAACCCTTTGCCTTCTTGACCACCAGAACAAAGACAGAAAAATCCCCTGCTTTAGGGCTGACCAAGTGAGGCTAATTCACACGATGGTCATGTTCCTGAAAAAAATCATAGAATCACAGAATGTGAGTATTGGAAGGGGCCTCAGAGGCTGTGTAACTTACATAGAAAGCCCTTGATTAAATGTGTGTTGACCGACAATTAGATCATGGATCCAAGGCTTGAAGGGACCCTAGAAAGTATCTAATGCCATGTCCTCATTTCACAAGGGAGGGAACTAAGGTTCAGAAAGATTAAGTGATATTATGATATAGAGAGTCTAAGTGGCAGAGCCAAGATCTAAACACACGTATGGTTCCCGAATCCCTGGTTTTTCTATTGAGTCACAGCTTGAATGTAAAAACCTAAAATTATCCCTCTTAGAACCTACAATTGAGGTAACTCATGTAAAGTGTTTTGTAAACCTAACATCACTACATATTTTTGCTGATATTATGAGCTTTTGTTATTAGGATTCTTAGGCTTTCCCCTCGGGTTCAACCCCTTATCTTGAATTATTAGTAATTTTAATGAACTTACCCATAGCACCCCCTTGAGGAACTAAGGGAGTCCAAAGGAATAAGGAGAGGGGGAGGTAGGTCTAGGAACTCTACCAAACCATAAGCACAGGTAGAAGACACACCACCTAGATGCAAGGAGACAAAGAACACCAAACTGTGAAGCCAACATGGTGGAACATGGATCAGAAGCAGGAGTGGGAAATCTGTGGCCTTGAGGTCACATGTGGCCCTCTATGTCCCCAAGTGCAGCCCTTTGACTGAATCCAAACTTCTGTTCCAGAATCTATGAAGTCTAGATTCCATCAAAGGACTGCACTTAAGGACCTAGAGAGTCACATGTGACCTCGAGACCTCAGGTTCTGCCCCCTGAGAGTGATGGTCCTAGAATCAAGAAGACCTGAGTTCAAATCCAGCCTCAGACACTTACTAGCTGTGTGACCCTGGACAAATCACAGAACCTCAGTTTGCTTCAGTTTCCCCATCTGTAAAAATGGGAATAAAAAAGCCCTACTTCCCAGAATTGTTAGGAGGACAAAATGAGATAACATTTGTAATGTGCTTTGTAAACCTTAAAACTCCACATAAGTATGAACTATTATTAATGACAAAGGAGACATATTTGAAAGTCACAAGGGGTACACGTTTGTCCTGACCTCTGGGATGACATTTCTGTCCAGCCAGAGGGACTGCTTGAATCATCGTACAAAGGTAAACTTCAGAGGGAAAGGCCCTGGTCTGGAGTTATGGATTGTGCAGCACTGCAGATTGTCACAGGAGTTCTGAAGTACTCTTCCCATGCAAGCCTATGACAGAAAGCTGAATTCCTGAGAAAGAGAAAAAGTGAGGTCATCTGTTGGGAGCTGAGGAAAACTGTCCTCGAAATGAAGTAGAGAACGGAATGCCACTCAAAATGGTAGGGAAAGACCAGCGCCATCTGCTGGCAAATTATAGGTAGAGCGATGCTCCCCAGAATGCCAGAAAAAATACAATGGGAAGTAATGACCTTGCTTCTGGTAGCTTCAGATAACTGCAGACAGATGGACAAGGAATGAAGTGGCTTCATCCAAAGGAATCACGTAGTATGGGGCCAACAGAGCAACCTATACCTTTGATATGAGAGATATGAGGGATCTACTCTAGCAGCAGCAACACCTTGGGTGATATTAAATAGAGATTATCTCAAAGGGGGTTATGAACCCCAAGGCTGAGTAATCCCCTAGAGTGCACCAACGGCCTTCCTGTTATGGGCAAGTCTATGACACAGAAATCACAGCTGAATTTTTAATTGAATTAAATCTGAATCAAGGGAACAGTCATGACGGGGTGAAATTGAGGCTTACCTCTGATTGTCCGCCTGCCACCTCTTCTATCTTCTGATAAATCTAGATCCTCTGATATTGGATGCTTTAAAGCTTCTCTCTTCTGTGTCTTACCAAAGCCTGTTTTTTTGATTATCGTAGGAATATTGAGATTTCATAGGATTTTAGAGCTGAATGGAACCGTAGCAAACATCTAGGACAGTGCCTTCATTTTATAGAAGAGGCCAAGAGAAATTCAGTGCTTTGCCTAAAGGCCTATTGCTAGAAAACATCAGAGTCGGGATTAAAAATCAGAATTTCTAACTCAAGTCTAGATTTCTTTCTATTGTTCCATGTTGTATAAAAGGCAATGTCCTATGCACCCAAATTATTCTCTTAATTTATCCCACCTCACACTGCAATGAGCAAAATTCACATTACCTCAGTGGTATGAACAATTCAAAGGAAATTCATGTATCTAAATTAATTCTTAAAATAGCTCTCCCAGGAGGATTTGAATTTTATGAGAAAACCAAAGGAATGTTAAGGAATGTGTCTGGTTAAGAGAGAAGGGTGGATCTCTAAATTTCAGAACCCTGGGTAAATCTCTAGTCACCTTCTCTCCTCATGGCTCTAGTTATAGATATGATTTTTTTTAAGCATATCAGAATGAATAGAGATCGAGCCCCAAAGCCAAGAAGACAAGGGGTCATGACACATACTGGCCATGGGACCCTGAGAAAGTTCACTTAACTTCTCAATATTCTAAACAACTCCCTAAGACTAGAAGGTGCAGAAAAGATTGGTAGAGGCAGTTTTCTTACCTGCTAATTCATTATAGTAATGAAAGCACAGGTCCTATCCCTGTCCCTGTCTTGTGAAAACACCTATTAGCCTCCTCCTTACAACTCTCCCAAGTGCTGGAATGAAGCATATATATATATATATACATATGTATGTATTGGATATAATTGATTCCTTCCATTTATGAAATTCCATCAATGGCTGTACCAAAGTCCAACATATTACTCTCACCCAGTTACTGGGTCTGGATATCCTTAAGAAGGCATTTGATTTGAGTCTAAGTTTTCTCTCTTTGAGTTAAGGACATAGACAAGGAAATCTGACTAATACTAGACATTGATGAAGAATCAGATAAGTTAATATTCAACCTGGTTCGATGATGTGAGTTGAGAAAGAAAGGATGTTCACATTGGGACCAATACCTTAAAGAAAAGATCCATGTTTCAGAGAACAGACAGGACCTCACTCTTCAAACCATGCCCCAAATATCCCACACAGAAAACTGCAATGTATTCAATTTATCTGTCTTTGAAAGATGGATGGCTCCATCAACCTGGCTGGAATTTGATTCTGTGGCTCTGAGTACTTCATATCTAATGCTAAGTCCAATAACCACCTCTCTCATACATTCAGCTACGAATTGTTAGAGTGAGTCATATGGTTTCTTTCTGTGTTAAGCTTGGGTCAGGGACATGTTCAAAGCCATATGCTATTCCAGGCATCTGGGAAGGGAATATTCATTGCCTTGCCCACAGAGCATGAAGTGATGATGCTATTTATTTGAAACTGGATTTGGTCAGGGTTAGGGTCTAGAAAATATACATGCTGGAGGGCAGGGTCACTGCTTAATTTCCTCTTTGAAGGTACAAATATTGCAAAAGGCAATTAAAGTTCCCCTCAGGTACAAAATATAATCAGTTTGCAAATCAAGCTGATGCCAAGTCACTGTAGTGATTCAAACTAATGCCAGATTACTCCCAAACACAGACTTGAATGTCTGGAACAAACCATTCTGTCCTTTGTAGTGGGGAGATATGGCCACTGAAATCCGGGGGGTTAAGATTCATTCTTGTGCTTTTCCTTGGTCAGGACAATATGGGAGGGCCTAATATAGGCCAAGATCTCTCAGGAAAGTTGAAATAATAAGAAGGAAAAGAAAAGGCAAGGGTACTCAAAATGCTATGAAATCATGTCTTTCATAGTACTTTTTCACTGTCAAATGTCTACAGTCAGTCATAAAAATTAGGCATCACACCTGGAGGTGGCACTGTTTGGCCACTCCAGAGAGTCAGAGCATTTCATAGCTGGAAGAAACCTTTCCAGGACCACTCCACTTTGTGACAGGGCTAATTATTAGGAACTGGTTCCTTAAAAGGAGCCAAGATCTGGCCCTCATCAGTTTCTCCCTCCTTCTATCCTCTGGAACGAAGCAGAACATAATCAGTCTTCCAAATGACAGGTCACCTTTCAAATACTTGAAGACAGCTACCATCATCTGCTCTCAGTCTTTCTTCTCTAGGCAAAATCTCCAGAACTTTCACAGGATGTAACTTTTAGTCCCTTCAACATCCTGATGATCTTCCTCTGGACATGCTCTGGTTGTCATGATCATTTCTGAGATGTGACTCCAACAACTGAACTCCAGACTCCAGATGTGTTCTGGTGAGAGCAGAGTACAGTGGGTTACTTGTTTGTGATAATGGGAGGGTTACCAAGGGATGCCAATGTCATTGGACTGAAGAGAACATGGCTAGGGAGCATTGAGTGAGACACTGGGAAAGGGAGAGGTTTGAATGACAAACAGAAAATTTTGTATTTGATTCTGGTTGGTGACAGGAATGCCTAGAATTTATTGAGCAAGAGAGTGATATGGTCAGACCTGAACTTTAGGAAAATCACTCTGGTGACTGTGTGGAGGAAAAGACTGGAGTAGAGAGAGACTTGTGGCAGCCAGACAAAGTGTCAGGTTATTGCTATGGTCCAGATGTAAGGAGATCAGGGTGTCAGTATCAAAAGAAAGCGGTTGTATTCAGGAGATGTGGCAAAGGTGAAACTGACAGGTCTTGGCAACAGATTCTCATAATAACAATAACAATCATAATTCTAAACTTGACAGTTTGGAAGGGGGAAGGATTTAGAGGGAAACATTTACCATTATATCCATGGCTACATACTACGTTCCCAGAGAACTAAATACAGGACACATAAAAAATAAATGCAAAGTAATTTGAGGGATGGATTGGCTAACAACTGGGAAAATAAGGAAAGAGCCCGTGAAGGAGGTCATATTTGAGTTAAACCTCAAGTGTCTAGGTCACTCAGGTAATAAATAAATAGAAGATCCAGTATTTTCTTTTATTTTTCTAATAGCAAAGAACTAAGGGGGAAAAACTGGGCATTGGCTGAATAAACTGTGATGCGTGAATGTTATGGAATATCACAGTGTTGTAATAAATAATAAATGTGATGAATACAGAGAACTATGAGAAGACTTTTATGAACTGATAAGGAATAAAGTAAGCAGAGCCAAGAAAACAATATGCATAATGACCTCAGCAGATCCAGGATTTCAACACAACTCTGACTCTGGATTCTAACATTTTTTCCATTATACCATGATACTTCTAAATTCTCACCATGTCAACAGACAAACTCACAGAAGTCATCTGTCACCAAACATCTCCCTCCCCCTTGTCCCAACTTCTCATAACTCTGAAAAGGGAAGTATGATCTAATTAAAAGAGTGTTGAACTTGGAGTTCAAATCCTGCCTCATATATTTATTAGATATGCATTCTGGATGGCCTTTAATTTAATTGATCAGTGCCTCTTGTAAGCACCAACTTCATTATTTGAGGTTCCTCAACCAGATGGATTTATGCCTGTAAAGGACAGGCTAAGTGGTGAATCAAGCCCTTGCATGAATTGGATATATCTGTTACTTATTATATACTGAAACTGCCACTGTAACTCTCATTTTAGAGAATTCCCTTCTGAAATAGAAGAAACATTTGTGTTAAATATAGTCTATTGTAACCATTTCTATTTACGTGCTAAGAGTAGTTTTCTTTGAAGTAGATCACCTACAATCTCTTAAATGAACTTCTAGAAACTTTACTGGGCTTCCCTTTCCACCTCTTTTCTTCTTAACCTTCCTTTTCCCCCACCAAGAAAACAGGACCTAGGCCATTGTCGGCATAATTATTAAAACCTGAACTGAGCAGACTTTCCACTCCCCAAGATTATTAAACGTTTGTCATTCTTAGGCTAACTATGAGAAACTGCCTGGCATTGGCATCCTATCCAAACAACTGCCATTTGTGTCTAAGACAGCTAACATTAAGGAATGTGCTAAGGTTGAGTTGTCCAAAAGACCAATCATAAGTCAGAAGGAATATCCATAAATTCAACCACGTGTATCATATGTAAATTGTCCTTTACGTTCCATGCTTCCCCAACAACTGACTTTTACCATAATGTAAGAATTCTTAATTATGGCTCCATAGGTCAATAATCTTTTTACTGAACCATACTGACACTGTTAGTATTCATGTGGCAGTTTAGATATATAACTTTTCAGGTGGACTTTCCTACAGTAAATGTATACTGTATATATAAATATGCATATTCAACATATGTATATTAATCTATCTATTATATGTACAATTGTTTATCATGTATATCATCTTGTAATTATTCATCATGTGTCTAATGTCATCAATGCAGGGAGTTCTTCATAGGAAATTCCTATGTTAATGTACCTTGGTAACTTCTGCAATTTATAGTCTTAGAAAGTTGCTTAGAGAACTGAAAAGTTAAGTGACTTGTCCAGGGTCACACAGTCAGTATGTGAGAATTAGGACTTGAATCCAAGTTGCCCTAACTCCAAGACCAACTCTCTATTTACTATGTTTTACTGTTTCTTCTAGTCTTCCTAATAAGATAATAATTGACCAAATTCAAATCTGAGTGGATGAAAAGATTGCAAAGCCATATTGGGAATAGCCTCTTACCATCTGTGTTAGGTCTTAGGATAATTTGTGCCTGGCAATATTAAAGGATGCTGATTTACTTTACTTTGCCACCACTGTATACTCTGTTGTACATGTTGGGAGGGCTGGTAAATAGGTAAATATTTGGTACTTATTTACCAAGCTAAATACCAAGCATTGCCAAGGTCCTGAAATGTAACACTAATAATAATAATGTGACTCCAGACTCCAGATGTGTTCTGGTTAGAGCAGAGCACAGTGAGTTATTTGTTTACCATAGAGGGGAGGGGACATAAGGAAGAGAGTCGGAGAGTGGAGAACAAATCCAAAGAGAGGCAAAGGGCCCTGTGACATCTCTGTGTGTCTATTCTCTCCATTGACACATTTCACACCTTCTCAAAAGGCTTCCTGAGTTTCTGTAGCCGAAAATGTTATCACTTTCAAGAAATGATCCTCTCTGAAGTTAGCTCAGCTGGTCTTCAAGCAACAGAATTATGGTCCATCACTAACCCCACAAAGTTTCTGAAGTTTCATTGGATACACCAGAGTTTATGCTCCCCTAGAATAAGCTTTGAGAAATATGGTCATCTCCCCACGATAATGAGGAATCCGAACAGAACCTCAGGGAAGTTATGCGAGGTATGTACATTTCATTCATTGGAAATGCCAGGTTTGGGGCTAAAGGAACTTTGAATGAACCACATTCAATCTGCTTTGGATAGCATACTTTTTTTAACTAATTAAAAAATCATCCCCCTCCTTCAGAGAGTATACATGCAGAATGATGCCTACCTTTTCTCAGTCGATTTTGCTTTACTGCTTTTCTTTGTTTCGAGGAAAGGTTGGAGGGACTATATAGCTGGAAATTATTGTAATATGTTGTTGTGGTGGTTTAGTTATATTAATTGTGTCCAACTCTTTGTAATTCCATTTGGGGTTTTCTTGACAAAGATACTGGAGTGGTTTTGCCATATCTTTCTCTTGCTCATTTTACAGATGAGGAAACTGAGGCCAACAGGGTTAAGTGATTTATTTGCCCAGGGTCACACAGGAAGATGTCCCAATTGTGATATAAAAACAATTAATTTTAAAAATAAAAAGGAATGGAGCATTGAGTAATTTTAATGGAAAAAGCACTAAATTTAGAGTTAGAGGGCATTGAGGGGGGAAGGGCAGCACCTACTATGTGCCAAGCACTTTACAAATATTACCTCATTTTGATACACTTCTGGGGACAGAGCCGAGATGGCAGAATAGAAGAAGCAGTTGAGCTCTCCCAATATTCCCCTCAAAATAACTTTAGGCAAATTTAAAATTAAAAGTAAAACATTAAAGCAAAATAAGTTTCAAATAAAATAAAAACAACTTTAAAATTCAAAAAAATAAATAGCCTCAAATCTAATTCTGGAGTGGCAGAAATAAGAGACAGAGAAACAAAGATTTTTCCAGCCTAAATCAACTTAGGAGGTCAGAAGAAGAGATCTATGACAATGAGGTTGGGGCGGGCCTGTCGCCCACATGGTAGCAACACGAGCCTCGGGCCTTGGAGGTGGCAACAGCAGCAGCAGCAGCAGTTTTAGAAGCTCTCAAACCAGAGACAGTGAGAGAATCAGTCAGAGACAGAAGGGAACTCTAGTGCTAGCATTGGTCACCAGGCAGTTTAGCAACATCACCGCCTATCCCCGCTTTCTGGTCAAAGATTCAGGGTGAAGAAGAGTACTTGCTGTTACAGGGCATCAAGAGCCCTGAGGAGCAGTATTGCTTTCTGTCACTAGGGAACAATATTGATTTTCATCCAGAGAGAGCAGTAACCACATATCTCCCCAGATCACACCCCCCTGAAAGCACTGAAAACTTTCAAACTCCCAGAACAAGTTCTGAAAACAGCAGTTTGGTTAGGGACAATGCCACCTCCCCCCAGCCCACCCCAAGTCCCACCACAGGAACAGACTCCAACTTTAACATAAAGCTTAAAGTCAAGAAATAGGCTGTGAAAATGATAAGACAACAACAATAAAAATAAAATAACCCAATCACAAAAAGTTATTTTGCTGACAGAAAGATGTCAAAATGTCAAAAAAAAAATGTCAAAACAACTACAAGTAAAATCTTAAAGGGAAAAAAATGTGAATTTGACCTAAGTTCAAAAAGAATTCCTAAAAAAAAAAAAGGAAATCATTTTTTGTGTGTTTTTTTCTTTAAGCAATTGGGGTTAAGTAACTTGCTCAAGGTTACACGGCCAGTTATTATTTCTGGGTGTGGTGCTGAGTATCTGAGCCCTGATTTGATCCAGGTCATCCCCACACTGAAGCCAGTGCTCTTACTCGCTGAGCCACCTGGCTGCCCCTAAGCAATTGGGGTTAAGTAACTTGCTCAAGGTTACACGGCCAAGTGTTTCTGGGTGGGTGCTAAGTGTCTGAGCCCGGATTCGATCTCCAGGTCTTCTCAACACTGGAACCGGTGCTCTTACTCACTGTGCTACCTGGCCGCCCCAGGAAATCATTTTTAATGATTTTCAAAATCAAATAAGATAAATAAAGGGAAAAATGGGAAAAGAAATGAGAACAGAGGAAGAAAATTATGAAAAGACAATTAACAGCTTAGTAAAAGAGGCACAAAAGTACTAAATGAAAGAAAACCTTAAAAAACAAAATTGGTCAAATAGGAAAAGAGGTACAAAAATTCATTGATGAAAATAACTCCTTAAAAAAGCAGAATTGAGGGGGGGCCAGATAGCACAGAGAGTAACAGCATTGGCTCCAGTGTCGGGATGACCTGGGGATGGAATCTGAGCTCAGATACTTAGCACCACACCCAGAAATAACTGGCCGTGTAACCTTGAACAAGTTACTTAACCCTGATTACTATAAAAAAAAAAAAAAAGCAGAATTGGTCGATTTTTAAAAGCTCACTGTATAAAATAATTCCTTAAAAATTAAAATTAGGGGGCAGCTAGGTGGCGCAGTGAATAGAGCACCAGCCCTGGAGTCAGGAGGACCTAAGTTCAAATCTGGCCTTAGACACTTAATACAAAAACCTAGCCATGTGATGTTGGGCAAGTCACTTAACCCCAATTGCCCCTAAAAAAAGGCAAAAAAAAATAAAATTGGGCAAGTGAAAACTAACAACTCCATGAGACATCAAGAAACAATAAAACAAAGTGAAACGAATGAAAAAAATAGAAGAAAATGTAAAATATCTCATTGAAAAGAACCTAGAAAATACATCAAGGAGAGATAATTTAAGAATTCTTCAACTACATAAAAGCCATAATCAAAAAAATGAGCCTACACATCATACTTCAAGTACTTGTCAAGAAAAACTGCCACAATATCTTAGAACCAGAGAATAAAACAGAAATTGAAAGATCACCACCTAAAGGAGATCCCAAAATGAAAATTCCAGAGCTCCAAGATCAAAAAGAAAATACTGCAAACATCCAGAAAGAAACCATCCAAATATCATAGAGCTATAGTAGGGATCACACAAGATTTAGCTACCACATTAAAGGAGCTGAGGGATTAGAAAATAAAATTCCAGAAGGCAAAAGAGCTTGGATTACAACCAAGAATAGCCTACCCAGCAAAACTGAGTATAATCCTTCAAGGTAAAGAAATATATATTTAATGAAATGGAGAGTTTTTTAAGCATTCCTGATGAAAGAATCAGAACTGAATAGAAAATTTGACTTTCAAATTCAAGACTCAAGGGAAGCATAAAAAGGTAAACATGGAAGAGAAACCATAAGGGACTGGATAATGTTAAACTATTTACCTTCTATCTAAAATGACACATGTAACTCCTAAGACCTTTATCACTATTAGGGCAATCGGATGAATTCTACATAAGAAGAGGGCACAGGAGTAAGTCAAATATGTTGGGATGATCTAAAAAAAAATGATAGGTGAAAAGGAGAGATGCCCTGGGAGAAGAAGGAGGGAACAGAAGACTAGGGGAAATTATCTCTCATAAAAGAGGTACACAAGGAAGAGGTTTTACAGTGGAGGGGAAAATGAGGGAGAATAGATAATGCTTGATCTAAATTGGTTCAAAGAGAGAAATATATACATATACATGTGTACATGTATACATATATGTATATATACTCCATTGGTAATAGAAATCTATCTTACCCAATAGGTAAGTAGGAGGGAAAGGCAATAAGAAAAAGCAGTGAGGGGATGATAAAAGGGAGGGTAGATAAAAGAAGGTAGTGGTGAATAGCAAAATAAACAGGAGGGACAGGATAAAAAGAGAGAAACATTAAGAAAATAGGATGGGGGGCCACCAGGTGGCTCAGCGACTAAGAGCACTGGCTCCAGTGTCAGGATGACCTGGATCAAATCCGGGCTCAGATACTCAGCACCACACCCAGAAATAACTGGCCTTGTAACCTTGAGCAAGTTACTTAACCCCGATTGCTTATAAAAAAAAAATAGGATGGAAGGAAATTCGTGTGAATGGGAATGGAATGAACTCACCCATAAAATGGAAGCAGATAGCAGAATGGATTAGAAACAAGAATCCAACAATATGTTGTTTACAAGAAAACACACTTGAAAAAGAAAGACACACACAGAATTAAAATAAGGAGCTAGAGCAGAATCTATTGTGCTCCAGCTGAAGTAAAAAGAGCCGAGAGTAGCAATTATGATCTCAGATGAAGCAAAAGCAAAAATAGACCTCATTAAAAAGGATAAGCAGGGAAGCTACACCTTGCTAAAAAGCACCAAAGATAGTGATATCAATACCAAACATATACACAACTGGCATAGCATCCAAATTCTTAAATGAAAAGTTACATGATTACAGGAGGAAATAGTAAAACTGATGTTTTGTCCTTCCTTCTTGAAGAGGACCATTACATCAGGGGGGTGATGCAAAGGAATTGGATTTAAGTGAGGGAGGCTGTGCAAAGTCACCAGCCTCACTTTCTCCTCTGGAACCATCTGGGTCCATTGGTCAGATATGGATCAGGATGACTGGAGATGGCACAAGATGCAGTGGGAGACCTTGGCCCTTTTAAGCTAAAGTCTTTAACAGGTCTCAGTTTGACTGAGGCAGCACCCATTCAGTGATTGAACTATTCTAGTGGGGGATCTCAACTTTCTCTTCTCACATCTAGATAAATCTAACCACAAAATAAATAAGGAAGAAGTTAAAGAGATGAATAGAATCTTTGAAAAGTTAAATACAATTGACCTCTGGAGAAAATTGAATGGGAATTAAAAGAGCATACTTTTTTCTCAACTGTACATGACATCTACACAAAAATTGTTCATATAATAGTGCATAAAAACTTCACAAACAAATGCAGAAAATCAGAAATATTAAATGCACCCTTTTCTGACCATAATGCAATAAAATATATTCAATAAAAGGCAATGGAAGCATAAATTAAAAATTAGTTGGAAACTAAATAATCTAATCTTAAAGAATGAGTTAGTCAAAGAAAAAAATCACAGAAACAATCAGTAATTTCATTAAAGAGAATGACAATAATGCCATTTCTTTCCTTAGTTCATTTTACAAATGAGGAAATGGAGGTAAATAGGGCTAAATGACTTGCCCAGAATCACATAGCTACTAAGTGTCTAAGGCCAGATTTGAACTCAGGTCTTCCTGGCTCAAGGCCTGGCACTCTATCCACTGTACCACCTAGATGCCCAGAGAGTTAGAATATCAGGGGATATTTTTTAAAGTGAATAGCATCTGAAGACAGACCATCTGGATTCAAAGTCTGGTTTAATCAGTCAGTCAATGAGCATTTTTTTAAAGCACCTACTTTGTGCTTTACTATGTGCCAGGAACCACGATCAGTACTGGGGATACCAAGTCAGTAAACAGTAGCCTATCTGGTTCACAATGTTTGTGAACCTTAGTTTCCCAATCTACAAAACAGTTACAATGATATATGAATTAATCTCACAGGAATGTTATGAGTAAAGCACTTTATAAATCTTTTTTTTTTTTTTGCTTTTTGGAGGGCAATTGGGGTTAAGTGACTTGCTCAAGGTTTTTATGTGTGTGTGTTAAGTGTCTGAGGCTGGATTTGAACTCAGGTCCTCTTGACTCCAGGGCCAGTGCTCTATTAACTGTGCCACCTAGCCGCCCCTTATACTTCATAAATCTTAAAGCACCATATAAATGTGTTTTTAGAGGTGACTGATAGTGCAGTGGACAGAGCACTGGGCCTGGAATCAGGTAGACTCATCTCCCTGAGTTCAAATCTGGCCTCAGACACTTATTAGCTGTGTGACCCCGAGCAAGTCACTTAACCCTCTTGGCCTCAGTTTCCTCATCTATAAAATGTGTTGGAGAAGGAAATGGCAAACCGCTCCGCTATTTTCTACATGAAAACCCAAATGGAGTCATGAAGAATCAGATATAACTGAAATGACAAAATAACAAAATGGGGATGATAATACCACCTACCCCACTTGGGTTGTTGTGAAGAATCAAAATAGATATTTGTAAAGTGCTTAGCACAGAGCCTGGAACAAAGCAAGCTTATCTCCTTCCTTATTATAAAGCAACTTTTACTACATGTATTTTCATGTATATGTATGTATGTACATATATATATAAATATATATATATATATATTCTCTCACACACACAGGGTTATTGCTGGTAGGAGACTCCAATTTTCATCGTCATTGCTACTATGGCTTAGTAACAAGATTGAGCCTAATTCCAAGTCCCACTTTCAGATATTTCCTCAAACCCGAAAAAATGCCCTTCCTCCCACCCCCACCTCCCAATCCCTTCATTCTGTCTATTCAGAACATAAACCCTGTGTAGAATGTAATTGGGGTCATGATTCTGATTTGGGAAACAATGCCACAAAAAAACCAAGGACTGTTGCAGAAGCAGAACTACAACCCAAATTTTCTTATTCCTGTCCCCAATGTTCTTTCCATAAGAACACACTGATTTTCAATTCTACTGAATTTTTTTCAGAATTATAGTGGAGCTCTGGACTTAACTGCATTATAATCTAATAGTTCGGGCAAATTCCCTAGAATCAGTTACTAAGTTGCTGCTTTTTATGTGCTTTGATTATGTATCATTTCTGCAAAAAAAAAAAATACGTGCTAGTGTGGGAATATTAAAAGTATAATGTTTAGCCACACATGTACAACCTATACTGAACTGCTTATCTTCTCAGTAAGGATGGGTGACAAGGAAGGAAGGGAATGAATCTGGAATTGAAAGTTTTAAAATCAAATATTCAAATATATATGTATGTGTGTGTATATATATATACTATTATTAATACCATCTTACATGTAATTGGGAAATAAGATATACAGGCACTGAGGCATAGAGATCCACTGGAAAAGTTGAAAGGGGTATGGGAGAAAATATGGGAGAGAGCAGATTGGAGGAGGGGATATCCTGTGGGACTGCTCTTTTGGGGCAGTTGGCAGGGGAAAAAAGGGGAGGAAATTTGTAACTCAAAATCTGGTGGAAACGAATGATGTAAATCAGAAGTTAATAAAGCAAAAAAAAAAAAAAAAAAAAAGAAAGAAAGAAATACACTTGGCCAGAGCAGATGACCTAAACCCAAAAATAAATAAATAAAGTATAATGTTGAATTAGCCAATCAGGAAAAGAAACAAAAGCCTCTTCAGAGAATTCTATGTCTTCCAGGATTGAGGTTTGGCAGGATTCATTTAGAAATAATTTTCCCCCAGTAATGACAATATTCGCTAGCACATAAGAAATGAAATTGAAGAATTGATCTTATTCTTCAAATACAGGATAGCTTAGACATTAAAATTAACATATAAATTTAGCATCAATCTTATTTTTGACTCATGTCTTCTGAGTAAATGCCCATAAAGAATGAATCACTGAAACAGGATTCAGGAGAATCGAGTTCATTTTTTAAAGGTGTCAGTTCAGATACAAACAGGCCCTATTTTCCAGGCACCCGACAAATGTTCCCATGATGCTCCCAGGGACTTGTCAGTAGGGTAAGATTTGAGCTTTGGAAAACTTTCCACTGAAGAGAAAACACAGTAAAAACATTTTTTCTTCATCCTGACTGCCAATCCAACTTCCTTTCCCTGTTGTTTCTGATTCCATTTAAGTCACTTTGTCTATCTGCCTCAGTCTCTTTATCTGTAAAATAAGGACATTAATAGCACCTATTCCCCTGGGTTGTCATGAGGACAAAAATAAGGTAATATTTGTCAAGTGCTGTGCAAACCTTAAAATGTTATATAAATGCTAGTTATTTTTATCACATTGTTATCATTTAAAAGCAAAATTAGAATCTCAGAAGCCTGACTAATTATGGAAGTCACTTTGCAAAAAGAAACTGGCCCAGAAGCGTAAAACCCCTTAAGTTTTGCTCTACTCTGTCAGTCTTATATAGGTCACCCCTCTTTGGATCTCTATGCAGCATAAGTTTCTGTACTGCCTTAGTCTGTACAAAATACTCCTCACAACAAACAGCCCTATGAAATACCATGAATGTGTTTGTCTCCATTTTACAGATGAGAAAACTGAGACATCAAGAGGTTGTGACCAGCCCGAGTTCACATCCCTGTTAAATTTAAGAGCGGAGACTCAAACCTAAGCCTCCAAATTCAGCACGCTTTCCATGACCCATTGCTCTCCCTTTGTCTTGGCTACCATCGTGTGACTAATAAATGCTTCCCTTCTGAATGCACCCGGCTTATTCTTCTTTATTCTCCCATTTTTTTCACCTTACGGATATGAAGTTTTCTTAAGGTTCAGAAATCAGACAAAAACTCTTCACAGGTGCCCTTAGGAACCTTGGAAGGAGGGAACAATGGGCAGCCCCAACAATCTCATAAGCCTATTAGGGATAATTAGGCTTCACAACTCTCTCTGTGGGAGAGAGGGGGAAATTTTAACCCAAAGAAATAGTTATACATTGAGTGCTGGAGATGAGGAAGGGAAATAGTAGCACTGTACAGGTTATCTGGCCGTTGACTGTCACTTCCAATATCCTTCCAATAAATGGCTCAATCTTGTCATCAGCATGGATGGCTTAACTGCTCAGAACAGAGATTGCTAAAGCCTATTTACTTTTCTGCTGATGGGGGAAGGGAGTTAAATCTTTTCTTTGAAGGACTTATAAAATCTATGCCTCTTCACTCATGCTAGGTGTGAGAAGGAAGAGCAGGGGAATGATAATGAGGGAAACTACCTAGGGAAGCAAGCATTATTGATGAGTAACAACCGACAGTTATATTAAACTTTCCTAATGAGCTAGGGTAATGAAAGTATTGTTATCCACATTTTACTGAAGCTCAAAAGGTTAAGTTAACTTGGCCATGATCACATACAGCTAATATGAGGGTCCAGCTGAAACATGAACTCATGCCTTCTGATTTCAACGATGGCACTCCTACTATATCATGTTGCCTCTCAATACATCCCCATTCTCCCAGAAGTCCTGATAACAAAGCTTTTACTGTATATCGAAGAGAAAAGAGGGGAAAATCCTCATTTGCAGAGATAAGTGATACTAGGGATTCATCTGCATTCATTCTGGGAATCTAGAGAAGACTGCAGCTGAAATCATGAGGCAGTGTCCATATCCAAATGAAAAGGGGGGGAGGGGGAATGGCATCATCCAAATGCCTATGGCACCAGCGTGAAATTTCTGCATATATGGAAACAGATCAATAACATCATTTTTCATTTTCCATGAACATGTTTGACAGCCATGTCATAGAGTTATCTCTCCTCTCTAAGCCTCATTTTCTTTATCTGTAAAATGAGGGGGTTAAGCTAAGCATCTCTCAAGCCCAGCTCTAAGATTCTGTAGAGTAGGAAAATCACTTAAAAACGTACATAGGCAAGGACAATGGGCGATGTTCCTTCTACATGGCCTCAACACACCTTCATCTAATCAGAGATATGGAGAGCCAAAATGGAAACAAAAAGATGTCACTACCTTTAGACTGAGGTAGAGTGTCAGAGCTACCAGCATGGAGATACTGGGATGCTAACATCTTTATTCTTTCACATGGATCTCATTTCTTTTAATGAAATGAGTGAGAAATGTTTCTTTTTGGTCAATTAAATATTGAGATTAAAGATATACAGGAGGCAGCCACTAATCTTTTCTACAACAACTGGGTTTTTTTTGGTCTTCTTTAATGATAGTCAATCAGATTGACCATGTGTTGATCCAAATCAACTTTTAATGGAAGCCAGATGCAACTATTTAATTGTTTTTCAACCCAGGATAATTTGTCTCAGAGCAGAGGTTCTTAAACTTGGTGTCATGGATTCTTTCATCAATCTGGTGAAATATATTATGGGCCCATCAGAATATTGTTTTTAATAAACTAAAATACATAAGATTACAAATTAAACCAATCATATTGATATCAATTATTAAAAAAATTGTAAACAAGTTCACAAACCCTATGACTGAGAAGAATACAAGTTCAGAAGCCCTATGATTAAGAAATATATCCATTCTACATTTTTACATCTTTAAATGCCCGTAGCTAATTCTTGGTCCATCACCAAAGTTTCACGTTAAAGAAATATGTGCAAATTCTTTAAAGCAGAAAACTAATTCCCTTTTCACATAGGCATCGCTCTAGCACGTTCATTTCACAGGCAGGCCCAGAAATTAGTCAAAGACGTAGGAAAACTCCCTCTTCTATTGACATAGTTTTACAGTTTGGACTAGATGGCCTCTAAAGTGCTTTACAATACTAAAATCCAGTGAATCTGAGATATTTAGCAGCTACACAAAATATCTGGAATTTGGGTCATTGTGATCTGGTCTAAGTGAACTTGAACATTGATACACTAATATTATCCTCAGAATACAAAAAATATTTGCCTTTCAACTTTCAGGGGTAGATGTGTGTCTTAGTTAAGTGGACCAGTTCATTGAGAGCATTAGAGCAAGCAATTAGAAGGTCTTTTATTTATTTTCTCAAAGATTCCTCATTTCAAAGTTGTCCAACAGAAAAAAGTTTTTTTGTTCTAAATGTTTGTTTTTTTGTTCTGAATAGTGCTTTTCCATAACTAGTATTATGGATATAACAACATAATCAAGAACCATGATTCTTGATCCTGAAGGGTCTTCTCTGACCGATTAATCTGTCACCATCTCCTAACAAGGATGATACTACCTCAACTTTATTATGCTGCCTCTCAACATACTCCTATTCCTCCAGCAGTTTCGATAATGAAGGTTTTACCAAATTCTGAAAGAGAAAAAAAAATTCTTATTTGCAGAGTCAGAAACAGAGGCCCAGGTAGGATTTTGCCCTTCTCCTCCAGGGCCACCTTTATGTTGATAGGTTTCATGGGGTCTGTCAGTTTGGATAAGAAAAAAACATTTTAATTTTATTTCCACTAAGCTCTAACTGAAGTTTAACATTTTCTTCAACTATTTAAAAACGTTATTCCTAGAAGGCCCATGGGCTTCATTAAACTGCCAATAGGGTCCATGACAACCAAAAAAAAATTTTTTTAAGTCTCTGATCTAAAAGATGAAAAGAGTAGGAAAAAGAAACTGTTGTTATGGGTTTTGCTGAACATAATTTCTTGAAAATTCCATTTTTTAAATATCTGGCAGTCAAGGTTTCATATATACACATTCTCCAATATTCAGATACACAAATGGATCCATAATCTCACCAATGTAAGCACTGCCTCCATTGGTGCAGATCATCACCCATCCATGCCTTCCCATCCAGTCCTCCTGGAAGTTCACAATGAGGTACTACCTAACATGGTGGGTGCCTTCCTCATACACACACACACACACACACACACACACACACACACACACACACACA
>NW_027185616.1:18457620-18468420 GCF_028583685.1 Petaurus breviceps papuanus
ACACACACACACACACACACACACACACACACACACACACACACACACAAACAACTTTCAGTGTGATAAACTTCCATAGTCCTGAAACTAAGGTGCTGGGCTCATCTTATGGCTCCACCAAATATCAACAGTTCCAGACAATATTATGATGTGGTCGACATTGTCAGAAGCTCTAGGTTTTTGAGGCTCTGAAACTTACTACCTGTGACCTTGGGCAAATCTCTTTCTTTCTCTGGACCTTAGTTTACTCATCTGTAAAATAAGGAGGTTGTGATAGATCAGGAGTTCTTAACCTGGGTTCTGTGAACTTTTAAAATATTTTGATAACTATTTCAATATAATTTTAATATAATTCCTTTGTAACTCAATACATTTTATTTTATGCACTTAAAAATATTCTGAAAAGTGGTCCATAGGCTTCATCAGACTACTAAAGGAGTCCATCATCCACAAAAATGTAAAGAACTCCTGGACTAATGATTTCTTGGAACTCAACTTTCTGAATATATGTCCTACTTGGTTGGCTTGTAGCTTGAGTTATGGACAAACTCACTTGTAAAGAATGAGTTGCTTGATTTGTAAGAGATTCCTTTTAACAAATCCAGTCAGTCTACAAGCATTTATTAAGTGCCTATTGTGGTAGGGGAAACCATGTGTATATACTTTGAACTTAGGAGACTCTAAATTAGTAATTTTGGGTGGAAGGAAGGAAGGATATTCTAATTCTCTGCTTTTCTGAGTGTAGCCCTCACCTCTGTTCTTCATAATTTCCAGGCAACATCTCACTGAATTCAGAGCGGCATTCATTCCCTTCCCTACACTGTTAGCTGGGCATGTCCTTTTAAACCTTAAAGCTATCTTTAGAGATGTACTTCCCACAGGGATAAATGACATAAACCGAGATCATATCCTTAGTTTATTTTTTCTAGAGTCCTTAGCATGCTACATTAACCTGACAATGCTTAATCTTGTGTTCATTTCACAATACATTTCATGCAATCCACAGCTTTAATTGGTTTTACATCGACATTACACATGTTTCGACCTAGCCATGTGAAAAGAATAATTCTTAATAGTGTTTGTCTCTAAAAAGTGTCCAAAGCTTAAATTAGCACATAAGCAGTTAACTATATTCTCAAGTGCAGTCTCTCTTAAAAGCAAGAACGATTTTTTAGCATAAGAATATAATGTTCCTGTTAAGTCCATTTGTGACTGAACCACTTCCTTTCCGTGCCTTATGTCCTGAGGAATCCTCTCTTACAAAATTGCATTCAAGTATATTATTTAATTTAACATTCCAGGTTGTCTGAGTTAAGGGAAAGGGGGCTTTCCATCCCACTCTAAATCTTCCACAAGTCCCAGTTTTCCCATGTCTATTCTTACTTAGCATTAAAATCTCCTTTACAATCAACATTTAGCACTAAAGCCACAGAATATAGCTTTTTGGCATTTTCCATTGAAGTGCAAGAAATTAAATAAATTATGTTTTTATTGCTAAGGTCTAGGATCAAGCAGTCACATAATTAAAGGAGCGTCGGACAGTGTGCTTCCCTCTTCATGGCGCCGCTTTGTAAATACCGTTTAGTTAATCACCTGTCAGGCACCACTTCAGGAGGACGTATTGAGTATTCTAGAGTCTGAGGAATCAGACCTTTCATCATAGTCATCCTCTGTGTAAATAGGCTGCTTTGACACAATCGGACATCCATCATCCGGGATTGAGATCCGAGGGTCTTCAGGCGTGCGAGTGGCGAGGACGGGAGAACTCCGGAAGACACTGGTAGAGTTACTGGAGAAAGGACTTACGTACTGAGACCTCAGCTGGTATTGTTGCTGCAGGGTCATGGTGTTCCACAAGGTGACATCATTGGGCAGAAAGGGGCTGGACTGGTTTCTTGCCAAAGTATTCCTCAGCATCAAGGGATACCGGGGCGGCTGGGGAAAGGGGTGCTGCAAAGGCACCGCCAAAGGATTGGGCACTACATTGCTAGAATCAGTGGAAAACCTCAGTGTGTCGGGAACTCTAAAAGCAGACCCCACAGACCACTTCGAAGAGGAGATGGGGTAGGAACTCAACGTGTGCTCAAAAATGTGCCCGTTGGAAGGCAGCACGAGACCTTCGGATTCAGCAGAAGTTCGGTCCCCTCCAGTGACTGATGACCGGCTGGATAACAGCACCTCCACGGCACTCACTAGGTCGCCCCCGCAGCCCTTCAGAATCAGCTCAAGCACTGCTGGCTTCTGGTTGGGGAATATCTTTTTTAACACTTCCAAGGGCGGCCTGTTGGCTTTCAGGCTAAAAGGCAGAGAAACAGTTCCCGACGGGCCTTCAATCAGGAGGTGATTTTGCTCAGAATGGTACTTGGGACTATCAGGCCGGCTCTCAGTGGTGCCGCCATTTTTCTGAATGCCATAGCCACCTTCATCCACTGACACGATTTCTGGGCTCTCTGGGGTGAAGCCATTTTTGCTTTTTGTCACATCTGGGGAGCTCCTGTGGTCTGTGTCTTTGTCACTGTAGACCTCTGTATTGTCGGCTGTGCTGTCTCCTAGGCGCTCCTCAGCAATGTCTGAAAAGCAGAGAACAGCTGTGTTAATCTTTTCCTGATGATGCGAAAGAGTAACAGATGTGCCTGATGCAACGTTGTTTCTTTTTTATGGCTAGGATGGATTTCTCCTACTTTTGTTAGAAAGGTAAACAACTAGATGGGATATGGTTCAGTAAACACTAAGAGAATAAAATAAAATTTGACCCAAAGTGACAACAGATAGTTAGATACCCCCAATCAGAGATCCAAAATGCAGGCTTCTCTCTCTCCAGGATAGGCATGAAGAATATTTTCCATTCCCCAAAGTCTTCCCCTCTGGATAGAACAGCTACATGATACGTATAACCTTAAAGAGATCGGTCCACATAACGGGTAACTCAATCCATGAAATCTTTCAGGAAGATAAATTACAAAGGTTAGAGGCCAGGGCAAGGCAAGAAAATGAGCCTAAGCGCATCCTCTACTACTTTTTTATTTTCCAACATGAGACCCTCAGCGATAACTCTGTAACATAATTGGCTAGTTTAGTGTTAACATCAAAGAGAATACATTAAAAGTCAGATTTCCTCAAGGCAGCTGTGATGTCCCTGTAAGAACTCTGGTCTTAGAAGAAGCAGGATGTCAATTTTAAGAACTGACACTTACGAGCTGGTGACTACTTATTGGTAATTCTAGGTAAGTCAAGTTCATAGGATCATTAAAAGCATAGACAGAACATGGATCTAGAACTAGAACTTTAGAGGTCTTATTTTACAAATGAGGAAACTGGGACACAGAGAAGAGACTTCCCCGAGGGAGTAAGTGGCAGAGGTGGGAAGTCCTGGGACTCCCAAGTCAGTGCCTTCAGTTTCCTCATCTACAAAATGGAGATAATAATATTTGTCCAATCTACCTCCCCAAGGTTGTTGTGAAGGAAGTGATTTGTAAATTTTAAGATCCTGTTATAATGTGATGTGTTTTCTCCAGTAGTGCTTTTGCATCAATGACTTCCCTGTGAAGATGGTCACTTGCTACGAACTTTTGTTTCTAGATTTTCCCAATTGAATTGATCTTTGTTTTTGTACTCAGCAAAACAAGTTGCTGTGAGTTGATGTTGTAACCAATAAACAAGTACTTTTAACCAGAAAAAAAAGAAGAAATGTGATGTGTTATTCAATCTACATCAAGTTATCATGGGCACTAGTTAGCAGAATGCTTCATTAAGTTCTAAAATATAAAATATTAGTAAATATAAATATAAATTAGTAAAATATATAATCCTATAGAGGGAGGTATAGAAGACCCTATAGAAGGAGGTCTGAGGTATACTGAAACCTTTCTTAGGTAGTCTTTCAAAGGACTTACAAAAATCATTTGCATACAATAAGAATTAGAGAGCAAACAAAATTAGGCTAGGAGTGATGGAAGGGGGTCAATTGGTTTCTTAATTTAAAAAAAAGTTGAAACCATATAAAAACATTTCAAATCACTAATAATTATAGTTATGCAAATTAAAGCAACTCAAGATTCCACTTCAGATTTGGTGAAAATGACAAATGTTGGAGGGGCTGTGGCATGCCAATGCACTGTTGGAAGAACTGTGAATTGATCAAGCAATTCTGGAAAGTAATTTGAAATTATGCCACCTAAGTCACTAAGCTATGGATACCCTCTAACCTAGCAATACTACCACCAGGCATATAACCCCCAAAAGGTTAAAGAAATAGGAAAAGAACTCATATGTACAAAAATATTTGGAGCAGATCTTGTAATAGTAGCAAAAAAAAAAATAGAAATTAACAGAGTTCCTACCTATTGGGAAGAGTTAAACAAACTATGGCATAGAAATGTAATAGAATATTATTGTGTTATAAGAAATTGTAAAAATGGACAGCTGTAGAGGAAATAGAGACCTCTATGAAGCTATGCAAAGTATACATTATAAATAAATTAAAAGACCCTATATAAAGACATCATAAATAAAAACAACTTTAAAAGACTTGAAAATTAAGACCAATATAAGGAAAAACCCAGATTCCAGAAGATTGAAGGGAAAGGAGACAACCATTCTCCTGACAGAGAAGTAATGGACTTAAAATGTGGAATGAACCATATATTTTGCAGCATGGCTGATATGAGAAATTATTTTGTTCATCTATGCATATTTGTTATGCAGGTTTAAATTTTCTCTTTTTGTTGTTGTTTGTCAATGACAGAAGAGAAAGAAAAGAAATCCTTGTTAACTGACTTTTAAAAAAGAAAATGAATTGAGGAAAAAACTGAAAACTGAACATCATTCTATAAATGCAAGCTATTATTGTCACTGGAAGTATAATGGATTGATTGTCAGACTTGGAGTTAGAAAGGTCTCAGTTCAAACCCCACATCTGACACTAAGTAGCTGTGTGATCTCAAGCAAGCCATTTCTCTAAGGTTCAAGCAATGCTCTCAAATTCTAAATTAGAGATAAACTGTATTCTACAAAAGATGAAGAATTCCCAGAACAGACATAATGATAGGTGCTTGCAATATTGGCAGTATAATAATGGTAGTAGGAGCATCAGCAGTAATGGTAATAAAATTATTTTGTTCTCACCTTTTTCAATGAAGTTTGGATAGAAATGGTCCTGAATAAGCCACTAGCCTGATATTATTGTTTTACATTTAATGTTCTGTGAACTCTTGCACAGATGGCTAATCTTCATATATTTTGAATAAAAATATTAAGCTTAAACTCATCCTGGGTGGCTAGGTGGCGCAGTGAGTAAATCACCAGCTCCAGAGTCAGGAGGACCAGAGTTCGGTTCTGGCCTCAGACACTTAACACCCTCTAAGGGTTATGGGATTTAAAGATCTCCCATGCACCATGGACGTGCTGACATAGCAGAGCAAGAGAAAGCGGAAAGCGAGAAAAAGTGAAAGCCGAGCTAACAGTCCTGCGGTTGGCAGCGGTTGCGGTTGCCCTTTTTTTTTTTTTTTTTAGTTAGGACCCCTGCTGAGCACTGCCAGGGGCCGGAGCTGCTGGGAGAGTGCTTCCAGGACGCTGGGTGGTTGCTGTGAGTGGGGAGAGGAGGACCTTTGCCTGAGGTAGCCTGTTCTGTTTTAAAGGCTTGAGAATGTGGGTGCTTTCTACTTTATCTACCTGTGCCAATATCATAACTACTCTGATGGCTTTCACTTTCTGGTTTTGGGACTCAGTCTTTTGGTATCTTAATAAATTTTCTAGTTTATTTCCCCATATGGCAAACATGACGTATTTTGTGATGGATAATTATATCAGCATATTTGTAATCTCTATAGGCATTGTGAATATGGCATTGCTGATACACACCCACACAAAAAAACTAGCTGTGTAACCTTGGGCAAGTTACTTAACTCCAATTTCCCTCCAAAAGGAAAAAAAAAGATTAAACTCATCCTCTGGAGGGTCCCTGAAATCATCTTTGATAATAATGCCGGTAACAGACAGAACAACAGAGATGATGCATATGTCAGTCTGTTCATAACTGGGTTTTTTTGTGAGTAGGCACTTTTTTTATTTTTCCAATTGATAATTTTGAAGACTAGTCCAAAACATTGACAAATGCTCGCCCAGGGCCACATAATTTTTGGATCAGAAAAACAAATCAAGAAAAAATGGCTAACAGGAAGTTAAAACCCAAGCTTAGTAGGGAAATAGCAAGAGAGGACTAGAGTAGAAAATCAAGAGAAAATATTTAGGTGAAGATGAATGGAAACAGAAAGACAGGCTATGACGTCAGAAGAGTCTAGAAAGAAAAGGCCAAGAGATGATGCATTTGGTAAATAAATTACAAGTTTGGGATAGAAACATGATATAGTAAAACTGGGGAGGGGGAATTTCAATTATTTTTTTTAATTTATTTTTTTATTTTAATTTGTTTATTTTTAGTTTTCACCTAAAAGAAGAGATCTCCTCTTTTAAGTCTCTATATTTCTATATCCTACATATATATATACATATATGACATTATTATTTTAGTCTTCTCATCTTTATGTCGGATGAAATTCAAATAAAAATGGCCATAGGACAAGTCACGATCCTACCACCGCCTTTCATCTTTACTGTTCGATGAACAAGGGTGCATAAAGTAATTGATTTTCACAATTGAGTGAAAGTAATAGTTTACAAGCTCATTATTGTTGTTAATACCTTTGTTACTGGCCTACATGAAAATTTTCTGAAGATCTAGTGTCTTCTTATGAAAGGATATATGTTAATTAAACAATAGTGCCAATTATTCAAGGGCCATAGGATAGTAATGCTGTAAGAATAATAACAATTGACACTTAAAAAGAAAATCTGGCAGCTAGGCAGCACAGCCAAGAGAGCTCTGGACTTAACATCAGGAAGATTCATCTTCATAAGTTCAAATCTGGCCTCTGACACTTATTAGCTGAGTGACCCTGAGCAAGTTACCTCTGTTCCTCATCTGTAAAATGAACTGGAGAAGGAAATGGCAAATCACTACAGTATCTTTGCCAAGAAAACCTCCAAATGAGGTCATGAAGAGTCAGACACAGCTGAGACGAACTGAATGAAGCACAGAGAGATTTAAAGCTTGAAGAGTCCTTTGCAAATATTATCTGATTTGAACATAAGATGACTTTTCATAAATTTGTGGAAAACACAAAGGCATTTTTTTTTTCAATTAACACTGGAAAGTATAACAGGAAGCGTGGAGGGCCTGAGTCCGAATTCTAGCACTTAACCTCACAGGAAATCATTTTCTTCACCTGTAAAACGATGGAGGGGGTGGCTAGGTGTCGAAATGAATAGAGCACTGGCCCTGGAATCAGGAAGACCTGAGTTCAAATGCGGCCTCAGACACTTATCACTTACTATTTGTATGACCCTGGGCAAGTGACTTTACTCCAAATGCCTCACCAAAAAAAAGAAATTCTCAACAGTAGCAAATCACCCGCAATGTAGTAAAATAGTGGCCAAGTTAATGTTATCAAATAATTCCAAAGAGAAAAAGCATGATCTGCTCTAGGCAAACTATTAGAAAGGAGAAGCTTGTTTACAGTAACACACTATGACTATCTTTTACACTGAAATAGTGCTTTTTTTAAAATCCATTTTCAACTACAAAAAATAATTAGAATCTATTGAGTCTATACAGACTATATAAGCTATATAGAGTCTATTGACATATTGAACAGAGAGTTGGCTTAAAGCCAGGAAGACCTGGGTTGAAGTCTCTGATACATAATGGCCTGTGGGTCCCCTAAACTCTTGGTACCCCCATTCAATTCTCTAAGGCTATAAATTGCAGAACAGTTGCTGATCTCATTAATAAAAGGGATTTCCACACTAGGAGTTCCCTATTCCAATTAGATCCATTCACACAAAAAAATTAGGACATACTAAATATAAATCAGAACATGGTGGCTATGATTATACACCACCAAAAACCAAGGCCAACGCTCTCTTTATGCACTCTGGCATGTCTCCTTTCTAGTGATATTAATATAAATATAAATAAATAAAGCTATAAATATTTACACAATAACATTTCATTAAAGCCCTCCCTTTTATAAGTCCATACATTTTGTGTTCATGGTTTAAATGGGTTTAAATCCAGCCTCAGATGCTTATCAGCAATGTGACCAAGTCATTTAATGTCTCTGGGCCTCAGTTTCCTCATCTGCAAAATGAAGGGGTTGAATCTAATGGTATTTAACATTCCTTCCAGCTCTAAAATCTATGTTCTCATGATCCCGTAACTATTAATGTTCTCCCAGCATGGGACTTACCTAAGTATGATTCTTAAATCTACCAGTGCCTTATAAAATACAATAGAAGGGGATATATGCTGCATATATGAATACATCAGCTCTGATACTGATTCTATGTTCTATGATTTTATGTTCTTAGTCTACAACAGCATGCCTTCACAATAAAAATCCAATACACACATTCATCCCAAAGTAAATTTCAGAAAAAATTGATTAGATACACAAAAGCCAAGATTGTAATAGTGATCTTCATTGGCTACTCAACCACAAACAAATCTAGGGTTCTAGGTTTCTAGGTTCTAGGAGTGACTTTGGTGCATTCAGGATGCAAAATAAATTGGTAAAAAGGCCTGAAACTTGCTACTCCATGGGAGGAGCAGTGGGGATCAGCATAAGTTGATGTCCCCTCTAAAAGACAACATAATATTTGAATTCAGTGTCCTTGCTTCAAAAAGAAAAAGTCTACATTCTTATTTTTTAATCATCTGTGTATAACTTTCATTTTCACTAGTCATGACTCTCTACATGCAATGAAAGAGTTATTTACCATATTGCTGTCATGTCTAACACAGAAAAGCCCTGATGATGTCCTAGCATCATACTAAAATGAACCTGAGGCATCTCGGGAAGACCTGAATTCAGATCTCAACTCAGACACTTACTGGTTATGTGACCCTGGGCAAGTCATTTAACCTGTTTGTCTCAGTTTCCTCGACTATAAAATGAGGATTTAAACAGCATCTTCATCACAGAGTTGGCTGAGGATCAAATGACATATAATATTTGTAAAGCACTTAGTAGAGTGTCTGGTATAAAGTAGATGGCTAGGGGGCAGCTAGGTGGCACAGTGAATAGAGCACCGGCCCTGGAGTCAGGAGGACCTGAGTTCAAATCCGGCCTCAGACACTTGACACACTTACTAGCCATGTGACTTTGGGCGGGTCACTTAACCTCAACTGCCCTCCGAAAAGGAATAAAATAAATACAGTAAGTGCTATATACATGCTTATACCTGTCTCCAGCAGCAGATGTGGTCTTTGCTCATTGGAATTTGGGGAAGGGGAATCAAGCACCCCATACATTTCTCAGGTAAGTATGCAAATTTGAACTTAATTTAAAATGCCACATACACGGGCTTTATTTAATTGTGGTGGTGACTGTTTAATTGTTTCAGTCGTGTCTGACTCTTTGTGACCCTATTTGGGGTTTTCTTGGCAAAGATACTGAAGTGGTTTGCCATTTTCCTTCTCCAGTTCATTTTTCAGATGAGAAAACTGAGGCAAACAGGGTTAAGTGACTTGCTCAGGGTCACACAGCTAGTAAATATCTGAGGCCAAATTTGAACTCAGGTCTTCCTGGCCTGGCTTTCCATCCACTACACCATCAACTATAGCCTTCCTTCTATTATCATCAACAACCAGTATCTGAGTACTTGCCATGTGCAGGATGCATGGTCCTTGACTTCAAGCAGTTTACAATCTGGTTAGGGAAAGAAGAGATGAAGGGGTCCTTGGTATAAGGGAAAGAACACTGAATCTACTGTCAAAGATCAGGGTTCAAACTCTACCTCTGACATTTACTACCTGTATGACCTAGAGCAAGTCACTGTTTCCTCCTCTGGAGAATTAAGGCTTTGACTTAGAGGACTTTTGAGATACCTTCTAGCTCTAGGTCTATGACCTCAGAAAACCCTACAGTGCTTACAAAAAAACATATAGCAGAGTGTAGATTTCTTTTTTTGGAATTTTTTTGCTTTTTTTTTTGAGGGGGGAGGGCAGGGCAATTGGGGTTAAGTGACTTGCCCAAGGTCACAAGACTAGTAAGTGTTAAGTGTCTGAGGCTGGATTTGAATTCAGGTCCTCCTGATTCCAGGGCTGGTGCTCTATTCACTGCATCACCTAGCCACCCCTTTTGGGGGGATTTTTTTTTTTAATGCTGAATTTGAAGTTGGAGGCCCAGATCCAAATTCTGGCTTTGTCTCTCATCTATATAACCTTGGAGAATCATTCAACCCCTTTATTCTTCAACATCATCTTACATAAAATTAAGAAGTTAGAGTAGATGGCCATGAAAATTCCATCTCTAAATACATGATCCTAAGTGCCAAACAAACTACATACATCACAAGTGGTAGAAGAATTTAGAAAAGCCAAAGATGATTCTTCCCTTAGCAAGAAGCAAAGATTTTTTGTCTTAGAAAAGTATAAGAACAATGAAGGTTAAAGTTCAGCTAGTTGTGCTTTTTAAAAGTCCCTAAGAAAAATGTGTTTTTTCTTCCTTATGCAAATTGCTCAAATGGAAAGAAAGTTTACAAAAAATTTAACCTACAAATTCATTTTTTACCATGGAAAATTTCAACTGCATTCTCCCCATCCTGTCTCCACACACCAAAAGAAAGAAGTTAAGTTTGGAAAATATTATGAAAATGAAAAGTAGATACTGTATTTTACTAGAATTCTATCTGAAACTTCATCAGAATGTTATAATGTATGTATCTATCTTTCAAGGAAAT
>NW_027185616.1:18468430-18534980 GCF_028583685.1 Petaurus breviceps papuanus
AGGTTACATAGCTACTAAGTGTTGTGTCGGAGACTGGATTTGAACTCGGGGAAATGGAGCTATTCTTAAAGATTATAAAAGCTGTACCTATATGTAGAAAAGGATGAGCATGATTGTACACATATAACTTATATCAGATTGTTTAATGTCGGGGGGAGGGCAAAAGAAGAGGGTGGGAGAGAATTTGGAATGCAGAACTTTAAAAGAAATGTTAAAATTGCTTTTACATGTAAAAGAGGGAAAATAAAATATTATTCAAGAAAAGAAAAGGGTGAGCAACATGGGCAGGCTAACAGCATTTCCATTTTTGCCCCACATGTTTTCTTTGAGGTTAGTAGGTCAGTAAACAGGGGAATCTGTACTTCTATGCACAAATATATCAAGTTGCCTTCTGAGTTCCTTTTTTAAAAAGTTTAAAAGTTATTCTTTGTCCACAGAGATGACATTGCTGATGTGCTCAGTGGAGCTCAGAAAAACCCTTTCAGCTGTTTTTCAAATAGTGGTGATAGGTTTGTGTTGATCCATCCACATTTTCTCATCTGGTCTCCCTTGTAACTAAGGGCATATATTTGCAACACAGCTGCCCAGAGTTAAGGTTGCAGCCAACGGTTATGAAATTGCAATTGAGTTGCATGGACCTGAAAAGTTCAAATCCACTGTATTTGAACCAGCTGAGCTTGAGTTATCACCAGAATTAAGAGAATTACATAGGAAGTTGAAAGTACACTGGAAGGGAATCCCTCCAGATATTTCACATCCGAGGATGCATCTATAAATTCCACCAGGTAAGCCCAAGCAATATGAAACACCCATAAAACTCCAAGGCTGTTGATGACTTGATTTTTGGCGGGGGAGGGGTATTTGAATAGAACAAAATCAGCCCTACTCTCACCGAGGATGACTGCTACCCTAGACATTCATTCCTGTTGGGTTAACACATCAAGTATACGGTTTCATATACATACATACATACATATACAAGTGTATGTTGTATATTTGATGTATTATGAGAGACAGAACAATCTAAGAGATACAGAGCTGCTTTTGAAAGCCAGGAATATCTGGGTTTAAGTCCTGTCTTTTTAATGTATTGATTGTGTGCTCACCTGCATTAGTAGAGGGATTTTCCTCACTTGGGAGTTCCTTATAACAATGAAATTACAGGTTCAGTCTCTATCTCTGTTTGCTATGCTACATTACCTAATATTTGTGCTATTATTGAGCCTAAACAAAATTCACATTAAATTATTCTCTTGTAAATATTATAAGTAATTACTGGATTACCTTTCAGTATTTTTTTTCACAGAAAATTAAATAAAGTATTTAAATCAAATTTCCTGATTTCCACTGAAGTTCTTCATAAATAAACTCTCTGGGTTAGGCACTTAATAAAAATTATTCTAGCTTTAAAAATCTTTGGGATTTCATTTAGCACAAAGGTTTAAATGAGAGTAATCAATAGATATAATGTAAAAATTAGTAAAAATGGAAATTAAAACCATGATGAAAATAAAGCTTAAAAAAGTGGAGAGTGAAGATTAAGTTGGTAGCCTCATTGTACCTATAAAAAAGATATTCTGTCTTTGTAGGAAAAGTGAAAAACCACTTTGAACTCCAGTACTTCTCTCCATACAACACTACACATCTAGCTACTTTAAAATAGCTTGACTTTTAACTGAATTCTTCATTTTAAGTCTAAATGTTTTTCATTGTCCAAATGATGACACATTCAACACATTATGGATATAGATTTGTAAAGGAAATATGTACACAGATCATCCTTTCAAGGCTAACTTTACTAAGGATAACACTTTATATGCCTTGTTTCCAACCTGTTAAAGCTTTTCAAAATAGGTAAATAAATAACTATGCCCTGAATCAGTCTCCACCTCCATAGCTATTTGACTAAAACAACAAAAAAACCCAGTCATACCAAATGACTGCGTCAGGTTACAATTTGTAAAACTCAGACATTCTTCAGAGAATTCTTCCTGCTTTAAATCTCAGACCAAAAATAACCTTGCTGGTATTTTTTAAATAATTGTTTCAAAATGTTTATTTCAACCATTTTGAAAAAAATCCAGAGCATATTTGCAATAAATTCTCCACTTAGATATGTGAATAGGATTTTTGCTACCACAAAATGCAGTATTTTTATGTACTATATTCCATCACGTCTATATAAACATGTCACCTTTTTAAGTTCCACAGGAAAACAAACACAAATATATGTAAATAAACACATAGAAGAATGTTCCTTCACTCAGAAGTCCTTTTTCCTCCTTGAAATCACATCAAGCAGTTTAAAATGCATATTGTGCTTTCCTCCTCACTTGAACATTCCTCTCAACAGGAGTTCATTTAAAAAAAAAAAAACAGCTCTGCACATGCATATCTCACAGCAATCCTTCAGGTGCAACACAAAAAATGGGGGCGTTAACAGAAGAACTCCCCGGCCTAACTTCAAATAGGAGCTCTGTCCTTGTTACCTTGTTATTTTATGCATTTAATAACGTTATTCTGAGAAGGGGTCCATCGGTTTCACTAGCCTGCCAAGGGGGCTCATGATTTGAAAAAAGCTAAGAACCCCTGTTCTAAGAGCACCAGTTGCAGAGAAGATGGTGAACTGCAGTTGTAGGGAAAGCTTCTTCATTGGGAAGTTCCCTACATCAGTGAAATCACTGGTCCAAGTCCTTACCACCTATCCTAATTTTTCTAGAAGGTAAGAACAAAAAACCAAGAGAAAATGAAGAGTAAACATCTCTCGTTCCTTTTTCACGTTATTAGAAGAGCAGCCACCGCAAATTTTAGAGGAAAGATGACTCCTGACACCCAATATTGACTGATGACCCAACTAAGGCATGATTTGGAATAAGAGATCTTGCAAAATCCCAAATCCCAAATGCTGTGCACTCCCACTAATGCTGTTCAAAAGTTAAAGTCTAGTCTCTGTCCTCTCTTCCTTTAATCAGACAGAGGAATTTTTCAGTGAACATGAATTAAGGGAGGGCAGGGAAAACTACTGAAAAACCTATCTAACCATCAGAAAAAAAAAAAATCAGATCTTTTTTTCCCTTCTATGTTCTAGTTAGTTCCTCATTTGCTGACAATTTTCTAGTAAAAGAAAGATTATGTCTGCCCTTAATTCAGCGATCAGGCTTTGCCCCTCTGGAAGTAAATTTCAGCTGGTATAGACAAAAGGGATATGAGATGATTTTTTAAGCACTATGACATCATTTTTAATGGGCAGTTCTACTGGTGCCATCAATTTTATCATTGCTATCACCTCAAAAAGCAGTTTCCAGTTGAATGGACAATCTTGTTCCAGTAAAAAAAAAAAAAGATAGATTAGGTTGACATGTGGCAACAGGCAAGAAAAGGAAGAAACAGGAAGAGAGAGAAAGTAAGAGAGAAAAGGATAGAAAAGGAATGAAGAATAGAATGGCGAGTGGAGGGGAGGGGAAGGGAAAACAAGGAGAGAGGCAAGAGAAGAAAGTGGATTTTGAAGAGCTATGTGGAAGGAGGATTAGACGTGTTTCTTGGCCCAGAGAACAGGATTTGGAACAATAGGTGATCATTAGAAAGAGGGAGATTTACAACTGATGTATGGCAGTGAGATGATACAGTGAATGGAATGCTGGACCTGGAATCAAGAAGACCTGAGTTCAAATCCAACTTCTGACATTTACTGGTTGTGTGACTCTAAGCTAATCACCCAACCTATTTACCTCAGCTTCCTCATCTGTAAAATGGGGGTAATAATAATTATGACATCTACCTCCTAAAGTTGTTGTGAGAATAAAATAAGTAAATGTTTGCAACGCACTTTACAAACCTTAAAGAGATATGTGTGCGTTTATAAAGATATACATACTCATGTATGTTTGTGCATGTATGTATGTACACACCTGCTAGCTTTCACTAAGAGAACTATCTAAAAATGGAACGAAGTAAGAGCAGCTAGTGGGTTCCCCCCTCACTGACAAGAAGTCAATAATCAGTGTAGGATCATCACTTGTCAACGTTGTAGAAGGGATTCTTGTGCTGATATGTATTGGGCGAGATGATTTTTGAAGTACTTTCCAATTCTGAGATTCTGTGAGAGTAGCAAGGGAGAAAACACGGAGGGAATGTGAATAAAGGAAAGAAAGGGGGAGGGGGGAGGAAGGAAGGGAGAACCGAAGACAGATGGCTCTCTCCTGGAGCTACTTCCTCCTCCCCATCTATGAAGAAGTGCAACATTTCCAGAAAGGGGCTGCAAGTGCTCCCGGGAATGTGATTTATGAAGATTTACTTCTTTTCCCCCTGTAAAGCTGTTAGTAGAAAGTGCTGACTGGCTGGCAGGGAAGAATTTCTCATCAATGCTCTTTGATTGTATTTTGCAAACAAAATGCCTGTTGCTTGGTAACATTTCACTTGAGCCTGACCTTCCCTGAAAGTTATTGCTATCAGATTCGATTTACACTGTCCTCCTGTGATTACTGTAATCTTTTAAACCGAGGAGTTCATCTATCAGGGGAAAGAAAAGTTGGGTATATGAGTCAATAGCACTGCTATCCACCAGATTTATAGCCTGCAAGGGGGGCTAGGGTGGGGGAATTTATTTCTGTTTCTCTTTCCCGATAAGAGTAGAACCAGAGTTTCTAAGACACAGGAAACTCATTCTTCCTTCTTCTTTTCCTTCTCCAATGCATCCCCTCATCTCCACAGTGTGAGAACAGGCTCCTTGGTAGCATTTCTCCCCGCTCCCACCTCCATCTTGCTCTAACACCAAAGAGATGGGTAGGGGGAATTGTGGGGTGAAGATGAGCAACTCATACTTAGGGTGTTCTGAGAAGTTGTGGTTACAAGACAAGCTCCTCTATTTTAGTGGGATGGCTCAGCCATAGAAATTCAGGAAGGAGTTTATTATAAGGGGAGGGATATATTTGGAAATGGAGGTGATGAGGAAGGAAGGAAGAAGGAAGGAAGGAAGGAAGGAAGGAAGGAAGGAAGGAAGGAAGGAAGAAGGAGAAATTCTGGGAGGGTAAGGGAATGGAGTTGAAGGCGGGAAGAATATCTCTTCAGCAAGTTCTCGCAACTTCTCCATAGATGCAATGTCCTGCCACCCCACACCACCCCAAAACACACACATACACTGAAAGAAACTGAGGAACCCAGATACCTGGGATAAGAAAGAAAAAATGGAGGGGGGAAAGGAGGACCATCATAAGTGGCAAATTGCTTCAGTTTTGAGTGACCTTACCTCCAACTTCCATAGATGGAAAAGATTATTCTAACCCCAAGTTAAAACATAAGACAGGTCTGAACTCGAGGCTCTGACCTCCCCTATCTACTTATAGCAAACTAGAGGTTCTATGCAAAGATCCTGCTATCCTATCCCCTTACCCCATAGACAGAACCGGCAGGAACCAAGATTTCCAGAGAGACAACAGCCAACTCATCCCCAGTCTGGCAAGCTACCCTCACTTTGGTGTGATGAGAAAAGAAAAATCCTTCACTTGAATTCAGTCGACCTGAGTTTGTGTCCTTATTTTCCTACTAACTAGCAACATTTTAACTCCTTGAGAGCCACATCTCCAGGAGTCGCCTTCTTCTCAAGTTCTAAAACATCTTCACTACCTACCTTACAGAAGTGATATAAAAAACACTAAATTAATATTGTTGTTATTTAACAAACATTTATAAAGTGATTCCCAAACTCAAGGGGCTGGGAATAGGAAGAAAAGAAAACAGGAAAAAGTCTTGCCCTTACAAAAGCTGTAAAATGTAAGCTTTTGTATATACAAGGGTCCAAGTTCCATTCGCTGTCACCCTGGACAAGTTATTTTACCTCTTGGTGCTCCAAACAAGTCTCTAAAGCTAAAGAGGTGCCCATCTTCATTGGCAGATGAATTTCCTGATCTCAAAGTTCCCTATATCCAAATAAATCACAGGTTCCGTCCCTTGTCGATCAAGACCTAGCTCTCACCAGATTTTTGCACGTTGGTTAGAGATCCAGCCTCTGAGTTAGCAAGTCTTGAATTCAAATCCTGCCTCTGACAAATGCTGGCTGTCAACTTAAGCAAGTAAGGACCTCAGTGCCCCATGGAATTCTCTAAAACTATTAGATTGCAATATTTGATACAAGTTGAAAGGTTCCTTATACCAGTGGTCCCCTCCACAATAAACAGAAAGGATATAGACACAACTAGCTCTTCACTCTTGGGTTTACCAAAAAAAAAAATGTGTAGAGTATGTGTCTGGTTCCTCTTGGGAAGCTATGTGGTAGTGCTTTGAAAGGAATGGTAATAGTAATAGTAAAGTATACATGTAGCTTGTATATGCCTTCCCCCAAATATTTTTAAAGCTTAATTTTTAAAAATTCAAATTCTATCTCCCATTTTCCTCGTTCTCCTAAATCACTGCAGACGCCACACTCTAAGAAAGCTCCTCCCTCCCACCAAAGCGGGGCGGGTGGGGGGGGGAGGGGGAATTCTATATTTCTTAGGTATAAAGATCAGACACAGAGAGTAGAAAGAAGACCACTCTGTTATTTGGTCCCCTCCTTTCCTTATTCTCACAAACACACAAGAGGAAACATTTTCACAGAAATAGAAATCTTCCCTCACCCAATTTTTGAAGAAACTCTACTGTGTGGCATATAGGTTTTTTAAATATTTCTTTCCATTTTTAGGAATCTTATTTCCCAAATGTTCCTGAAGGATCTCTCTCTCTCTCTCTCTCTCTCTCTCTCTCTTTCTCTCACGTTCTCTCTCTCTCTCTCTCTCTCCTATGTCTCTGTTTACCTTTGCCTCTATGACTTTGTTGCTCTCTATGTAAAATTGTACAAGTTCAGAGGGAATTCAAATAGATCTTCCCATCTTCTCCACTCCAGAACTCTTCCTTCCCTCCTAGAGAAGGGAGGTGGGAACTACCTAATTCAGACAGGATAATGGGGGGTAACACAGAGGAATGTGTAACCTCAGCATATCACCTTGACCAACTCTGACCCTTATCTTTGCTTGCCTCCTGAAACCAAATCCTGAAAGGCTGGCTCAGCTGGTTGAGTTTGTTCATTAAGACACACAGTTGGTTTTTAAGAGTTCTGAGAAAAGCTTTTTTTTTTTCTTTTACATTAAAAAAATTATTATATTTTACTTGAGTGGGAGGAATTGGAAGTTAAAGGGCAGGAGATTAAGTCAAATAAGTTTCTATCCTAGGCTCATGCATCTTTAACTCTGTCAAAATGTAATAATTCAAAAATAGCAAAAAGTAGGATCATGCAATATTAGAATTGCAAGAGATGTTAAAGTTCTAGGTCCAAACCTCTCGTTTTTTCTGGTACAAATGAAGACCTCTGGGGCGGCTAGGTGGCACAGTGAATAGAGCACCGGCCCTGGAGTCAGGAGGACGTGGGTTCAGATCCGGCCTCAGACACAACACAAAAACTAGCCGTGTGACCTTGGGTAAGTCACTTAACCCCAACTGCCCTCCAAAAAGCAAAAAAAAAAAAAAAATGAAGACCTGAGACTTACATGAGACCACATAACTGGCAGATCCAGAAAAATGTCCAAGACATTTTTCACTCTATGTTGCCTCTCAAGAGCAAGAGGAAGAGTAGAAAATGGCCCATATTCCATGGGAAAAATGAAAAACAAAAAGAATGCCTATATTTGGAGCCTGACGAGAATATTAAAATTATCCATTTAACCATCTAGCCAGCACCAAGCATAAAGCTTTGAAAATAACAAACCCTTGAAAAATGCTTGTTGAATTGAATTGAATAATAAACCACTGTGGAAGGGGTATCCAAAGTACTATGCAGGTTGTATTAGAAGCAGCAATACCTCTATATGATCTCCGAGGTAGAATTAAGGGAAGTCTCTTCTGGCTACGGAAAAGGGGTTTGGCACAGACGGAATACAGCCATTGAACTGGGAGATTTTTCTCCAATGGCGCCCTGCAAATGTAGTCTTTTAACAGCCTTGTGCCTTTCTCAAGGAATCGGAGGGGGGAGAGAGACTCAATGTGTCTGTTCACTTGCATTTGTATCCGATAGGGGAAAAAAATGCTTCTTCCCCTACAGCTGCGCGTTGTCTTTCTAGGGATCTTTTGCCCTGAAAAAAGGACAACTGGGTCTTTGACTCTGGGAGCTCGAAAGGAAGGAAGTAACAGGAGAAATTTACATGACCTACAAGCATATGATATCCTGTATATTTGTTTGTGGAAGATGTAGCATTTAACTATATACACTGCTCTGCTATGTTATAAAGATGTCCATGCATATATTAAAGGGGTATGTCACGTGTATGTACATCATAGCTGTAGATCTAGTTCACAGAAAGAGAAATATGAATATATAAGCATAGAATGGGCACATAGCACACCAGGATATAGTAGATATGGCCTCTCTGAAAAGATATGGGTCTGGTACATATATATATGTACGCATGTATCTATATGGCCATATTACATCTCTTTGTATGATGAATATTGCAACAAATATTTTTATCTTGGCATTTCTCTCTGACATATGCCTCAGTCTGGCTTTGTGTATGCAAAGGAGGCCAGAGAATCCATATTCTGATAACCACAGAAAGCAAGCTTTCTCTTTACTCTCCAGTTTTTTAGAACTTAGCAAGGGCAGTAGATCCAGAGAGTAAAACCAAAGATGTGAAAATGTAAATGCAATAGTACGAGGGTTCAGAAGGAAAGCAACTCGTTCCAGTCATTATAAAGAATTGTTCAAATAATTCAAGCTGCTTCTCAGGCTTTCCTCCCATGCCTTCGATTACACTTACTGTAGTCATTCCACTTCAGAATTTTGTCCCTTACTTTTTAGGTTAACTCTGTTAGTCTAGGAGGAAGGGGTTGGGGGTCAGAGAAGGACAAACCAAGTCTGGCTTTGATTTATTTAGACCGATACTCTTCCTAGAATAATTTAAACTGGGTCCCCTAAATTATGTTACTGTAGCTGTTGCTACATTTCTTTCCTGATTTTTACTTTTCAATTTTGTAAGAAGGTGAGACACTTAAAAGCGTCTGCTCCTATAATTGAAAAGGCCTTCTCCCTGAGTTTAAAGAGAGTCAATTCGACATATTGGCAAGAAAACTAAATTAGCAGATGTGGATTTAAGCCCTGCTTTGGTCACAACTGGCCCCATCCCCTGGAGCACTTCAGTCCCCTTCCTTGGGCCTCGATTTCCTTCTTGGTTAAAATAAAAGTAGTTAAGACTAAGTTATTCCAGTTCTAACAATCCGTTTTCTAAATTTAACACTCGGAATCCCGATGTAAGGAAGAGAATCAGGCAGACAGAGTGGGGTTTGTAGGTCACCAGAACCTGCACTCCTTTCGGGAAGATAGGGCTCAGGCACCTCCCACAGTCAGGGCTGCATTCGAAAGGCAGATAAACATTAATCCCAGAGAGGTGGATTGTTGCTCTGGCCTGAGGGTTACTGAGCTAGGGAACCATGAAAATGAAAGGCTAAGGGAAGTTATCGCTCAAATGTAATTTCTGTGTCCTGGGCCATTCAAACTCTCCTGCTTCTTTAAACCAGCAATAACCCGTCTTTGACTGGAAAAAAAAATAGAAATATTATCCATAGACAGAGTTAAACTCAGGTCATTAACTTGGTGAAATGCAATGGTACTGCCCGGTACCAAATAAATACGTCTGGAAAATCTCTGATGAATTTCCCACTCCTTTGTTCATGAAATGATTGGTCCAGTCCCTCAAACAAACTGACTTTAGGCCAAAATGGCTCTTTGCTGTGTGATGAAGTAGAACTTGCCCTTTAACACCTCTTCAGTACCTATCCAAGTCAGGACCTGCTTCCAAGGTGTGACAGTCCTGTTGTGTTGTGGTGATAGTTGTTTGGGGGAGTAAGGGAGGAAAGTATAGCGCTGGGTTCCTGAGAGCGGCCTAGCCACACCTCTGCCTAGATGCTTAGAGGGCCTTATGATTCCCCTCCCCAATCCCAGTACAACCCATAAGCATCTCTGAATCTTTTGTTTCCTAGGGCACACCAGTTTCTGGAACGCACCCGTTCTTTTTCTTTGCCCCGTATTTTGTCCCAGGGCACGGAAGACCTTTTGCACAAACTCAGAGCCTGGCAGTAGCAGAATTTTTTTTTTTTAATCAAAAAAGAGTTCACGGGCTTTCATCCTTATATCTGTGAAGAAAAAGAAGCTCGGAGAGGTACTTGGAGAGGCATGAGCAGGGCCGCTGTATGGGGAACCCGGAATGTGCCAAAAGTGGACTCGCAGTCCGGAGAAACCGAATTCAACCCCGACAAATACCTTTCTTTTCTGGAAGTGAGGAGGGAGGGAAGTGGGAGAACAAGAGGAAAGAAAGAGACTATTACAAGGATTTGATCCTTCCTATTTATCCCCTCTCCCTTCTCTCCATTCCTTCTACCTTTGCAGCCCCAGGCCACTCGCCAGGACCATCAAATCTATCGAGAAAATTTCTTTGCTTAATTTAATTTGCTAAAAAGCCATGTTCTTCCTGAAGACCTCGAGAGATGAGAGATATCAAGGAAGCATATCCGAAGAGACTCTAGCTTTCTGCAGGTGGCTACCCCCCTCCACCCCCCTCTACCCCCCCACCCGGAAATTCGTTCTTCCTCTTGCTCTCCACGTCCTTGGCTTTCTCACCCTCACTGCTCCCCGCCTCATACAAGGAACCCACGGAGAGACCCTGCCTGGTCCCTAATGCCATCGCTCTCGAGTCTCCCAGTAATTCTGGGCTACAGAAACCTTACATGGGAAGGCTCTGGGTTTGCTGGGGCTTCGCTTTTGCCCTATCCGAGAGTCTCCAAGAGTAGCTGGAAGAGCTACGACTTCAAGACTCCTCACACTCCTTCCGTGCCCTCGATCCCATTCATCCTGCTAAAAATACTGTCCCTAAACTGGTGTTTTTCCATTCGTCCCAACACCTTAAACCGAGACTTCCTCCAAGGGCAAAAAGCCCGCTAGGGCGCTAGGTTGGAAGTGGTGCGGTTTTGTGTGTCGCCTCTTTTCTTTATTTTAAAGTCGCCTCTTTGTTCCTATATGCCTGAGAAAAGCTGTCAAGGAGCCAGACCTCTTAGAGGCTGATTCTGAAGGGTTTGAGAACAGGGCTCTCCCTGTTCCCTCTCGTCCGAGCTCCAGGTGGCTCGGGTCTGGACTGAGTTCCCGAGTTTCAAACTTTCTCTTCCCCACTCAGCAGCACAGTATCTAAAGGGAATGGGAGCGGAGAGAGGAAGCCCGGCCTCCAGAGAAGAGGTGCGCGCCCACGGGTGTCTGGGAGCAGTGTCAACCATCCCCCCACCCCCCGCTCAGCCCACCTGGAGATTGTCCCCTCGAGTCCTTCAGTTTCCCTCCCGTGGGCGCCCGCGCCCGCTGCTGCGCACCCTCACCCCTGTCTGCTTACCTGCCTTGGAGAGCTGCCCTTGCAGCCCCGACCCAGGCTGCGGCTCGGAGGCCCAGCGCAGGGCGGCAGCGGCTGCGGCCAGTTCCGCTGGACGGGGCGGCGGCGGCTGCGGAGGCTGCGGCGGCGCTTGCTGCTGCTGGGGAGCCGCGCCGCTGTCGCCCGGCGGCGGGGGTGGGGGACCCGGTAGGGCCCGCAGCGAGTCCGGGATGAGGCTCTCCAGGCTCTCGTTGGCCTGCTGCCGGCGGAGCGCCACCTGAGCGGCCATGACCCGCTGCCGCTCGATGATGAGGATGCATTTCTCGCAGGTGCAGTCCTTGAAGCGGCAGTAGCGCTTGTGGCCCTTGAGCCAGGACAGCACGCCGTGGTTGCGGCAGCGGGCGCACTTGGGCGTGCGCTGCAGGGGCGCCCGCGGCGGCTGCGACACCGGGCCGCCCATGTACAAGTATGGGGAGCCGTAGCCGTTCATGCCGCTGGGCTCCCCGGGGAGCTGGCAGTCTGCAAGTGGCGGGGGCGGCGCAGGGAGTACCGGAGGCAGGAAGGGACTGGAGGAGCCCCGAGAGGCAGCTCCGGGCGCTCCGGGGCCCTGCCGCGCCCCCCGCGCCCGGGGTGGACGCTCGCCCCCTCGCCTCTTCCCTAGTCCACCTAGACTCACAAGGCCGCCGCTTCTGCTTCGCTCAGTCCACAAGCTGGGCTAGGTCCCAGGGTCTCCGCCGGTCTGTGGCCGCCGGGCCGCCGGGTCCCCAGCTCTCCCCGAAGAGGAGCCGCGGTGGCTGCCTGAAGAGGGCGAGAGCTCTGGCTGACGTCTGGAGCTGGACTGCAGCGTTCCTGCGCGCTTCCTCAGGGCCGGGCGCCTCCCCTCCCCCCCCCCCCCCCCCCCTCTCCCCTACCCCCACCTCCGGGGTCCCCGTCTCTTTCTTCTGCTCCCCACCGCCACCCCCCACCTCTTCCCTCCTTCTCCCTTCGCTCGGATCCCTGCACTGTCACCTCGGTTGCCACCTACATGCAGCCTGTCCTCACTCACGGGGGCGCTCCCAGCTCTCTCCCTTCCTCCCGCCTGCTTTTCTCCAGGCTGCTCCCAGAGCCTGAGGTGGCAGGAGCCCGAAAGCCACGGGGGTGCGTGTCAAGGCGGGGGGTGCGGTGAGAGGGAGGGGGAGACAGGGAGGGAAGGGCCCTGCGTCCCTCAAACCCTCTGGGACCGATGTGATGGCGGAGATCGCTTGCCTGCTTCTTCTAGGCTCACAGCCCCAGTGAGCTCTCTCCTCACCGTGCAGAGGAGGCAGGACCGATCCGACGTCTTCTCAATTGAGGCCTTTCTAGTCGCAAGAGAAAAGTTTGCCCCGGAAGTTTGGGGATAGTAGTTGGAGGGGAGGAGAAGAGAGGGACAGGGTTGGGGGAAGAAAGGTTTTCTGGAAAGTTGATCTCAAAAAACTAATGCTTCTTCTTCAAGTATTTTTTTTTTTTCCTTTTGCTCCAGCCGAGAAAAATGAATCTCAGACACCATGCTAGGCAAAAGCAAAGAACCGATTAGCGGGCCCATTACGCTGGCTACTTCAAAAGGAAGAACGAGTTGGAGCAAACTCCCCCCCTCACTCCACAATTTTCAATAAAGCCATATTCCTAAAGACCTATGAACAGCTCCGGTGCTGGCTTTAAAAAAAAAAAAAATCTGGATTTAACTCTCAGAAAACCGGAGAAGCTGCATTACAGACTAAGCATCCTGGAAAGCCCCCCGAATTTAATTACCCTGTCCTTGGGAGTAGCTATTAGAAAAGCCAAATGCAGATCTCCTTTCATCTAACCCAAGTCTCAGGGATGTGTTTTTTAGTTATGAATTGGGCCCCTTTGCTTCGTTCAGCTTTGAAAAAACGATCTCCCCCTCTCAGGTCCCCAACCCCCAGATTTTCTCTGGACCCCGTCCCGGGATCTCGCACTGTCTAAAGCCGATTCGAGGCTTGGCCACCACAGAAACTGGCTACTGGCTTAGGAAAATGACTCCAAGCCGGGAGGTTTCCGACCCTATTTGCAAATGTCTTTGCGAGAGACCCGCAAGGTTAAAAGTTTTGAAAACATTGTGTACTACTGTTGGGGCCAGCATTTCAACACAGTTCGCGGTCGTAGCTAACTTATGGCAGATCCTTTTCTGTTGGACAAGCACATAAACATTTCAGAGGCTCTTTGTGATTCTTCCTGCGGAAAGTAGCTTTTTTTTTTCCTCTTTGGAAGACTGCAATCCATTCGGTTGTCCTGAAAATGAACACGCAACACATACACTTTCCTATCATGATTACAGTAAACTCTGTAAAATTATACTGTCAGGTGCAGTAGGTTAGTGATTTCACTTTCTGGGGAAAGGCCAATTTCCAAACATAGCAGGGAAATGTGTGAAAGGGTGTTTGTGTGAATGCTCACGTATATACACAAGCAGGTCCATATACATAAGTGTATATGAGGCCATGTTTCTGTTGAATTGTACGTTTATTTATCAGCCTTAAATTAAAACTCATTATCAAAAGCACATGGGGGGGTTCTTCCCAAAGGAGAGAAAAGTATAGTGGGTACCGAGCTGTTTTTGTAATTGATACCTCACATCCTTTCCCCTTATGAAACATTTTTGTTTATATTCGTTTTCTTTTCTCAAGGTTCTCTGGAACAAGTTGAGTTCACACAATACTTTTAGCATCTTAGGGCATGGGTGAGAAATGTCAGTTCCTCGGAAACCTAAGCAAACTAGCTTCTGAGCTGCGATTCTGTCCAGCTGGGGTGACCCCAAACACTGAAGAGACTTGCTGGAGAGAAGCCTGGTTTCGTCACTCCTCTTAATTTGGCAGGTTTTGTTTCTGTACTGGAGTTCGAACTTCAGCCCTCGAGGGGCATTGATTCAGTTACCACCACCTCCACACCGTCCCCCCCCCCCCCCCCCCACAACCCCCCCCCTACACCCCCCCGAAACTCCACCAAAAAAACCTCAACAAAAAACACCACAAAAACCCCCAGCCCCAGCCTCTTTCCCCCGCCCCTAAATCGCCCCTCCTTGTTACCCCCACCCCCCGAAAAAAAAAAACCTTCAGAGAAAAGGGGAAATAGAACAGCATTTGGAGCAGTAAGATGCTAGTCAAATACCACCCACTGTCCGCTAGTGTGCAATGCTAGTAGATTCAAGGAAAATAATAATAGTCTCCTCTGCTCTACAGGACCCGAAGAAGGGGAGAGCTGGCACAAACCCGCTCCACGTGACGAACGAATTAAAGAGGGAGAAAGAAATAGGTCCTGGAACCTCCACACTGAAATGCCCTGGGTCGCTGTATACGACTCTCTGGCCGGCTCTCATCAGGGATGGTTAAGCAAAAAAAAGACATTAGCGCTGCATTTCTCCAATCAACATCAATTCCAAACAAGAACATGCGATAAAGATTTTTTTTTTTAATCTTTGCCAGTACAGAGCAAGCCCCTTTCTTCCCCCTATCACCTATCCACGTTTATCTCCTACCATTAAAATTCTCTGGCATTATTTGGTTCAGGGGCCCCTGTTTCACTCGAGTGCACATTGGGGGCTAAGATTTAAATACTCATTTGATATAGTGCAGTAATCCTTTTCTCATATTTGATGGGAATGTTTTCCATATCCCAGTATTTGACAACATCTCCCTATAGGGACAGGTTTGTATTTATGTTGGTAAAATGTCCCCTGCCTGAAAGTCTATTGTAACCCAACACCTGACAACCCCAAGTCCCATTTCTGTTTGCAGAAAAGGTTTATTCAAGCACATAATGGGATCCCAGCAGAAAGCCTTCCAGAACAAGGGGCTATGGTAAACTTCACCACATGAACTCCGTTTCCAGGGCTATTAAGCTTTTAATTGGAAAATAGCAGAGGAAATTTCAAGGTGACTATAACGTGTTAGCAGTTAGTACCCAGAAGAATAGCCGGAGCGGGAATGAATGTGCAAAGCATATGGTCCAAATAACATTTAAGGGGAGAGTGCTTGGTTCCACTAAGTCCAAGCAGCTTATACACTTATGGGAAAAATCATCAAAGAAATTGGAATGGGAGGGGAAGGGGGGGGGATTAAAAAGGACGTAAATGTAACTTCATTAGATTGAATCCACTCACGTTCTCCTGTGGTGTATGTGTTTAACCACGATTAACTGAGCGGAATTCCAGTGTGACAAGTATTAATGGCTAAAGGGTGAACGATAATGTGTGTGTGTATAAAGAAAATATGTGTGTTTGCATACACGGTAAGGTGCTTTCTAGCCTTATCTAGTTTCTCTCGGAGAGACCAAGGAGCTCTTGGGGGAGGGGGGAAACGACAACTCATCGACCTAATTTTATAACATCCCAGGAGAATATATGGAAGCGGAAAGTTTCTATTTTGTGGAATTCACATTGCTGCTAATATTCCGTCCTCCGAGAGGAGGGGATTAGTTCACAACACACTATTATTGCCACTTCAACCGGTACATGGTAACTAACGTTATTGTTACTAGAGAAGCAGTCATTTGGGACGGTATCCAACCATGAACCCAAAGCTTCCTTGTTTTGTAAAGGTTAGGAATCATTTCTCTCCCCCCGCCCTTCCTTCCCTCTTCTATTTTCCCCTCCCCTCTCTACACACATTTTCAACATTGCATATACTCCCATTTCTCCTGCCTCTCAAAAAAAGATTCTTAGACCAGTGTCAAATTAAAAGAAAAAAGACGCATGGTCAGACCCGGGGGGCTAGGATTGGTCACACAGCCCCTTACTTTCAGGGGCAGTGTGTCCTTGTTTTCACATAATTACCTGGAAGAAAGCAGCACATACCCACCCGAATGAACTCCCAGACAGCCTCTCTCGTGAGCTAAGTAGAAATTAGTGCCACCGAGCCCTCCTCCTAGGGCTGCGGGAGCGTACTAATAATGAATCAGAGCGGGCGCAGTGAACAGCTAGGGAAGCGCCGGGTGCCCAGAAGGAATTACCAAAGGTCAGTGGCTGCCCACCACTCATAAATATTTTGGGAAGGGGTTTGCGCTCCGCAGGCCGCCTCGGCCCCGAACCAGCAACGTGTGCGCCCTTTGGGGAAACAACACAGCCTGGCATTTCTCGGATGGGCGTCCTTTGAGAAATTTAGAATCGTCTCTCTCCGTTATTTCACTTTATTGGTCCTCGCCGTCGTTGCCCCTCCCGGGGGGCTGGGGGGCGGCAGTCACAGGGTAGCGGGCCCAGAAGAGCACGAGGTCCATCTTTGGTTGAGGGCTCCGACTCAGAGACCCATATATTTTGGTGGGCGAAGGTTATCCAAGTTGAGAGGCACAGGTAACCGGGAGGCGATAGCTCGTTCTAGAGGGGCGAAATCTATCTTTTGATGTTTATCTGTCCGTGCCTTTGAGGTCCATGGAAATGACCCACACCACTGAAGTGGTCAGCTCCCCAATCCTGACTCTCTTGTCTAGCGAATTAGCTGCATTTAATAATACCTCCTTCCAGAGAAAAGGGGATGGGGTGGGGGCGGGAAGAATGCAGAAGATATGGAGTGGGGGTGAGGACGTGGTGAACCTGAGTTACCTATGGGTACCCATATCAAACCGAACATGCTCGTTTCCTCTTCTCTGTCACCCAATTCCTTCTTTCGTTCCTTCCTTCTTTCTCCAAAGTACACTTCTAAACTTGAAGAAAAAACGAGAGAAAGCTTGGGAGGAAACTTGACTATGGAGAACGAACAGGATGTGGGGTCTGGTGAACTTTTGATGTATGATTTTTTTTAAGATGACTTTTTCTTCCTCTTCTTCCCAAAGGACACACAAGCGCGTGCGTGTACACACACACACACACACACACACACACACACTCACCACAGAAAAGGGCCACGGCTTTTTGTGAACTCCTCTTTAAAGAAATGGCTCCTTCACCCCTGCTTTTGAAGAAAGTGAAGCAAGCTGGGGGCTGGAGATTGCACACGGTAGATTTTCAGTAATTTAAGCAAAACTCCCGGAGACGGAAAATCCCAACTCTCCAATGTCTTCACTCTTCAGGTGTGTTTGTCTCACAATAGAAACCACTTTTCCCTGAAAACGATTCTCTCCCATTCTTCCTCCCCGCTTAAAACCAACTGGTTTGAGAGCTTCTTTGAAAAAATACAGGGAAATGATTTCTTCCCGGGAGAAACCAGGAAAAATGCTGATAAAGCCCCCCCCCCCCAACCGCCTCCTCTAGCTCTGCTCCCTAAATTAAAATTCTGGGGCCAAAGGTAAGTCGTACATTCTGCTGGGTGTAGAGCCAGAAAAATGAGGCCCACGGCCCGGGTTCTGACAATGAGGCAAGCTATGGCAACCTTGCTCAACCGGGGGCGTCTTTGGGAAACATCAGTTGGCATGGAGATCTTAGGGTGGGTTTGTCAGTGCCCACTGGTGTCTCATCTTCATTTCACAAGCACGAATTTATCTCATTTAGGTGATAAGCACTATATTGGGGCTAATGATTTTTAAAATCCACCTTCTTATTCTTCCCCACCCCAAACCCTGCTCTGTGAAGCAATTAGAGATCTGGATTCTAGTCTGAAACCTTCCTCGAATGTGGCTTCCGCCCTGTCCCTTACTTCAAGTGACATTCTAAGTCTCTACAAATAGCTTGATCTCCCTACTTCTAAAACTCTGCAGCAAAGAGATCAGAGAGACCTGCCCTGGATTGAGGAAGACCTATGTTCAGAGTCTGCCTTGAAGCATGCCAGCTGTGCACACACAGACATAGTTAACATATGCCAATGCTTTGGAGACTATAAATTCGACTAGCTGTAGATGGGCAGTGGTGGAAGGATTTTTCACAATGGGAAACAGCTCAAAAACATTAATAGCTCATAATAGCTAGCATATCTATGAGCTCTTTAAGGTTTTCCTCCCAACAATCCTGGAAGGCTTAAAGGAAATAATATTTATACAAGGCTCTCCTACCCACCCCAAGGACCCTGAATATAAACTTCTGGAGGGCACAGAGCTGCTCTAAAGAATACAACACCCTAACTTGATTTCCTGGATCTTCCCAGACAGAAGCCCCAGGGGCCTGGCACATGTCAGGAGATTACTCTTTCTTTATTGATTTCTCTGGGTGTGATCTACCTGGTTAATGGATCCTACACTGGCAAACTTCTCATTCCTACAGCAGAAGGGTGGGACCTGCATTAACTGAGGTGGGTAAGAAGACAGAGCAAAAGTAAATGCCCCCCCCCCACTTCAAGTTCATGTTATCCAATTACAATTTTTATTTTTCACCACAAAGATTCTTGCATTGGAATCTCCAACCAGCTAGGGCTTTGGAAACCATTTGTTCACTGGGCAGACAGGTGGGTTTCCTCTCTGCATTTTGTGTGCTGGGTTTGCCTGGATTGGGGTGGGAAAAAGTAAACATAAGTTTCAGATCTGCAACTTTCTCATTATGCTGCAGCTTCCCTGGTGTGCACTGAATGTAGTGGTAGGCTTTTTGGTTAAGCTCTTGTCCTGAGAGCAACCTGTTCGCCAGGATCTGATGAGCCCCATTTATTTGCAAAGCAAGAGTTTCTCAAGATGAGAAAAATTGTTGTTCCAAATCAGCCTAAACTACAGTGTCTCACTCCACCCACATTAAAACCAAATCCTTTTCAGAGAGACTTCAATAATCTAACTCCATGCAAAGAACTTGGCTGATTCTTGGGAGAAAATGTAAGCCAAGCCTCAAAACTGAAGCAAACAACAGAGCAAAGTTTATCTGTACTCCACTCACTGTGTTCAGAAGAGAAAATTGTTACATCTTTCTTGGGACCATATTAATTGTTTATTCTTCTCAGGTTACTGGGGCTGACTTACTTGAGGGATAATCTTCTCCCTGCCTGTTTTTTGCTCTGAATATCTTAGTTAACAATATTATTTCTGATTAACAATATTTGTTCAGTTACGCCAAAATGGGGGGGGGGTGTTGGGAAGGGAGGGGAAGAGACATCTCAGAATTATAGAATCAGAGATGAGAGCCGCACAGGGCAGATTCTGGACTGGATTTATATAGTTCAGTTTTCAGCAACATTACTTCTCCTACAGAACTTTTAAGTTTACAAAACACTTTCTTCAAACAAGAATCCTAGGAAGGTAGTACCATCCCCATTTTACAGAAGAAGAAACTAAGGCTGGAGAGGTTAAATGACTGACTTACAAGCCACATAAATTATGGAGTGTCACAGAGCCCAAACATCATAATTTGTTTCTCCAAAATGACACATTTTAGATTATCTCCCTTTCCAAACAGCCTTCAGAGGCAATGGAGAGGTTTAGGGATCAGTGGCAAAGCAGGGTGATAGCAGGCAATCTGCAATATATCGGAATCAAGTTTTCTGGGACTTGGTGCCAGATGTTAACCTGTTCTTACCTGAAAAAGTTAAGCAGTATCACTGCAGAAACTGTAATTAAGGAAAAATATTATCAACCAAGTGCTATATGGCCCACAGCTCAAGTATATGGACTACCTGATAAAAAACGGGGAGGAAGGAAAAAATATTCAAGTGCTTTTTAACCCTTTCTAGAATTGGCAGTCATTTGAACACTCAACACTTAACATATAAAAAGCATGTGAATCCCAAAATGTTGTCATTGTCATATGTCCACATGTATGTCTTCATAGGCCAGTGACAGTGTTTCAAGGATCATGTCACTTTGCTATAATCTGTTTCTGAAACAATGGGCTGAGCACTGGAGTCAATTATTTACTGCTGGGCCAATGTTTTAACATTTTGAAATCTTTAGCTTGTATGTCTTTTTTTAAAGGTTGGGGCTAATACTGATCAGAAAACAATTATGTACAGATCTTAAAAGGCCCCTCTACTATTTCAACAACAATGGGAAAAGACTTTTTTAAATGAGACAGCCTGAGCCCTCAGGGGAATGTTGCCTGGGGGAGGTAAGGTGGAAAATTGGGGTAAGGGAAGAGAAGGGAGGGTTAAACAGTTTTTTTCACCTCAGTCCATCTGGATTTGCCAAAGAGAAACACCTGCCTGTATGTTGGATACCCATCACGCATTAACCTTTGTTTTGTCTGGTCTTCTTGGATGACGGAGTTGTGCAGCTATACAAAAGGAAGCAGTAGCTTCTCTTCAAGCCACAGGTTGGGCCAAGGCCACTTATGAAGAGATTCAGATCTGAATTCCTTTGTAATCAAAGCCAAACAATCTATTCCACTCCAGTTTTCTTTCTGAAGGCTATAGAAGGTGTTTTATAGTAAGACAGATAAAGTAGTGCTTTAGGCCAAAGTATTAAGTGTTCTGGATGGGGCAAACACACACAGACACACATGGAAGGTGCATGGATTTCTCTCTCTGCCTGAATCCAGCAAGTCAGTTAAGTTCTTCTGCACAAGGAGGAGGAAACCGGTGGAAGGGCTCTATCCTCTCACCCTCAAATTCAGGTAACTGAATCTTCTAGCTATGCACTCTCCATCCTCTTATGGTAAATATGCTAAGTTCCAAGTGGAGCTGCTCTCTCCCTCATCTCACACACACACACTCCAGTTTGACCCATCCATGGTCTGCCCCCATATCCACCCCATTCGCCAAATCACCCAGGAGAACTCTGGGCCTGAGGATCTTTTCTTCTGCCGCCCAAGTTCCCCCAGACATTCAGCTGAGCAGAGTTTCACCCCCCTGGGGGAAAAGGGAGACAGATTCTGAGGCATCGTTATCACCACTTCATTCATTTATTGACACCCGTGCAAGGCTGTTCCGAGAATCCCAGAGCTCCCTCCAGGGCAGACGACATTAGGATGCAGCTTGTCTGTGTCTGCTAGAAGGGGAGAAGAAGGGCAGGAGGAGATATTCCTAGTAATGGAGCACTCTCTTCCCCAGCTGCCCCTTCTTTGACAAGTGCTTGGGAGATTAAGTGCCACCCCCCCCATTCTCCCGACTCCTCTTGAAAGGCCGAGTGAGAATGGTGCCCCATGGCTAGCTAAGGTCAATGTCCCGTCCCGCCCACCCTCATCTAGAAACCTGGACTTCCAACGCAATTTAGCCCAGGAGTGGATTCAAATGGTACAACGTGCCCCTGAAAAATCTGCCAAATGGTAGGTACAGGGAGAGGACCTCCTGAGAGAGAAAGTGAATTATCTGGAAATTGGGCAAGTGAAAATAAAAGGGGGGGTGGAGCCTGAGAGAAGAAAGTGGTGAGTGACTGAATTTCACAGATCTCCCGGCTTGTGGGCAAGCCAAAGCCTTTTCCGTGTTTTCTTAGCCACTCTTCTAGTCCACATGTCTCGGTCACAACAGCACCGCAGTATTAGAAGCAGCATCAGCAGCCGGGCACACAATTGCAGTAGCAGGCTGACAAGTGTGATAAAATGATCTTCCTTAACTAAACTCGTAAAGCACTGGGCAATAAAACTCAATCTTCTGTAAAATCCAATTAAGTCATTATCTGACTGATTGTATCTTTAATTGAAAACAGAAGTGACAGTAAATTTCTGTGATATATCAGGATCAATCGATACCGCTATACGATTCAGCCTCAAGAAGTGATTTATAATGTCAAACCTATATAGGTAACTCCACATTATTCTCTCTAAAACCACTGGTGGATGAAATTAAGAGTAAGTGCATTTAATAAAAAACAAGATGGTCAGGTTATTGATTACAACAGATGGGGGTGAAATCAAATAGATGTTTTCAAAGCATAGAGCGAAGAAAATACAAGTAATTTCTTTTTTTCCTGTTTAATACAGCTCACCAAATATACACACAAGAAAATTCAGTCATCAATAATGTTTTTATTTCAGGTACAGCTGCAACTACACAGAACAATGATTTTTTTTTTCCAGAGGAGTTTCATTCAGGTTGGCTTCTGTTACACAGGGAAGAATTTCCACAAGCAATTTTAAACAAAATAATAAACCCAGAAATCTCTAGTAACTTTTAAAGACAGATCTGCTTTCAATTTAGATTACAATCTAATGTTAAAAAGTAGACTAAATTGCAATATGTAAAAGGTTCATTTTATGCTGCTTGTAAAATGAAGGTGCATTAATCAAAAATTCTAGTATTAGACTAGAAACAAGTCAAGAACTGTGCATCACAGGGCTTACTTTAAAACACACTATTTATCAGATTACAATCTACATACATGTTGCAATTTTTCAAGGCCTGTAAGGTCTTTCAGATACTGTTTCAATCATATTTTGAATTCTTTACCGTGACAAGTTTTTAAGTACTAACATACAGATCATTACTGCTAGACACACAATGCAATATTTCCATTTACTCTAATTCTTTCTATGTATTTTAAAGTACTTTCTAAAATTACATCATAAGCATGCCTGCTCGTCTAGCTGTGTGGTTTACTGGCCAAGGGCTTGGCTAAATTTATACTGTACTAGTCTATGCATGTAAACTACAATTTCTTAGGAGCCCAACAGTTCATCTCAAACTAAAATAAAGTACACTTCTCTGAATTGAGGTTCGTTTTAGATGTAAAGATACTAGTTTACTTAAACATCTTGCATTTGTGGAAAAAATACTTTTTAAAGAGGATCATAAGAAGCAGGAAAAAACTATATGAACTCCAAGGGCAGCATTTAATTCTGCAATGCTTTTCGTAAAGCTATATTGTCCCTAAAACCATTACAAATATGTTTTAGCCTTTGGTCAGTACAGCATAAGCATGAAGAGAATAAACCAAACACTTTCTCAACAGTTACTTCAGCCATCAGTCAATGCAAAAGATAAACAACAAACACGATGTATATAATAGAATTGGCCTGCTATTCCAAAGAAACCAGACTCGTATGGGGAACTTGCCTTATTCATCATCTTCTATGACAGCATTAACTGTGAAGGTGCTAGGCTCTGAGGTAGACTCACACTCCAGAACACCTTTTGTGCTTTCATTACTAATAGGTGAGCTGCTTGACAGGGAAACTAAGCCAGAATCTTGACTGCTCGGTGGTGAGAACACTGGAAAGAGAGGGGAGGGAGAGAGAGCTCAGGATTAAACGTAGCAAAGTTTTCTTTTACTCTGTGTAGCGATTATATAACCCCTTTACAATGACAATAAAGAAATTAGCATTTTGTACTCCATTAACCCCTGTTATTTATTAATTTACTTCCAACTATTTTATAACAACTCACTGCTATTCCTTCAGAATAGGAAGTCACATCATGTCTGCAGTACTCCTTACTCAACATGATAATATTCTGAGGCAAAGACAGGAGAATAATATACCAGGAATATTAAGTGGAAAAGTTGGGAATGGGAACCAAGCCTACTGTGTCCCAGTTCTCTCTTTCCAAGCCTTAGAAAACTCTTCTCTTGTGGAAAGCATCTCCCCACTCCCATCCATCCATAAATATATAGATTATATTAAAAAAGGCTAATAAAACTTGTCAAGCAAGTGATCCATCTGACAAATTTTCACATGCAAAACTCAACGCTGCATTTCTCCCATACCACAGGTAACTAGTTCCCCAACAATAACAAAAAAGGGAGTGGATTTTCTTTACCAATATATACACCATTTCCATTTCTTTTCATAATAATTGGTACAAACCTTCAATTTGGGGCCAGCCTACAAAATGAATAGATGGAAGATACTTTAAAAAATTATAAGCAAGTAAATGAGAGAGAGAAAGAGATAAAAAGAATTTTTAAACTTTTTTTAAATGCTAAAATTTTAACATGTCTCCAGAAACTCAAAATTAAATATAAAGAGTACAAAAGTAATAATATGTTGAAAAATATTTGCAACCTCACAAGTCACAGTAGATACAAAAATCAAGGAAAAGGGTCTCTGACCTTCTTAACCTTAGATGAGTTCAGATCCACCCCCAGAACTCCCTTCCTGCCTGGCGTGAATGTAATTAAGGGGAAGCTGCAGTGGTAATTTCTCTCCTCATTAACTTTCTGATTGGTTTCAGGCTCAGAATTCCACCGGGCAGTAGTTTGTCACCAATTCCAAATGGCCAATCGTTAATACTAATGTTTGTGTAACTAACTGTCAGCATCTGCTACGGCTTCTTGTACTACAATAATGGGGAAAGGGTACATTAGTGCTCCTGTGTTAATTCAGCTTGTGTTCATCAATAGGGAAATCTATGATGTAATTAGCAAAATGCATCGGGGTAGCTGAATGCTGGAGTCATTCTGTAGATGACTAAATCATAGCAGAAGCTATAGTGAGCCCTGACATGTTAACACATCAATACTTAGGATTGTGTTTGGAAATTTTACAGTTTAGTAAGTTATATTATCATGCTGAGAGATGCCCGTTTAAAGGAGAACACTATTTACAATTACTATGAGTTTGGAAGGAAGGCTCCAATATAATCACAGAAAATAATCAAGAGAGAGAACTTCACAATCAGACCTTAAGTTACCCTCCTGTGCTTCGGTACTAAAGCACTCACAATCAACACTGCGGCTGCTGGTTTTTACAGACATCTGATCTATCTAGTAAAAGGAACGGAGGATTTGGGAATCTTTTATCCCATCAATGTCCCACATTTAACACCAGGTCAACTTAGGCCATTTCCTAACTTATGATGTTACAAAATAATTTATGACCCAAGCCAAATATTTCTGATGCTGATGTTATATCAGATAAGTGCCAGTTTATTTTTATTATTTTTAAAAGGAAACATCTGAAAATGTACATACATAATCACATTAAAAATAGCTACAAGGACCAGGAAATTTTAAAACTAACAATAAACAGATCCCACAGGATTATTGACTGGGGAGCCCCCCTGCTGCTGGCATCCTTAAGTCATACCTTACTTAATTACTAACAGGGTTTTTAGTTATTATGAAAATAAAGAGTAACTTTCCAAGTGCATGTATTAATATTTTCAGTACTATCTACAAAAAAAATTCTCCACAAGAGATCTACTCCAATGCCTCACTGTAGTGAGTTTCTTGAAGACTAGGAAAATACAGCATAAACTCTGGCAGTACCTACCATGCTACAAAACACTGAAGTATAGTCTCAAAGTCAAACTGAAGCTTGTCCAAGGACCAAGCTTCATTAACACAGAGGCTCATCTTCAGCAGGTTGGGCACTCTGCAATGAATTCCTTGGCCATGGCACCCCCACAACAAAGATCAATCCCAAACATCCCTGACTCCCCTGAGGCCCATTTCCACTTTTACAGTGACTGTAGTAAAGTAGCAAAAATAGGTACCAGAAGATGCTAAAAATCAATATAAACATTAACTTAGGTAAGTGACCTACAGGTGTACATGTGAGCTATTTCTCCAATGGCCAATTAATTCACACACAACTGCAAGAATGGAACCACATGAGTTCTCACAATAACAAAGCTAGAAGTCAAAAAGAAATTTAAGTAGAAGGATGGTCAATTAGCTCACTGAGAGGCAAATAAAGGAGTTGATGTCATCATACACCCAGAGGCTTCAAAAAATAATAGTCTTCCTTTCAAATGCTGAAGATGCCAAAATACCACCATGAAGGAACGACAACATTTCTAAAGAGGCAGAGAAACTCTATGAAGGATTTTATAATAGCCTCTATCCCTTACAAACATGTATTTTCATACCTGATGACTGTGATGGTAGGCACAAACATAAGACCAAAGTATACTGTGCCTCACTATGAGTAATGAAAGTGGGGCAAAGGCTAGTAGAGTATTCAGAAGCTTCCTGATTACAAATTATAAATACCCTTTACAGAAGAAAGAAGGTTTCAGGTTAGAGTGAGCAATGGAAATCTGGTACAATGGAAAAAGTGCTAGATGTAAAGTCCTGGGTTCAAATCTCCTATGACTCAAAATGAGTCCTTGAAGATGAAAAGTGAGCAACGATGAAAAAGAATTGATTTCCATCATTTCTGGTAGTTTTTAAACAGTAAAACATGTAACACAAGGAGTCCCAAAGAGCTCAGAAACTGCCTTAGCCAGCAAATGTTTGGTCTCCTTGCCAAGTAAGAAAGGTGACAGGTAAAGGCAGAGGAAGACCCTATAAAATTATGAAAAGAATACAGAAAGACCCAAATGAATCCAAATCATCTCAAAAGCATTAGCAGCTAAAACTGCTGGGAGTAATTTTGACTCAGTAAAATAGTCAATGGAAAAAACTATCAACATTACTATAATTTTCTGTTTTCAACATTTGTGGCAGGAAAAATCACCATATTTAATTACAAATTCTCAGAAACAGACACACTATGGAAACAGAAGTGGAATTTAGGCAGGTATAGTTCTGAAGGGTGTTTGGACATTACCAAATATATGCCATGGAAATCTATGCTAGAGTGATGTACTGACTGACCAATTCTATCTATTCATCCATTCATCTAGCTCATAGAAAATAACAAAAGAATAGGGGAAAAAATCACGATGATCTTGGTACCTCTAAAAATCGATTTTAAGTGAACAACTACAACTATATGCTTACTTTATATAAACATCATATACCTTTATATGAATAATCTACAAGTGTACTGAGTATATCAATAAAAATATAAGGAGTAAATAGGCAGGTTTTCATAAATGCTTCTCAACAGCAGACAACCTCTCTATAATCACATAAGTGACAGAGATAAAAAAAAAGAATACAAAAATCCTACAGTGTTTATAGTTTGTTAATCACAAAAAAAAAATTTGACTGAGTAAAGTTGTGGAGTCTAAAAGGCTCCACAAGTTTCTCCTGAACATTTAAAGATCATGGAAGATTCTCTGATAAATGTAATCACAAAAGATAACTCTGTTTAATAACCTTCAGATCATTACGTGAGGTGGATATATGCTCTCCAAAGGTGTTTGCTGCTGTCATGGTATGTCTTGAACAAAGTCCAAATGAAAACGGGATTACCTTTGGATGGCAAGGTCCTGGAGATGCTCTCGTGTGAAAATGAAAGAATTAAAAAGCATTTATTAAGTTCCAAGCACTATACTAAGTACTGAGAATGTAAACACAAACAAGAAAGACAGTCCCTAACTTCAAGGACTTTGTACATATATAGGGGGAAATTATTCTGATTGCCTTGGAAGTTTACAAAACTTCCTCAAGGAGATTCATGAGGATTTAAGAGATAAGGATAACAATGCATACAGAGTAAAAAATGGTTGGATATAAAAATACCTGTTATTCAGAACACACACAAATGCACATGTATGTGTGTATATACTATGTATGTGTGTACACATATTTGGTACAGGCAATACAGACAGCCAAGGAATTAAGACTCAGAATTCAAAATAAGCCTAGAAAGTAGGCTGGACTGCATTTGGGAAGATACATAGTGTTTTTCACAATATCACACTACTCTCTACTATATAAAGACATCTATCTTTTCAGCACAAATGCTTTTCCAGTGATATTTTTATGGTTACAGACAATAAGGCAAAACAATCCCCAAGCAATTAAAGGTTGCTGGTGACCCAAAAGACAGGCACTACAGCATATTTCAAAAATCAAACTGTGCTCCAGAAGAAAAAATATCATCGAGCTAACAAATGGTCAAAAAAGAATGGACAGTGATAGCAAAAGTGAAAGTATTGAAAGCATTAATAAAACATTTTAAAAATACACAGAAGACAACAAGAAAGTTCAGAAAGGGGCATAAAACCAAAAAGACCATTTTCTTGCTACTGTGTTAGATTTAAAGTCTAAGTTCATTTTTTAATATACAATCCTTCTTTTTGTTCTTTGTATATCGAAATGTTCATGTCTATTTATAACTATTGCTTTCAGGTGGAGGGGGTGTGCATTTGGGGTTAAGTGACTTTCCCAGGGTCACACATCTAGTAAGTGTCTGCGGCTGGATTTGAGTTCAAGTACTCCTGACTCGAGAATTGGTGTTCTATTCCCTGAACCATCTAACTGCCCCAACTACTGCTTTGTAAAATAAAATTAGTTAATTAACTTAATTTGGAAAGAGTGAAGGTTAAGAGATAGAAAGCCCAAGTGTTCCCTTGGTACCCATGAAACACGAACACTTAAAAGACCACTAGCAAACCGTGATTCTCTAGCTCCTCCAACAAGGTATTTCATCTTTTATCTCTGTGCCTTTTGTGCTGACTACCCCCCAGGTGTAAAATGCTCTCCTCTCCCTTCCCAATTCTTGGTTTGTCTGTTTGTTTTCTGGCTTCTTTCAAGATTCAGCCCAGCTTTTGAACGAGGTCCAACTGAGTTCTCTCTCCCATTAGAATGTACTCTCCTTGAGAATAGTGACTTCCCCCCTTCTTTGTACTGTTTACATAGTAAACAATAAATGTATGTTGACTAACGGGAAAGGTATTAAAAACTATAAATTAGAATCACAGAGGCTGGAGAAGGCATAGACGGGTTATCACCAATGGAAAGTCTATCTCATCAATGAAGATCACTCATCTACTCAATTATGAAATGCATAAACAATTTATATTCCAAATTCAATAGAACTTGAATTCAATGGAAAAGCTTGTTTACCTATCGTCTAGGATAAACTATAGATAAAACTCTCTACCCTGAAATACAGACAACTACATAAAAGTTAAACCCTGATATAAAAGTCATTCTTTTTTATAACCCTGGCATTAGAGACAGAATAAAACCAAAATCCACCACATTACAGTGAAAACAATTAGAGGATTTTCTGATCATGTCAACATTCCCAATCCTTTTCTGGAAAGAGGCTGGTAAAAACAATGGCCTGTGGCAGATAGAAGCTCTTGTGCAGCACTGAAAAAAACCTGTTCTCTTCATGCTTTTCTGGATTTTGGAGCAGTCTGGTGTTGGTTAAGTTTGGCCCCCACCTAAAGGGCTAACAAGTAGCTCCTAACATTCTAAATTCAATTTTATTTGGTTTTGTTGTTCAAGTTCCAAACTGTCTCCCTCCCTCCCTACCCTATAATATAGAAGACTACCATCTGACAGAGATGGATGGAAGGATGGATGGAAGGATAGATGGATAGATGGATGGAAGGATGGACTAATAGATAAAAAAAAGATGTATAATCTCTTTCCACGTGTGTGCTAGTGCACAGTTATGTGTGATGTGTGTATGTATGTAAAAACCATACTATGCATACTTCTAATGGTTTCTAACTTTCAATGGAGTCTTAAAATATTTAGTAAACTTGGGGTAGAGGTTAGTGGGGAAAGAGGAAAAAAATCTATTAAAGACTGTGATCAAAATTGGAAAACCAAAGCTCCTTTTGGTTTTAATTTGCCTTAGAAGTATTTTCTTATTCAAACACAAAATGTTCCATTAACTGATGCCTGCAACAGAAAAACACAACCTGTACAAGAAGCAGGAAGGCCAAAAGTCTACTCACATCATACAACTGTGCCAAAGAAGGAACAATGGTTGGCACATAGAATATGCCTGTTGACTTCTACAAATTCGATTGGATAATTTTTAACACTTCTCCATTCAAAATTACCCTATTTGCAATTTAAATACTTGTTATCTTTAAGTCAGTCCAACACTGAAGACACACAACACAAGCCTTGTTTCTAGATTATAAATACCACTTGAGATCATAAGGTTCAGAAGAGGCTGCGAAGCCCCTCTGTTTAACTTCACTTTGTAGATATAGATCCACCCACACCCTCTTCCCCACAGAAGAGGTGTTTAATAAATCCTGGCATAGATGTTTTTTGGTTGTTGTTTTTTTTCAGTCATGCCTGACTCTGTGACTCCATTTGGGATTTTTCTGACAAAAATAATAGAAGTGTTTTTCTATTTCTTTCTCCAGTTCATTTTACAGATGAGGAAACTGAGGCAAACAGGGTTAAGTGGCTTACCTGGGGTCACATAGCTAGGCGTCTGAGGCCTAGCCCTTTATTCACTGTACCACCTAGGTGCCTTATAATCTTTCCAAAGAAAATTTTCCTTTTTAAAAGTACTCAGTTCTTTACATGTTATTTCTGCTGGTTTTAGCAACTCTAAACCACATAGCAGAAATACTAAATTTAAAAGGGATCGTGTTCTGGAGTCAAAATATCTGGAATCAAATTACATCCATGACAATTACTAATGCTAGAGGAAAGTGATAAATATGGATCTGAGCTATCAGGTGCCATTTTAGGACAGAAATTTTAAACCATTTTTATGTCATGCATCCTTTCCTCTTTGGCAATCTGGACCTATGGACTGCTTAAAACTACAATTACATTTGAAATACAGCTATCAAAATATATTTTTTAATTCACAACCCACAAAACCTATCCAAAGACTTCATATTAAGAACCCCTATTTTGAGAAAATGCTTCACAGTTCCAAAGAACACTGACTTTTAACTTGAACGATCCACTAAAAAATCAATGTACTGGAAAAAATGAGGGTGAGATGTGAGAAAACAAGGATGTTTATGCTTGAAAAGTACAATTTCTTTGCTGTCTACATTTTTAAAACTATTAAGCTCTCACTACAAAGCCATTTAAAACTATGAATGTGAGTGATATATTTTGTTTTTTAAAACTCACAATCATACCAGCCCCTCTAGTTTTCTGGTGTTTGTAGGAGTAAAAGCATAAAACTGTTTTGTTTTGTTTTTTAAATCCTGTATGACAAGTTTTCCTCCCTAAGATTTTGTTCCAAACACTGGTTATCTGGAGGAAGAATTGTCGATCCCGCTTAGTACGTATGAACTTAAACAATAGAAAACTTTTTTCTACTGTGAGATTCTTGGCCTTCTCACTAACATTTAAAGTAATTAGGATTATTTTAGATGTCCACAGTTTGGCAAGTTCTGTGTGTAGCACTTTCAAACAGCATTAATTCTTGGCACTCAGAACAAGGGATAAAAGGTAAAGATATGAATGGAGATCTTTATTTAACCTGATCTATCCTGGATTATCTCATTCTTTTCCAGTTCATGCCTGTACTCAAGTTAATAGGGAGGCTGGGTTGCAACTGATGTAATTAGAAACCAAGAGCTTGGGGGGAAATCCCCTTATTAGTCTCCACCCTCCTACTATAAATTCACTTTTTCAATAATCTTTGAAACAATTAAAGGTAGCTTCCCCTCCCCCACCCCCACCTCCACCTGCAATTAAAGGGAGGTAATGGGGGTGGGGACAGGGGGAATTTGGAGGATTAGACTTTTCTTGAAAATACAACTCAAACTGTCAATTTTAAAAGCCAGAATGGACAGATTCTTTAAAGGGCCAGTCCTACATCTGGCACATTAGAATCGGGGTAAACTATGGTAAAGCTTAAAAATCTTATTAGAGTTCATGTAAATAGAACCATATATATGTGTGTGTGTATATATATATATATATATATCTCACTCCTTAATAACATCTTTCTAAACTTGTGATGCTTAAAGAAAATTGTAACATTTTAAATGCTTGTTGACTCCTACATCTAACCATGCTGGTACAGCTGCAGAGGATTATATACACACTTTAGTTATAATTTCATACATTTTGACAGAAAAAGTTAACCCTGAAATGAATTTAAAAAAAAAAAAACCAATGCCTTACAAATAACATAAGTATTCCACAAAGAGGTGAATCTCAGAAGTCCTCCTTTCTCCTGAGTTCCCATGTCCTTCAGGTGCTGAGTGAGATTCTGAAAAGTTGTGGGGAAGCTTGAAAATAAAAGATTCTGCTTCTGAATCACGCGGCATCACATGGACCATACACCTGCACTTCTCCCGTTGGGTGACATAACAGTTTGCTGGAGTCATTCAGTATTTACCAGTTATAGTACAACCACTAGAGCCCAAATCTGCTCATGGATAACAAACCACCCAAAGAAATGACATCCTGGAGGACTGTTGTAAGCTTCAAACGAGATGATATGTGCAAACTTAAAAGCACTATATAACTGAGTTATCATCATCATTATTACTCAAAGATAAGGAACGTGAGTGTTCCTGCTTGGTTATTTGTAGGAACAAAACCACCAGACTCCTAGAATGTTAGCGTGCTTCTAGGGACCTTGTCTCTACCCCTGTTCAAGAAATGTCAATGGCTCTCCACTGCCTCCAGAATAAAATACCAGCCCCTCAGCTTGTCATCTAAAGTCCTTCACAATTCTGGTTCTAGCCCACCATTCCATGTTTATTGCACATTTATTCTCCATCACAAACTTTTTATGATTTGGCCAAACTGACCTACTTTAGCTCAATCCCTCCCTCCCTTCCTTCAAGGGTTAGGGCAAATGTCATCTCCTATGGGACACCTTTCTTGATCTCCTTAATCGCTGGTGCACAATCCCCCTCTCTTCTCCTGGAATTTTATAGTATATACTAATCTGTCTATATGTATCCTACCCCTGCCTAAATAAAAGGTAAACTCCTTGAGAGGAAAGAATATTTTTTTAATTTTCTTCTGGTATTCCCCAGGGGCCAAATCTAGTGCCTAGTACATAGCGGGCATTTAATAAGTATTTGTTTAATTAGACTGGACTTTAAAGATCAGTCTCTCCATTTTACAGCTGAGGGAACTGACTAAAATTCAGGTTGTCACACAGCTAATTGGTGGAAGCTTCAGACCAGAATTCAGGCTTCCTGACTCCTAGCCCAGGGTTCTTTCCATTATAACATTCCACTTCCAGCCTCCCCTTTTTGTGAGCATAATGGAGGGTGCAGGTGGGTACAGTTACATAATTATACAGATGCTATCCTTTCTTTTTTGAAGGGAGTGAGAAGATGATTGATCAAGCAAACTGTTCTCTAAACCACAGGTGCCCGAGTAGAGAAGGAACAGTAGGTAGGCATTAACTCCCAGACCAAAGTTATCTAGTAAATAGAGCTTCTCTCCCTGAGAAGTTCACAATCAGTGAACAGAAAAGATACACTTGAATTTTCGTCATGTGTAAACGTTCTGTAATAATAGTACTCTAAACAGAGATCACAGGATTATAGATTAGAAACCTTAGAAGCCATCAAGTGTGCTACCAACTCTCTCTCCATTTTACAGATAAGACAACAGAGGCTGAAAGAGATTGAAGTGATGTGCCCAGGATCAGACAGCTGGTCAATGTCTGAGACAGGATATGAACTCAGGTTTTTAATCCAGGACACTATCTGCTGTACTACCCACCTGACCTGTGAAATCAGAGAAATATATAAATAGAAAAAGAGAGCCATAGAGAGATGGATAATCTCACATTCCCACTGGTAGTCATGTCAAATGATCTGGTAGAAGGCCACCAGCACAGTGGGTGAGATACAGACAACAGTGGGGCAGAATGAGCAGAAATGGGTATGTTGAAATCTTTATGACTGAAGGGAATGTTCCTACTGACAAGGGAACCACTCCAGTAACAACTGCCTTATCTGTAGCGTTTAATCATGTACAAGGGAATGGGTGAAACACAAAGGCTGTATTGTCACTAGGACCTTCGGCCATTCAATGGTGATGTCTGGCCTTAGACAAAATCAAATCACTACCATGTACAAAAACAACCTCTCGCCCTGCAATTAGGTGGAGAACAGAGGAACCTGTCTTTGTCGATCTTCCTCTCTCCTCATTTGCCTCCTCCTTTTTTTAGATGCTTGATCAAGCAGTCAGTCAAATATTTATTAAGAATTTAATATATACCAGGGTGGTGTTGGGAGTAAGCTCTTGCTCTCATCTTCCCCAAAAAGAAGTTATTTTCTTTGGAAAAGGGAGGGTGATTTTTTTTTCATACATTACAGTTTTGTTTTGGAGGTAATATGGATTAAGTGACTTGCCCAGAGTCACACACAGCTAATTAAGTTTTTATTTTTTAATATATTTTGAACTTCAAAAATCAACAAAAATATTTGAATATTTAAAGGAAAGAAAAAGAAGATTGTATATAACACTATAAACTTCTATTCCAGTTTGTTTGTTTTATAAATATAGATTAGAGGGGGCAGAGCCAAGATGGCAGAGTAGAAGCAGGAAATTCTGTGAGCTCCCCCTACAATCACCTCCAATACCTGTAAAATATGACTCTAAACAAATTTTAGAACCCACAAAGTGACAGAGAGAAACAAATCTCCTACTGAAGGCAGCCTGGCAGGCCAGCAGGAAGGGTCCATCACAGTGCTCTGGGAGCTGAGGGTAGTCCCAGCTAGTCACAAGGTTCTGCCCCAGGGCGGCCTGACCAGTGGCAGCCAGAGCGGACTTCAGGAGAGTGAAGCACCAGCAGCTGTGGAGATTTCCAGACTTCTCAACCCACAAACAGCAAAGCCAAAGTAAAAGGTCAATGGAGACCTCTGTTAGAACCAGGTGACCTAAGATCAAGGTCCGCCCTTGCCCCTAGAGCAAGAGCTGGTGGAGGTCCCAGAGCCTCCCAGAGGGCTTCCAGAGCTCCTGGTCTACTGATCATAGGAGAACCAAGTGACCATTCAGAGGGTAATCACTGCTGCTTTATCCTGCTTGGATCTGGGTTACTGGCTTGGGCCGTGGTACTGGGGTGAGAAACGCCAGTGTACCAGTGTGGTGTCTGCAGATAGGCGCCTTCCTCAGACCTCTGACAACATTTCCAAAAACCCCAGTGATTTGGGACAAAGCTCTCTCCATCTGGAAGCAGAGTTCTACTGTGGCAAAGAGCTCAAAAGTCAAATAATTGGCTGGCAAGATGAGCAAACAGAGGAAGAGAAATCAGACCATAGATCTCTTTTTGGGGGACAAAAAAGATCAAAGCATGGAATGGAAGGAAAACAATGAAGTTAGAATTCCTGTATCACAAGCTTCCAAGAAAAATATGAGCTGGTTACTGGCCATGGAGGAGCTCAAGAAGAATTCTGAAAATCAAGTAAGAGAAGTGGAGGAAATGGGAAGAGAAATGAAAATCATACAAGAAAACTATGAAAAGCGGACCAACAGCCTGCTAAAGGAGACCCCAAAAAATACTGAAGAAAGTAACACCTTAAAAAATGGACTGACTCAAATGGCAAAAGAGGCTCAAAAACGCAATGAGGAGAAGAATGCCTTAAAAAGCCAAATTGGCCAGATGGAAAAGAAATTTCAAAATCTCACTGAAGAGAATAATTCCTTCAAAATTAGACTGGAGCAATTGGAAGCTAATGACTTTATGAGAAATCAAGATACTATAAAACAGATCTAAACAAATGAAAAAAATAGAAGGCAATGTGAAATATCTCACTAACCTGGAAAATAGATTCGGGAGAGATAATTTAAAAATTATTGGACTACCTGAAAGCCATGATCAGAAAAAGAGCCTAGAAGTCATCCTTCAAGAAATTCTCCAGGAAAAATGCCCTGATATTCAAGAACCAGAAGGCAAAATAGAAATGGAAAGAATTCACCAATCACCTCTTGAAAAAGATCCCAAAAAGAAAATTCCTAGGAATATTATAACCAAATTCCCAAGTTCCCAGGTCAATGAGAAAATATTACAAGCAGCCAGGAAGAAACAATTTGGGAATTGTGGTAACACAATCAGGATAACACTATATCTAGCAGCTTCTACATTTAGAGATCGAAGGGCTTGGAATATGATATTCCAGAGGTCAAAGGAGCTGGGATTAAAACCAGGAATCACCTACCCAGCTTCATTCTCCATCAGTTAATACAAATCTTTCTAGGTTTCTCCAGAGCTGTCCCTTTCTTTTTTTCTTACAGCATAATAACATCTCATTGCATTCATATATCACAATCATATTCCCTAATTGATAAATACCCACTTTGTTTCCCGTTCACTTCTAGAACCAAAAGTGCTGGTAATGAACATTTGTCTACAAATTGATCTTCCCCTTCTGTCTCTGCCCTCTCTGGACCCTGTGCTTGGTAGTGGTGGTCAAAGGTTAGTGACTCTATGGATATAGTTCCAGATTGCTTTCCAAAATATCTAGACCCATTAACAGTGGTGCCTGCTCACCCTCCCACAGGCCTAAGGAGGATACACTAAGTATGACATCTGGGCTCCCTGTGCTGCCGACAAGATATGGTCACAGGCAACAGTGCCATCCCTAACAGGCTGCGGCAGCACCTTCCTCCTACCTGTGAATGCCTGAGCTGCCCATAGGGTGCTGACTTCCAGAGTGTAGATGGGACAAAATGACATGGAGAGTGAGCATTCTCCCCCCAACTCCCCAACCCCAAGGCCATTGGCTTAGTTTCAACAATTCTGATGTTCGGGGTAAGGTGACTTTTATACTCAAAGCACAAAGTTAAGAGCTACTCCAAAGTGAAATCAGAGCCTGTTATTCCATGTCTTTGGAGCCAACTCACGCTTTGACACAGCACACAGGACTCAGGTTACACAGACACACTTGAAGTCTAGGGCCAAGGATCCAGCTCAGTTCTTCCAGGAATATGAACTTTTGATGAAAACCACCAGAAGAGTCGTTATACTCAATATTGCCCAAATGGCATTAGTTCAATTAAGCTGTTGTTAGGATAAACTCTGCAAGTTTCTTGAGGACAAGGCCTATTAATGGGGTTCCCCCCCCCCGTTTCAATCATTCGTGTAGGCAACGAATCATTAAGCCGAGAAGGGCCCATAGGCTAAATTTCATAGTCCACAGGCTTAAAAAATGCTCAATTTCCAGGTCTCTGTTCACTTGTAAAATGAGGAGACTGAACAAGGTGATGTAAGTTCCTTTGTGGATTCTTTAAGAATCCCTACAGGATCTCAATGATTACAAAAAGTAAATGCTATATAATTCAGGTGTAAGGGAAGGCAGGAAACATTTATTAAGCAACCACTATGTGCCTGGCAATGTGCTAAAAGCACTTAACAAAAATCAACTTAACCTTCAATAACTGTGAGATTTTCCCCCATTTTATTCCCCCTCTTTTACAGTGGAGGAAACTGAGGCAGACCCATTGAATGATGTGCCCAGCTAAGAAGTATCAAAAGCTGGATTTGACCTCTAGTCTTCAGATTCTAGGAGCCACCTCGCTGCCCCTAGGGTTAAAAACGGTTAAGATCAAGTGTTTGATTAATGTTCAAGTTAATGTTAATGTTTGGTTCCTTCCTCTGTTCTACGAACACAATAATCCTCAAGTTTTCGTATTCTCCTCTTTCTGGTTAGTGAGAATGACTTTGGAGCCCCTTCTATCCCAGACTTGTTGTAAGCTGTTTGGGCTAATCCTAATAATGTCAACATAATTTAAAACCGCTTCTTAAAATTGTCCAATTACTTGTCTTGGCATAAAAGAAAAACACTGAATTTAAAGCCAGAGAAATGGGATTTAAAGTCCACCTTAGGCACTTACTAGCTAGCTTTTTAACCACAGGTGAGCCATAGAATTTCTCTAGATCCGTTTTCTTATCTGGAAAATGGGGATAAGAATATCCCACATTCCTCCCTCATAAGGCTCAAATGAGATAATTTACCTAAAGCACATTGAAAATTCTCAAGGGTGATAGAAACATCAGTCGTTACTGTTATTAGGGCATAGATGAAAGCACTATCTCGGGTTCCCTGTCAGAGAATTTGGGTTTCAATGCGGACTCAGCTGCTTACAGCCTGTAAACCCTAGGAGAGTCACCAGTTTCCCACTCGGTAAAATGAGATTAGATTAAATTATCTGTAAAGTGTGCCTCAGTTCCAACTCCTGTGAACCTGCGTGACATTTTACCTGACACTGCTCTGCGGCTCCAGGTAAAACGCTTTCCTTACCTGCTCTAGTCTCAGTGACCACCCTGGTTGAATCATCTACTGTATAAAAGAGGACAGAGTAGAACAAGTCTCATCAGGAAAATATCTTCTCCCACTCAAACAGGTTTCGATCTGTGCCCACATTTTCTGACTTTTTAAACCATAGCTCTACATAGAGGTTTGTTTCCTCAGAGTGCCGGGCAATTTTGCTGTAGCGGTACCTAGATCCTTAACGACTAAAATTAAAGAAAAATCCAAAGCTGAAACCGATTGAGTACCTTGTTTAAGCAGAGGGAAAAATGAAAATAATGATCATTTATAGAAAGAGGCAGCTGCACAGAATCTTAAAACTTTTTTTTCTATCTCTGGCATTTGGTGAAACCTACAGACCCCTTCTCAGATTAAAGGTTGGGTGCCTACATTCTTAATTGGAAAAAAAAGTGCTAAATTTCAGTTAGGAGTTAATGAAAACAAAGATGAATTTTCTTCCCCCGTTTAAGTTCAGAGACTTCTTGAGATCTATCCATGGGCCTCAGATTATGAAGCCCAAATCTTGATTCTCAAAGCCAATGAAGTCTCCTGTTTCTGTCTAATCCTCCCCTTTGTCGCAATACATCCTGTTGAATTTGATACATAATTCTACATGATATTTTGTGAGTATTTGGTATTTTTATATATATTATATATATATATTATTTGGTATTTTAAATATCGCATTTTAAAAAGTATACCTTTAGCCTATCTCCAGCAAAACTTTCTTCATTTAAAAAGACATAATTCTGTCCGTTTTAACATAAATGTAAATATTATACAAATATAAAAAGCTACTTTTAAAATGACTTCTATAATTTGCCACTTATAATTTTAAAATATAGTGCCCAAAATGGATGTGTTAACGGGCTAATGGACCATAAACTGTATGCCTCATCCTAATACATAAATCTAATGAAACATTCCATTCAAAGGGTTTGCCCACTTTAAAGGGCTATAAGTCTGAACTATTATTATTATCCATAATTACTATAACAATTTATTTTCCTTAAAAGGAAAATTATATTTCTGATGCATTCTGCAAGATATAAAACTGTGCTAATTCTTGAAGTGGCTAAACACAATTTTATTTCTTGATTTTCTGTTATTTTGTCATTTGGTGCCAATTAAGTATTTTGATATTTGTTTTACGACTAATCTGTTAGTAAAGAATGCACAAGATGAGAATTTGAATTATATCTACATTATTAGGATGAGCCAAAACATTTCTCAACAAAACTGGGATAGAAAAGGGTTCCAAAGTCTTACTTGCTAAATGCAGGGAGAAGACTATGAAAACTTTAGGATTATTCTGCTCACAGAAAGAGGAAGAATCTCTTTTAAACGAAGATCTCTTAAAGAGAACCCAGATTATTAAGATGAGGACAGAAAACTTCAGGCATTTCTGGACAGGAGAGTACATGCCTACTCCCAAACAACATGTGTTTCTTTTACCACCTGAATACTGCAGAGCTACTGCTGATAGACTGAGGAGTTCAGATTACAAGAGCAAGCCTTCACTGTTTTGGAAAGGTTTGTGTTAGGGGTGAATTAAATCAGAAAATAATTGCTCAGATTAGAACCTTTAAGAAGGCATTTCAAACTATGTACATAAGATCCCAAATGGCTAAACACTTAATGTGTTAAGTGTTTTTAAAGTATTTAATCCTTTCCACTAAGTCTCCCAAGACTAGGCTTCCACCCTCTGAGAAATTACACAGCACAGTGATAAGGAATTCAGGCAACTCTCTCCTGCCTGCACCATTCCAGGTGTTAGTGACATCCCCACATGCTGCCAAAGAGAAGCCCTCCAACTCTTGTTTTGACAAATCTTTCCATCCACAGGTATCCTTATTTCCTGACCACATGACTCTTTTACCTACAAAACTAAAATCAATCATATAGACTTTGATTGATTTTTTTAATGGTCCTGTACATCCTTGGTATTGGGGTTCCCTTGATCAATAGATTCTCAAAAATTATGCTCCTAATACTAAGGGAAACCTTGCTCATTTCTAAACAAAAAATAGCATAAACTCTCCTATTTCAGACCTCAGAGGTGTTTACACAGTTTAAATTATAGGTTTGATTGTTCCTTTTCCCAAGGAAACAAAGTAGGGTTAGCGTGTGTTGTTTTGTTTTGTTTTAAGGTTCATTCTTGTCTATTCTTTGTGGAAACTGCAACTTGGTAGGGAGAAAAGGAAACATATTGACCTGGAAGTTATGATTTGTAAGATGGGCAAAAGGGGGCAGCAGGATCTATGATGTCTAAAAATCTGTCTAGAGTAGAGGAGAACCACGGATTTGGAGCTGCAAGGGACCCCTAGATGGCACTGTGTCCACCCCACTTCATTTTACAGATGAGGCACATTTTTCAAACTGAGGCACAGAAAGATTAAGTGACTTGCCCATGTCAAAGTCACAAAGCTAGTTAAGTGTCTACGGTGAGATCTGAACCCAGATCCTTCTATTTGAGCAGAATGTAGTTTATTTTTGTACCTTTCTACAATGCCAACCATAATGCTGTACAAATAATGCTTTCTGTAAGGATTAAGATCAGAAAGGACACTTTGGAGTCCCACCTGATCATTTCACAGACGAGGAAATTTCATTCAATACATGATTTGACTGCCTGCTTGCTGTTGAGTTCTCATAAAAAAAATCAGTTTGAGAATACAACAAGAAGAACTATAGGGGACAGCAAACAGAAGGTTCCTATAAAGAACAAGTCTACCCCAAAGTCTATGTGTTTGTTGTATTGAAATGAATTAGTCCTGTATGCCTCATTCAAGATTTTGCCATATTAATGCCATTTAGAGAAACATTAATTGATAACCCGATTGCTAGTCCCAAGACAAAATTTTATTAAGATAAAAGGACCTGATAGATATATCTTCAGTTGAATACGGTTTTTTATTTAACCCTCCCAAAATTCATATCCTTCCTAACAGACACATACACAAATACAGCACTGCCATCCCCAAGATAATGTAATACAGACCACAAAAGGAAGAGGTTACATGACTAACTGGCTTGACTTTACTATCCACAGAGAAGTTATCAATAGATCATTAACAACCTGGCCTTCCCTTCAGACATTATTCCCGATCCCAATACCCTTTAAAACATTCTTCAACGATCAGCTGAATAGAAGGCTTGTGCATTAATTCTGTAAGTGACACCAATATCAGGGATTCAAGGTAGGATCAACAAACTGAAAGAAGATGTGGTATTCAAAGTGACCTTGGGAAAATGAGGAAGTAATCAGAAACAAACTAACCATAGTTTTAGAAAAGGGGACACGGGCACAATTACAAAACCAATGTTTACTAGATGTAAACACAACAGAAATAAATAAGGACTTACTATGTGTATCGCAGATGACAAGTCTAAAGGTCATAGTGTGACTATGTAGTTAAGAAAGCAAGTATGAGGATAACCGGGGACCAGGAATAGGCTCGTATAGCCTGCAGGAAGCATGAACAATTAAGCATAAGCATCCCATTATAGTCAGAGCTCTATGGAAAACATTTCTCCTACCGTAATTTTAACGGTTGGGAAAAGAAAACTGAGGGGAGAATTTAAAGAAATTGGGAGAAAGGCATTATAATGATTCAGTGATGACAAGTAAATAAATAAATGACAAAGCTTTTATTAGGTACTCACTATGTACCGGGCACTGTGGTAAGTGCTGGAATTACAAAAGCAAGCAAGCAAACATGATCCCTGTTCCCAAGAAGTTTGCATTTTAATAGGAGAAGACAACAAACACACAAGGGAGACATGGAATGGTTCTGGGCAAGAAAATGTAAAAATGTCACCCATCAGACCCTTCTTCCCTGCAAAATTACTCTTCATCTCCATTTTTTTAAAGGGCAGAAAATGTTCACAAAAGTGTAAAGTGAAACAACTCCCAAAGATTAAAAAAAAATCATGGGTTGGTTTTTTTGGGGGGGTGAGAAAACTGGGGTTATGTGACTTGCCCAGGGTCACAATGGTAAGTGTCAAGTTTCTGAGGCCACATGTGAACTCAGGTTCTCCTGACTTCAGGGCCAATGCTCTATCCACTGTGCCACCTAGCTTTATAGCAAAATTGCAATATGAGTTACAGAAAAAGAATGAGTGAGACCTAACAACAGGAGCTGTTATCCTTCAGAAATGGGTGACCAAGACAGGAAGTGGAATGTTTTCTCAAAGTCTCTGAAATACTAGATTTCAACGCATTTGAAGTCAACTTTTTAAGTAGAAAGATGGACTATATACTTCAGTGCATTTAGGTTCTAAATCTAAAGACAAGAAGATTACCAAGCCCAAATGCAAAGAGTGCCAAGGAGTTGCCAATTTGTCTGGATAAACCTGATTCCCCCTCAATTTCTCTTTTATTTTATTGTAGCAATTTACTATTTGTTCCTTGCTTACAGCCAGCACTGATACTAATCAACTGACGAACAATTTAAAGTATTGACTACACACTATGACTAGGCACCATACTAGATTCTGGCGATACAAACACAAAGAATGAAACAAATCTTATTCTCAAAGACAGAGCTTTCATACTATTAGATGAAACAATGTTGGACTTATGGATGAGTAGCACTTATTCACTTAAGCTGTGCCGAAGTTGTCACTAGTAAAATAAGAGGATTGGGCTCAATGTCCTCAGAGGTCTAAATCAGGGCACACATATAATTATGTATGGAACACACACGAGAGTGGCTGATGGATGGAATTTGCCATACCTCTTCTTTATATGGACACAAATATAATCTATTTTTTCTTAAACAACAGCATTCAAAATGCAAAACAAAGCACAAAAAGATTCCATACTCAGTTTTACAATATTTCTGTGATTGCTGTTTTCTATTTTCCACTGCAAATGCTAAAGTATTTCAGTTATATTTTGAGTTAAAAATTTTCTAGCCTAAATACCATCTCTCTTATTGTTCCTATAGGAAAATCAATCGATCAATTAATCCAGCAATTTTTAGAGGACCTACTATATACTCAGCAGTGTGAATGGTATTATATAAGTTCTACAAATAATAAAATGTCCTTGTCCTCATGAAGTTTACAGATAAAGTGAATTTGAGTAAGTAATATAAAGAACTATTGCTAAACAAACCATTAAAACAAGGATTCTTAGCTCTTCTGGTGCCACTAGACTCTTGTTCTCCCTGTGGAGGTAAATAGCATTTTTCCATCACAAGTCCTTTGAAATTGTCTTATATCATTAGAGTAGTCAAGTGTTTCACAGTTGACCATTGTCACAATATTGCTGTTAGTAAACAGTTTCCTGGTTCTGCTCATTTCACCCTGCATCAATTCATGGAATTCTTCCGAAGTGTTTGTTAAACGATTCTGCTCATTATTTCTTATACCACAATAGCACTGCATTGCATATCATATACCACAACTTATTCAGCCATTCCCCAATTGATAGCCCTATCACAAGAAGAGCTGCTATAAATGCTTTTGTTCAAATAAGTCCTTTTCCCTTTTCTTTGATCTGCTTGGTATACAAATCTCGAAGTGATTTTATTGGATAGGCAGTTTTATAGCCCTCTGGATATAGTTCCAAATTGTTTTCCAGAATGGTTGGATTAGCTCACAACTCCACCAAAAGTATATTAGTGAGAGAATAAGCTTTAGTTCTTTAAAATACCCTATGCCTCCTATAATGTCAGATAAATGAGATATTCCACTCTTGCCCTCAAAACCAATATGATCATAAAGAAACTAAGATAACAAAAACACCATTGATTGACTCTAATTGATTCATTCAATAAGTATCAAATGAGAAAGGTAGAATTAGCTTATGGTCATGATTGTGTTGAATGTGTAATTTCTTGCTAATGCCTGAGATATAGGGGGAAGAAAGAGGGAGAGAACAATGGAAAGATCATTGATACTGGAATCAGAGAGCCTGGGTTCAAATCCTACTATTGATGCTCACTACCTGTGTGATGTTACCAGGTCACTTAAAACTCTCTAATTCTTAGTTTCCACATCTGTAAAATGAGGGGCTTGCACTAGAATACTAGATAATTTCTGAGGCTTCTTCCAGCTCTAGATCTATTGCAATTAAGACAATACTAAAGCAGAATTAGATTACTCCGTTTTGTCTCCATTAACAAAGGTCCTTATTTTTATTGTTGCTGTTAATCAATAAATGTTTATTAAGCACCTACTATGTGTGTGGGTTACTGTGCTTAGCATTGGGATACAAAAAAGCAATAAAAGACCCTCCCCACCCTCAAGGAACTTACACTCTAACAGGAGAGACAACAGGCAAATAAATGTGTCCAAACAAGTTACATTCAGGATAAATAAGAAATAATTTTAAAAGGGAAGATATTAGAATAAAGATGGGTTGGGAAAGGCTGTAGATGATGGGATTATAGTTCAAATTTAAAGGAAGTCAGGAAAGCCAGTAGGCAGAGTTGAGGAGGAAGAACGTGCCAAGCATGAGTGAAAGCCAGAAAAATTCCCAGAGCTGAAAGACGGGAGTGTCTCGCTCGTAGAACAACCAGAAGGCCAGTGTCCATGGATCTAGGAGTACATTTCAGGGAATAAGGTATAAGATAGGAGGGGGGCTAGGTTATGAAGCCTTATTATTATAGTTGTTATTGTTAAAAATGTTAATATTGCGGCTAAAAGAATGGACCACCATGAGACTAATATTTTTAAGAAATGGAAGACATGAAAAAATGCACATTTGATTAAATCTGACTAGCCAAAAAATACCCGGAAACTTGGTCACAATATCCTGAGCTTCATCCTTAATGCTACTGTTGAAATATTTTAAAAGCCTGAGCTCTGAACACAACCCACACTTCCCTCCCCTGCTCCCATATTCCACGTAGATCAAGTATTTTCACACTTCGTTCATCTCCAATGAAGACTGTAATTAAATCTTTAATTTGAAAACAAGAGTGAAAGTCCAGCACTTACTGCATTATTGGCAGTATTCAAGATCAGGTCAAAGAGTAATCAAATAACAAATGATGACCTCAGCTCTTTCACGCTTAAGTAATCTGCTAATTTCAGAAAATACCAGCTCAACTCAAAAGTGACAAATCTACATGTCTTAATGCATAACCTTTTAAGAAGTCAACAGGATACTATTTAAAGTTGCATTAACAAAATGCTAATTTTCAAATGGGCTGCCCTCGCTTTATAATTACATAGTTTAATCGTTTCCAAGTCTAATTTTTGGAAACTTTTACATAAGAGTCCTCTCCCACAGTCCAGGGCTGCTGTCAAGATGACGGCCCTGGGTGTTTCAATTTGCACAGCATGACAGAAGAGGTCCTGCAGAGGGGTGTCAGAGAACTGCATTCTAGTGCACGCCTATAATCATTGTGTAAAGCTGCATAAACTATTTAAGCTATCCCAGCCACAGTTTGCACATTTGTCAAAGGGAAGAATGAGAGATTAAATGATCTCAGATTTAAAATTCTGTAGTTCTATTATTTGCTTAGTAGGCCTGCTGGACAGGGGTCTCTCAGAATGTAAAGTGGCTAACAGCTCCTGTATGTGTACAGGTAGGTAGTTAAGGCCATCCATCTGTGTATTTCAACAGTGTATCTGCCTTACACCTGCTTAAATGATGTGATGAGAGACAGTGGAAGTTTGACTTGGCCCTAAAACATCTCCCCTCATAGCAGCTACACATTTCAACATTATTCCTTTTTTTTTTTGGTACCAAGGCACTGGGATAGCCAGTGAAACTTAATCCATCCTCCCCAGTTACCTAAGAAATTATTCCTAAAGCTCAAATCTGACCATATCACTTCCCCCTCTCAATAAACGTCAGTAGCTCCCCATTAGGACCAAATACAAATTCCTCTGTTTGGCATGAAATCTCTTCATAGCACGCCCCTCCCCTTTCCTGCATTATGACTTTCCACTCCACACACTCCACAGTCTTCTTACACAATGTACCCTTCAGGCTTGTTCTCATACCTGGAATATCATCCCTCCTTCTTTCTGCCTCTTACAACTTCTACTTTCATTCAAAACTCATCTCAAACACCACTTCTTAAATGAGGCCCTTTCTGATTCTCTAGGCTTCCTCCTCCCGTTATATTTAAATATTTTATATATTCAAATGTGTATATATTTCCTCCCATCTTCATAGAAGGAAAATCCTTTGATACCAAGGTCTGGCTCTTTCTTTTCTTTTCTTTTTCCTTCCTTCCTTCCTTCCTTCCCTTCCTCCCCTTCCTTTCCTTTCTTCCTTCTTTGTCTTTTTATGACCAGACCTACTTAATCAAAACACTTGTTGAATAACTGACTGACTCAAATCTCTACAGAAAGAATAACAATTTAAACAACTGTCAATCACATTAGCTAGCTAGCCAGTAGTTTAGGAGGTCCTAGAAGATCCCCGGTCAAACAAGACATAGAAGTGACTTTTCATGGGGAGGGGAGCATTCAGGAAAAGTCCAAAGCAAGGGTGTTGCTTGGAGAGATACAGGAAAGGGAGCCGTTCTGTGCTGGCTGTCTCCTACCATGGTCACTAGTTCTGCCTGCCTCCCTTTTCATCCTTTTCCTAGTCTGCTAGGTGACATGGGGGATCAAGCCTGCCTCAGATACCTCCTAGCTTTGTGACCCAGGGCAAGTCACTCGGTTCTTTCAGCCCCAGTTTCCTAACCTGACAAATGGGAATAAGAGAACCTACTTTCAGCGAGTTACAAGATCAAATGAGCGCATTTGCAAACAGCTCTGCCAGCCTTAAAGGGCCCTATGAAGCCGGCTACCATCTTCACCATCATCACGAAAGACCACTCGAGGCTGCTACTTCCACATGTCCTACCTTTGGCTCTTTGCTCTTCTTTACGCACTATTTTGTTCTCATTCATTCCTCCTACACACCTTGGCACAGATGACGCCCAGCATCTCTCTCAAACTCTAGTCCCCCATTTCCATCGGCCTGTAAGACAGCTCAGCCTATATACTACCTCCCCCCTCCACGTCTCCAGCTCAACACCTTCAAAAGTGAGTTTACATTGTCTCCTAGCCCTGCTTCTCCTGGTGACTGGACTGTCTCTGCACCCCGCCTGTCCATGTCCCATGTGAAGTTTGTGGTTATTGCTGCTCGGCCCCCACCTCTCCTATCTACATAGTTATCAAGTCCTTCTTACCATCTATTCTACTGCCTTCCTCTATTCCCCCTCCCACCAGGCTCGTGCGACTATCACTGTCATCTCTGGGACAGTAACTACAATGCATTCCAAAGGAGTCTTTCTGTCTCCATTCCAAACCATTCTTTGTTGGTGCTGCTGCTGCTGCTGATGAGTCGTTTCAGTCTTGACCTTATCTGCAGTTTTCTCGACATTTTACAGATGAGGAAACTGAGGCAAAGTTAAGAGACTTGTCCAGGGTCTTACAGCTAGTAAGTGTCTGAGGCCACATTTGAACCTAAATCATCCTGACTCCATGTCGGACATTCTATTCACTGCCCAAGTGTTAGCTATTGGCTTTAAAAAGGCATGTGCCGTTAATATGGAAATGTTTTGCATGGCTCCACACGTATAACTGATATGATATTGTTTGCCTTCTTAAGGGGCAAAAGGCAGGAAGGAGGGAGAAAATGTAGAACTCAAAAACTTAAAAAATGAATTGTTAAAAATGTATATGTAATTGGGCTTTATTTAATGAAATAAATAAAAATGTATCAAAAAACTCCAAAAGGGCATGGTGGGAATGACTCAAGGGAGAGGGAGGGCAAGAAGTCCTCTGAACCTCAGAGTTACATAGTGGAGTTACCATTCTTAATACTTCTGATATGCTGTGGGCAGAGAGTGGCTGCAGCCTTCTTCTTAGATGCCTATATGCCAGCAGTACGCTCTCAAATAGAATCTAGATTTTTAGAGCAAAGACCACAAATAACAACACCCACTCCCCCAAAAAAGTTTCCAAGGAGCAATATGTTAGTGACTGAGGAGTGCAGAGAATAGCAGAAGTAGCAGGCATAACCCCAAGAGCCAGTAAAATGAGAGATTTTGGTTCTTTTCCCAATTTGATGGTAGATACCAATAAAAACACATGCCCAATAAGAACTGAAGGCAGAAAAAAAAAGCTATCACCTGTTAAATGACAGGTGACTTAAAAGTAGGGAGACTAGTCTTAACACTCTGAAAACCTGGGTTCAAGTCCAAGCCTGACATTCGCTAGTCATGTAACCCACCCTATGCAAATTACGTCCCCACTTACTAAGCCTTGATTTCTTCATCTGTAAAATGAAAACGACAGCTATTACCTACCTCAGAGGGTTTTTGGAAATAAAGTGCTTTGTAAACCAAAAAGCACCGTACAAATGTGACTTCTTATTGTTAACTTCTGTCCCCCAAATAATTCTTATCTCCCTATACTCAACACCTTGTACGTGCCCCCTTTAGTTGTCTTAAAAACACACAGAGAGCTCTCCCTGGAGCTTGCTGGGTGCTGATTCCATTCAAATCCAAAGGGCAGTGTTTTCAGTCTATGTAAGTAATTACCTGGTGTCACCTTATGTGACCTCCTAGTGAGGGAAGGACAGAGACAAAGAAAAATGAACCCATTCACCCCAGTGAGCTCCAGCAGGCCAGTCGGCACTGCCTCATGGTCAGCCATATCAAGGGCTACTGATACATCTTATAGAAATGGTATGGTCACTGGACCTTTGTCCACCATCAGAGGAAATCTATCAATCAACGAAATCAACACAGACTACATTTCATGCTCAAACCTAAAATGCAGGTAACAGGAAATTAATAGTAAAATAATGATGCTTTGAATTCATATACTACTTTTCTCTGAGAACTAAAAGAAAATCCTTCACACATTAGCTGCCTGACTTTAGTTTAAGTCACTTAACTTCTCTGGAACTCATCCTCATCTGTAAATGAAGATATCTTTAATGCTTCCATCCAAATAATCACAGCTTTAAAATTGTTTCTTGCAGTGCCCCCAGAACAATCACTGTTCTTATATTGTAGATAAAGGAAGCTGTTTAATTCATTAGCATTTTTACAGGATCAACATTTATCCCAAGATAGAAGGAGTAAGTGGGTTTCTATGCTCTATTCCATGTCTGAATTAAATATTGAAAACTGAGTTGGCATTAACACCAGTTGATAGTTTGCAAAGTAAATCAGTAGTGGAGGAACAAAGTCTTGGAACTATATTGATAATGGACTCAGAGCCCTAGCAAGTCCCTGATTCTGATCTTGTGAAATGGAGATGGCTTATCCCTTCCTGCTTTCTGTGCACAGGACTTGGTTCTGGCTTCACAAAATCTACAATTCTAGTCAAGTCAAAATTATCAGGAGTACTCTGTTCAGACAACCATGTGTTATCAAAATATTCACTGATTTTCTCTTCTTCTCACTGCAACATAAGGTGTTTTAAGGCAACATAAGAGTTTTGGGAACGAAAGCATCCCACAATGTAGTTACAAGAGCAGACCCCCCCAAAAGAAACCCCTAGGACTGTCAATAGTGCCTCTGCTCAGATGCAAATCTTATCTGCAGGTTTTAAAACCATAACTATTAAGACAGACACAGACTACACGAGGGGATGGGTGTCCCTCTCCAGATCTGATATAATCTGTTCTATTTCTATTCTTCTTTGGTTTATCCTGTCCTTTGGAAACGGTGTAGCATCCTGACATGGTGGAAACTGGCCACAAAGGGCAGGAGTGCTTTCCTGCTGCCATCACTACCTACCAAATGGGTAATGGGGAGAATTTGTTGTAACAGTGGTGCAATAGTCCCCCACAAAGAGTCTATACAACTGAAGGAAGTAACAACAGACCCTTTGGCTTAATGCGTAGAATGCTAGAGTAGGGAATCAGGAAAACCTGGGTTCAAATCCTGCTTTCATCAATTGTATGACCCTAAACAAATTACTTAATCTCTCTGGGATTTAATTTCTCATCTATAAAATGAGAAGGTTGGAGTAGGGGGTCTCTAAAGTTCCTTCTAGCTCTAAAGTTATAATCCTATAATTACTGAATCTGAAGAGAGTGCCCAGGATCAAGGGACGAGAAAATAAGACCATATTTAAAAACCAAAGTCTCTTCTTATAATTAAGAATTTTAAGTCTCCTGTAAAGTTTTGCTCTGATGTTTCACTCTGGCACAGAAGTGAGCCTGGGTTCTGAGTAGGCCAACTGTATACAAGCAACCTACAAAGACAGAAAAGGTTTCAAGTATGAGGCCCAGTGACAGACGGCATATTTATTGTCCTAGCAATTACCTAGCTGTATTCAGAAGCTCATTGCCAGAAAAATGGCCACTCAACTCCCCTCCCTGCCATGAAAGCAACTCACAAAACCACCTCAAGGCTGATATTATACAGCAGCCCCAGAGAGAAGAAAGCACATCCCTAAAATCATGAAGAATTCAAATAAGTATCACAGAAGTGGGAGTGTCCACAAAGATCCCCTAAGCCAGCCCCCTCGTTTTAAAGGTGGGGAGGAAAAAGTGGGGCACAGAGACATTAAGTGGTTTGACCAGCCAAACTAGAACTGGTAGCCAGGTCTCCCATCTGGGGTTCTTCACCCTAGAACCTCCCTGCCTTTCACTTATGAAAGCAGAGGTCCACATTTAAATGATCTTGATAACATACACCGGAAATATATTTTTAAATATTATGTTATGTGATATTATGCTATGCGATATATTACATTACATATTATATCACATCATGTTATATTACGTTGCATTATATCATTATATCAGATGTCACTTGAAGCTACATTGTATAATAAAAAAAAGAAACTGACTTGAATTAAGGTTTTCTTTTCTAACACTTTAAAGTTTTCTGACCATGGACGAGTGACTTAAAACTCTCTGAACATCAGTATCCACATCTATAAAATGGGGATTATTTACCTAAAGTACTTATAAGAATCAAATGAAATAATATTTATAAGCTTTAACATACCAACACCAACTCTTTTCATTGTAATCCCTAAAAGCGGGCAAGCAATTATAAAAATAATAGCTACCTTTTCATATAGGCAATGTTTGAAAATCCCTTTAAGTACGTCACCTCATTTGATACTCAAAATACTCAAAACCACTCCATGAGATAAATGCTCCATTTTACAGATAAGTAAACTGAGAGAGGGTGATCCAGAATCACAAAAGCCATTAATTGTCCAATGCTGGAGGTGACCCCCAGGTTTTCCTGATCCTAAATCCAACACTCTGGCTATTTTATACCACAGAATATGCATCACAAAGACTAAGATGGAAACCTAAGTACAAAAGTGAGGAAATTGTCTTTTGATCCTGCCCATAAAGGTAAATTCTATGAATTCACCATTACTGCTTTTCAAAGAATTATTTAATCTTCTTTGCTTTTGTCAAAATAAGTGTTCTATCTGTAACATGGATTAACTGCTTGCAATAATTTGTTGGGGGTTTTTTTTTTAATTAAGTTGTTTTAACTCTAGGTTCAGACACATGTCTCCCAAACCACAAGTCTCAAAAGTTATTTTTGGCTGCTCTCTTTTGAATTTCTGGAATAAAGTTTAAAACAAGGAAAGACAAGCTGTACAGCAAGTTTCATCTTGATGGAAATATGAAATGACCGAAATTCAAACTTCTATGTAAAGCTGAAAAAATATTAAAGGGCTTTCAAACTCTGTGTCCATTATATACTTTGTGTTAAGTTTATAAGTCACATTGATAAAACTTGAAATTGTTGCTTTTCAGCTATTTAGTTATGTCTGGCTCTTTGTGACCCTCTAAGCCCCAGAGTCTGACTGAATCTAAACTTCACAGAACAAATTCCTTTCATAAAAGAATTTATTCTGTAAGACTTGGACTCAATCAAAAGGCCACAACCAAGGACCTAGGAGGCTATATGTAGCTTCAAGGCCATGGGCTCCCCACCCTGCTATGGAGGTTTTTCTGTCAAAAATATGGGAGTAGTTTGCTATTTTCTTCTCCTGTGGATTAAGGCAAATAGAGGTTAAGTGATCTGTCCGGGGTTACACAGCAAGTGAGTGTCTGAAACCTGATTTGAAGTCAGGTCTTCCTGACTCCTAGGGGCAGCTAGGTGTCAAAGTGGATAAAGTGCCAGGCTTTAAGTCAGTAAGATTCATCCTCCCGAATTCAAATCTGGCCTCAGACACTTACTAGCTGTGTCTCTGGGCAAGTTACTTCACTCCATTTGCCTCAGTTTCCTCATCTGTAAAATGAGCTTGGGAAAGAAATGGCAAACCACTCCAGGATGGTTGACAAGAAAACCCCCAATGGGGTCACAAATAGTTGGCCATGACTTCAGAGCCTGTACTCTATCTTCTAATTTGAAACAGCTTCTCCCTAATAAGTTTTATTTTCAATAAACAATAAATTTTAATAATAAAAAATAAATTTTCTACTGATTTTTGTGAAAATGTCAGGGAAGAAAGGCGGTCTGAAGAGTTAATTCTACAGGGGAATATAAGATGGGAATTATTTCTTAGTCACTAACAAGGTAGATTTAGCAAACACCAGGAGTTTAATGAAAACTCACACATTTCCAAAAATGTTAAAACTGAAATCCAGAAGGAAAATCTGTAATTCATCAACAAGCATTTATTAAATGTCTCCTGTGTTTCACATCACACTACTGCTGGAGATACAAACTCCAAGAACGAATCTCCTTATTCCCAAAGTACTTACATATAAGTACATGATGTAAAGGAAATAGATTTACAGTAAGAGGAGTCTACCTACTACCCAACAGAATAAATTGTTGCTTTAGGTGATGATGAGGGAATACTGGTATCAGAAGCTAAAAGAAAACAGAAACAAGGGTAAAGTGAGAGGCAGGTTTGGCCTATAACAAATGGTGAGTGCAACAACTTGGGATACTTGGTAACTAACACCCTTGAACATAACATTCTGCTTTAATGCAGTACTTGAAGGGTTGCAATGCACCGTGCATGCCTTATCGTCAGGGGAAATATCTAAAGGAGAATGGCTTTATATCCACCAACCCCGAATTAAGTATTTCTGAGTTCAAATTCAGTCTCAAGTACTTACTAGCTGTGTCTCGGGCAAGTTACTTCACTCCATTTGCCTCAGTTTCCTCATCTGTAAAATGAGAATAATAACAGTACCTAACTTCCAGGGTCATTGTTGTGAGTATCAAATAATAGAATATTAGTAAAACACATAGCACAGATTAATTAAGTACATTCATTCTCTCCATCACAGATAAACTTAATTTCTTTTTTTTTTTTTTAAACAGTAAGCAAAGTTTAATATGGTCTCATGGGCCCTGAGGGAAGTGGTGCCTGATTTGGAGGAGTAATTACTATATCCAGATAATCTCCTCTTTGGAACTTGTGAGACTGTAGGGTCATGGAGTCATCAGTCCCCTTTCTGCCAGACATAGTCCTGCCAATCTCTTTCACTTTATAACCAGGTCTTTTAAGATCCATAAAAACAATAGCAAAATTGAAGCGTGTACCCTTCTTTCGAGCTTCTGGGTAGATCTGCAGCTGGCCCGAAGGCACGTTTCCTCAGGTAACTCTTCCACGTGGTATACGCCTGCAGCAGCAGCAGGCAAGGCTTCTACCGGTCAATGGGCTTTGGTCAATGGGCTTCTCCCGTTCCTTCTTAATTTCCTCCTGAGTGACACGGGACTCTACTGCCGTCTTCCTCCTTCAGCCTCCTAGACACTCACTGTGACCTCCGACCCCAGCTGCGAGCGAGCATGAATGAAGCCCTAATTTCTTGCATAAAGTGGTCTCCAAGGACTTACGCATTGGGTCAGCATAAGGAAACCAATGACCACGTGCCCACTCCTCTACTTTGTCCCAAATGGATTTCAAATATGGCAGACAAGTTTGCATTAAAATACATCAACCAATCAACAAACGATTTTCCAAGTGTTCCAGGCCCTGTGGACACAAACAAATGCAAACAAGCCCAGCCCTCAAGGAAATTAAACTCCAATGAAGGAAATACCATGTACACATAAAAAACCATGCCTGTGACATATATATGCGCATTTGGGAATGGGGAGAGCTCACAGCAGAAGAGTAGACAGAGAAGACACCAGGGAAGACTTCAGACAGGAGGCAGCACTTGGAGCTGAGTTTTGAGGAAACTGGGAGTATTCCAAGAGAAGATGAAGATGGAGTATACTCCAGGCACCAGGGAAAGCCAGGGCAAAAGCTGGGAGATGGGAAACAGTATGGCCTGTGTCTGGAGCAGTCAGTAAGGCAATATGAAAGGACACCTGGAAGACCTCTGGGCCCTTTACCACACAAGAATTAGAAGCAGCCTGTATTAATGGAATTTACACTACCAAGAGGGGAGTGAAGTTTTAGAAGACTGGAAAGACTGGCAGGAGCCAAACTGTGAAAAGATTTAAATAGATACAGGGGAGTTGAGAGTTGATCCTGGAAGCAATAAGGCGCTCCTGAAGTTTGCTGAAGGGGGTGAAATGATTAGACATGTGCTTGTATTTGCTGAGTCTCTACTAAGCTAACAGCCCTGTGTTAGCTATTGTGGGGGAGACAAAGAAGTTTAATAAGGCACAAGTTCCATGAACTTGCTTTTTAAAGAAATATATACTTTGATAAGTGTATTTCATGATAATTGATTTTTTATAATCCTCTTTATCTTATGCACCTGAAAACATTATTTGGAGAAGGGATCTGTAGATGTCACCAGATTGCCACAGGGGACCAGGAACTACACACAAAAAAACTAAGAACCCTTCATTTAAGGCATAATTCTTACTCTCAAGGAGCTAATAATCTAATTGAAAAGAGACAAGACGTAAACACTCCCCCCTCCTCTGCCAAAAAAAAAAAAACATTGTGTAACTAGAAAAAGATTTAAATAGTGGTTTAAGGCAATGACAAAAGAGACCTCAGAAGGTAGTCCATGATTAATGGCCATAAGAATTATACAAAGGGTAATTGCTGTGGATTCAAAGGAGGGAAAGATCCCTTCAGGCTGGGGCAACCTAGAGAACCTCAATGGAGGGGCTGGGGGTGGCAATCAAGCTGCATCTTGGGCTAGACACAGAGGTAAGAGGCAGGGCATTCCAGGCTGGCCCAAAGAAAAGGAGCTAAAGCACGAAGGAAGGTCAGGGAGAGGCTAGTTCTAGGATATAAAAAAAAAGAAACCGAAGTTAAAAGAAAACACATTACCAAGGCAAATAAAAATGATCCTTGGATTATCGATGCCTTTCCCCCACCTCTCTCAATACACTAGTATAAATACACTGTGGCCCCTTCTCCTCTGGAGAAAACATATGAGTTGACAATAATGCAGTCAGTGTTCACACAGTATAAAACCAAGAAATCAAGACACCAGTACATACCTGCATGCCTATGACATTATCACTATTTTATATTTCAATGGGAGAGAAAACGCTGGTGATGGAGATCTTCTTATGGAACTATGAATAGGTCCTCCACATTCAGGCCTATGAACACTAGAGCAACTTCTCTGCTGTTCACCCCAGGTACTCCCCTGCCTCTATACATGGTACTTCTCTGAATGCTTTACATCTAGAGGCAATGGGCACAATTAAGGATGGAAGGAAAGCTTCTGGCTCAGATATATGTTTTTCCAATACATGTCAGAGATCGATAATTGCATTTCACTATAGAGCACAGGAACACAAATGTTAAATTACCTCTCAGCACTCATAGATTATTAGAAATGGAAGGGATGGCAGAGGTCAATCTAGTCCAACCCCTTTCATTTTACAGATAAAGGAAATTTACAGATTAGGCTCAGAGAATTTCTGTGACTTGATCAAGGTCACACAGGTAATTTGTGGCAGACACAGGTCTCCTCAACTTCTGCTAACGTCAGTGCTCTCCGAATCCTTTAAAGTCCATCCCCTCAAAGAGCATGCAACAATTAACACAACAATATAAACAAAGTCAATATTGTGAGGCAACAAAATGCTGATTTTTATGTCTGTATTACTACCATGCTGTTTAAAGATAAAGACAAACTACCCATCCCTCAAATGTTAGCAACAGACAGGACTTTTTCTGGGTTTATTATACTTTGCAGGGAGCTTTGTTTGGATATTTGAGGGAAAGTTTCTGTGGCGTCAAAACAAAAAGCACTGGTAATTTTTCAAAACCTAGAAATGAATGTTGCAGAAAACCATAAGTAGAAGAGGTTGAGGATCTATCAAAGACTAAGAAAATACCGTGCTTTGGAACTAGACAGATAACAGACAATCTTTTTACTGCTGAGATGAATGTGATTAAACAGTACCTCCAAACACCAAGAAATCAGCACATTCCTCAAAGTCATTTTTACAGAAGGAAGAATGCAGTCATTTCAACATTTTTTTCCTTAAATACTAGAGTAAATACAAGTCAATTATCACATCTTTACCCACTGAAATAAAAGCAAACAATGAAAAAGAAAATATTTCTAAGCTTAGTTTCTTTTGCTTTTGAGTTTTTTTCTGTGTTAGAATGTTCTTTATAGCACATGGGCTATGAAGGATGTAAGTCCAATCTTGATTACTAATAAGATATATGGACATATTTGGTATATGTGCCCTAAATGTAATTCTGGTTGTGAAAATAATTCAACTTGATTATTTCCTTTGATTCTTTTTTTCCCCTAAAATGCTATAATGCACAAAATTTCTTGGTCAATTGAATGACAGCAAGACAGGCAGACTTCCCAGGGGCCCATAGATTGGAGAATGAACAAATTGTGGTGCATGAATGTACTATTACTGTGGATATTACTGTGACATAAGAAACAATTAATTTAAAGAATGTAGAAAAGCACAGAAAGACCTACAAATGGATGCAACATAATGTAAGAAGAACTAGAAAAAAGAACATGGGCAATGACTAGAACAGTAAATGGAAGGGAAAAATCAAACTGAGAAATCATAATGATCTAATTTGGCCCTAAAGGAGAGAGGAGAAAAATGCACCTTCATCAAGAACTATGAGTATGGAACACAGCATAAACTGTGTTTATATAAAAAACTGTGTTTATAAAAAAAATCAGAATCAGCTGATGGGTTGGTTAATTGCCCTGAAATGCTTCCCCCCCTATTTGCTTTGTTGCAAGAGGTAAGGTCTCTGGAAAAGAAGGAAGGAGGATATATTTAGAAGTAAAGGATATAAAAACAAAATATATTAATAAATTGCAGACCTTCAAGATCTGCAGCCAACAGGACTGAAAAGGGAATAAATGATTTGCCCTAGAAGCCCACGTTATTGCAAGCTTAAAAAAAATCATCTATACACAAAGGGCAGCTTTAATATTTGCAGTTCTCATTCACCTCAACAGGTCTGGAGGGAATGTGATTCATTACAGTCCATTTAGCCTTGCAACAATTGCAGCTCAAAAAAAAAAAAATCAAAACATTTCTGAAAATGAACACATGTGCTCTCTTTGCAGCATAAACCTCAAACAGCCTGGGGCCAGTGCTAATACAAATGTAGTACAAGGCATTACAAGACTGTTGGGTGCTAAGGCTAGCAATTATACTGGTATTTAACCAAATCTATCGCTCATCAGAACAGCGTTAGTGCAGGAGTCAGAGCGAGACAAGCTGACACGGAGTGCAGCTACTTAACTGTCCCCTCCAGCGATTACACTTTCTCAGCCTGAGAGTCATGTCAAATTAAACAACTGCACATTGACATTTCGTTTCTGTAAACATTAAGGGGTGATTGACAGCTCCAGGATGTGACCAGCCAATCATTATAATCAAGTAACCTCCCGTTAGCTGATCGGTTATGGAAAGGTTTGGGCTCTTCTATTCTGCTTTTCTGAACATGGCAAAATGAACAGAGCTTCAGACTTGGAAACCAGGAAGACATGAGTTCAAATCCAGCGGGGTGACTCTATGGCTCTCTGTATCCTCACCTGTAAAATGAGGAGGTTCGGACTCTATGACCTCTCAGATCCCTTCTACCTCAAAATCTATGATCCAATGATTCTTACATTTCAAAGTCATTCTTCTGTTTGAGGATCCAGGAGTTACAAAAGTCTGGGGTCTGAATGTATTCAGAAATGCACATTTAAACCCAAAGCTTTAGGTGGTAAACATTCATCATTTCCATCATATAAACTTCAATTCTCACTCTTCTGCTTCAAATTCTAATTTTAGGAAGAATCTTTGATTTATTTCCGCTCCACCCCATCCCACACTCTTCTAGGAGAAAAAGAGAATGGGTCAAGAAAATATAGAAGATTAGGAAGAACACTTTTTAAAAAAAAAATTCTTGAAATAACTCCTGGCAAAAGATAAGAAAACAGAATCTGATTTGTTTCTAAAATTTAACATGATTTTTGGGTGGAGGGAGTGTGTCACAAGTGGGCAGGTAGGTGGTGCATTGGATAGAGAGTCGGAAAGACCTGATTTCAAATCTGGTCTAAGACACTAGCTGTGTGACCCTGGGCAAGTCACTTAACCCTGTTTGCCTCAGTTTTCTTATCTGTAAAATGAGAAATAGAAGGAAATAGCAAAACACACTAGTATCTTTGCCAAGAAAACTCTTAATGGGATCAGAAAAAGTCAGACAGGACTGAAACAACTGTATCACAACAACAAATAAATGTGTCACGGCAAAGGGCAATGGAAAGAAAGGCCAAGGGATCTGGTTTGTAACTAACTCTCGCATGGTGACACTTGATAGTTTGCAACAAAGAGTTTCAGTCAACTTATCTAAAAAATGGGAATAATGTCTGCACCATCAAGTTCACCTCCACTGAACTGAATTAAATGCTTACAGTCATAGTCAAGTTGAATCATTCAAAAGCAAAGTCAATAACAAATAAAAAAGTATTACATTTCTGTTCAACCTCACAATTATACTTCTTCCAAGAATCTATAGTTCTCAGAGAAAAGACTCAAAACTCTGTCAGAGAAAAGAAAATGAATAAATATAGAAAGGAAGACAAAGAATAACAGTAAATACCTGATAGCTGAGTTCATCATTCTTTTTAACTGTCAGTAAAAAGTCCCATATCTACTACCATATTATGACTCAGACAATTCCTATCTCCCCCTACTCAATAAACTCCAGAGCTTTCCTATTGCCTCCAGGAGCAAAAACAAAATGCTCTGTTTTGCATCCAAAGCCCTTCATAACCTAGCCCCCTTCCAGTCCCCTTACTCCTCAACACATACTTTTCCATTCATTTTCCACCAACAAGACACTCTGTCTCATCTCCGGGCATTTTCTCTGGCTATCCTCCATGCACGGAACACTCCCTTGTCCTCTCTGGCTTCCGCTAAGTTCCAACTAAAATGCACCTTCTGCAAGAAGCCTCCCTAGACCCCCATTATTAATTCTAATGTCTTCCTTCGATAAGTCTTTTTCTACTTATCCTATATGCATACTGTCTTAACAATTTTGTAAGCTCCTTGAGGGCAGGTACAATCTTTTCCCTCTATTTGTATCCCTGGTGCTTAGCACAATGCCTGGCATATAGCAGGTGCTTAATAAATGTTGATCGATTGATTGGTTAGAGAAGAAAACAAACTGAGCCACAAAAGCAAGAAGGAAGACGTGAGGCTATTGATCTGGAAGAGGGCAATTGATACAGCACAGTTAGATGGAACAGGTTAAGACAGTCATTGCTAGTGTATGCAAGACGGGCCCTTTACAGTTTTGTTGAAACAATTCAGGACACCGTGGAAAGACAGCAAGACGGAAGCAAGTACAATTTAAGTTAAGGTGGCCAAGAGCCGCTACAATGACCCGCTGTCCCTCCCTGGATGTCTACCTCTCTCTGTGTCTATTCCTGCTTGGTGCTGAAATGCTAAGCACTGTAGAAGAGAAGCTAGGAAAATAGTGGTCTATGATCCCCCTCAGGGCTCCTCATTCTATGTGATCCAGCTGACATGCCCCCTTTTTAGCCTGATTTAGGAGTAATCTGTGCTTTCCTACTCTGGACCCAGTAGAACTGTCGGACATTATTTCTGCCATTAAGACATGCCCCAGCAGGAAAGTAGATTCACAAGGCTGAGAACAGTGGGTAGGAAAAATAACTAATTATAAGGCACAAAAGAATTAGATTTGGAAATGCAGAACATGGAAACAATTTCAAAATGTTTCAGAACCTTGCAAATTTCAGTACAGCAAACAGAGTAACATGCTCCCTTCTTATTTCCCAGCTACTAAACAAAGAGAGTACAAATATGAAAAAATAACGTTCTTTGATAAGAGGTAGCAGATTTTGCATGAAGAAAACAATTTTAAGTTCTCAGTTCTCTCGTTTCAGAATCTCAAGGATTAAAAGGGCATCTAGGTGGCATAATGGATACTAGCTGTGTTCTGGCAAATCACTTAACCCCAACTGCCCCCCCAGAAAAATCATAAAGATTAATTAATAAGAATCAGTTGTAACATTATGGAAAGAGAACTAAGTCAAGAAGGTTGGGGTCAGGGGCAAATCGCTTGACCACATAAGCCCTAGGCACCTAAGAGAAGGTACCAAGAGAGGAAGCTCCTCACTGGGAGCTCTCTAGAAGGGTGAAATCACAGGTCCTGTTAAAATAAAACTCACAGGATTTACATGGTTTAAAAGGCAATTTTCATTGGTACCTCTTTATTGCCTCCCTTAATATGAGCTATGAAGAAAAGAGACCATCTTCCTTCTCCAGCACTTAGCAAAGTGCTCTGCATATAACATTTTATAAATGCTTTTTCATTCATTCCTTCATTCATCTGTTGTTATCCCCTAGGACATGGTCCTCCTGACTTTACATTAGCTTTCCTGGTTTTAGATGGACACTTTGGACTACGTTCCCACTTTCTTTCCCTATCGGGTTTAATGGAACCCAAGGCCTCCCTGGTTTACTCCCAAGATCATAGTTTTCTACCACACATCCTTTTTCTCCAGGATGGGTCTTCCTTTTCTGGGCTCTAAATAACTCTCCTTAATTCACTGGCACACGTGGGGCCCATTCTGCTCACCAAGAGGTGGGCTGTCAACAACTGCATAATTATTTAGATCATTAAGAAGCTTACAGATACACAGAAAAAAATCAAAAGCAAATTTTATTACTTGCATTTATGTTCCTGTTCCCCATTGATGTTTGCGTACGATTTTTCTCTCACTAGCATATTACAGTATGTCACTGATAATCACTGAAGCTTAGAACTTGAAGTGAATTTGAGTTAACCTAGTTCAAATTTCTCCTGTTACAGAAGAGGAAGCTAGAACCTAGAGAGGTCAAACTGCTTTCAAGTGTATACATCTAGTTGCTGAGAATCCAAGTTTGTCCATCCGTCTGTCTTCCTCTTCTTTTTCCTTTCCTCCTTTCCCTGATCCCTGCTCCCCATCCCAGGCAATCCTGCTCCTACCACAGTGTAATGTCTTTTCCAATAAACTCTAGTTTTGTTATGGAAAATCAAGACAAAAATAACCACGATACCTAACCATGGCAAATTATTAATACTTGAGTATGCTGACTTGGAAAAGGATGGCTTGCCTTTGTAAGTCCAGGACTTCAATGGGAAAGGCACCACAAGCACACATTTGGCACTCAATGAATGAGCATCCATGATGTTTGGTTATAAAACAAGTTTGCATCACCTGCAGAAAGAAAAGCATCCTGGGTCCATTTGTAGAACACTGAAGCCCTTTGAACAGGAGACAGGCAGCTCTCCACACACAATCAGCTTGCTGTCTCCCTGTGCCGAGGAGTTCTTAGCAGCCGAGCTAACGCCTTCTGACTCATCAGGGAGAGGAATGAAGGAGGGCATTCAGAAAACACTGCAGTCTCCCATCCCCAAGTCCCGTACACTGCTGGCTATGCAGCAACACTTGTCTTTCCTAACAGTGCTAGGTATATAATTGACATATAATACTGAACTGCTTTCTAACTGACTCAGCTCCCAATAGGAAATGAGCAATCAGTAAGCATTTATTAAGTGTCTACTGTGTGACCTGCTTAGTCCCAGAGACCAGAACTAGGATCAATGGGAAAGGGAATAAGCGTTTATTACGTGCCTAATATGTGTCAGGCCCTGTATGTATCATATATGTATCAAGTATGTTCAGTCCTCTCAGACTCTTCTTAACCCCACATGTGGGGTTTTCTTGACAGAGAAGTGCTTTGCCATTTCCTTCTCCAGCTCATTTTACAGATGAGGAAACTGAGGCAGAGTTAAGTGACTTGACCAGGGTCACTCAGCTAGTAAGAGTCTGAGGTCAGATTTGAACTCACCAAGAGGGGTCTTCCCAACTCCATGCCTAGAGCTCTGTCCACTGCACCACCTAGCTACCCATTTGCCATATTTTTTTTTTGTTGTTCAGTGGTTCAAAGAAGCAAAATCTGGTTCAACACAGAAGGGAAAGCCGTAAAGATTAACGCACCCACTGTGAATACTCTGGGAGTTAGCAGGTTCCTCTTTAAGTGGAGATCACCAATCAGGGCCTAAATGGCCACTCCGCAAGGAAGCTGTAGCCAAAATTCATGCATTAGGTAGAAATCGGAGCGCTTGACCCTTAAGGTCCCTCTGACTCAGCAATTAGGTGATCTGACTGTGACGAAAGATTATTTGAACCGCTAAGAACACTGGCTCTGGAGAAACTTGGTTCAAATCCTGACTCTGATGCTTACTACTCTTGTGGTGGTCTCAGGCTAGTCACTAAACCTCAAGTTTCTTCATTTGTAAAATTAAGGAGGTTGGATTATATGGCCTCTCCAGACCCCTTCCAACTTTACATCTCCGTGAGCCTATGAGTCAAAAGGAGACCAGTAAGCTCAATGCCTGAGAAGTATGGTTTAAAATTTCAAATGGAATATTATTCGTTATACTAATATTCAATTATACAACTTCTTAGGAAAATAAAAGGGAAAAGCCAGAACCCTTTTTGCTTGTTTGCATAAAATTCAGTATGTTAAACAAGTGGTATAGTACATGCCTATTTCCTAAGAATAAATCATAAGATTCCATTTTTCTTACTGTAAAGTTAATCTTACAGACAACAAAATATAAAACTCTTCCGAATATAATAAACTCTGGCTATAATCACATCACTAATGTATTAGAAGTCAAACTCTACAACTGAGTTGTTAAAATGGATGAAAATGTTTTCAAAAGAAGGATCCAATCTCATGTCAACTGTCAATTTCCTCCCCACTTTTCCAGGACACCACTTCCCCCCGCCCATGCCCCACTTCTGAGACCCTAACATTTCAGGTTCAGAGGACACAAATGCTGTAATGCAATGTACTTGTTGTTTTAAGCAGCTGGACAGATATGGGCACTGTCAGGTCAGCCACACATTCTCTACCTCTTTCGTCAGGATTAAAACACAAAGGATACTCTATGTTGACCCTACATTACTCTCCTCCAAAGGTCATCACAGTGAACCTGTGAATGCGTTTTTCTTAAATACATGTTCCATGAATTAGGATTTACTCATCAATCCACATGCCATATCCCCATGGCCCCACTTCCACTCACTCTAAGAAGGAACAATTCACATAATAAAAAAGGTCCAGAAAAAACATGTATGAATGCAATCTAATTATTATTTATGTTGATCTCTTTTTTTAAAGGAAAGAAACAATACAACAAATTACATGATATAGACCACTGGGAAGAAATTCTACACTTCAAGATAGAATTTAGATCTGTAAATGGAATAAGACAGGCTATTTTTAATAGATATATAATAACCTTACCATGCTTAAGAGAGAATTTTTTAAGTTGTGTAGGTGAAACAAGAGATAGCACACTTCAGAACATGGATATTATTTTTTTCACAATATCTATTTTAACATCAGAGTTTTCAGTACCCATGTAAATAAACCTGATCATGCAATAAATTCAGCATGCTCTTTATTTTGCAGATTTCCGCTAAAACATCACAAATTTCACCTTTGAAGAAACATCTTTCAGAATGACAGAGATAACAGGATTTTGATATTCAATGAAAAATTACTAAACAACTCTCTAGCTACCTCAAAGACTGTGTTTGTGTGTGTGTATGTGTATACATATGGACATACATATATGTGCGCCATATTCAAGGACTGTGGTGGTCCTACAGGGCTCTTTTACGAAGAAATATCTTACAATGTTACATTGAGAATGTAAGTCCCCCACTACACCAATGATGTATCTCCTTGTCTCCATAGGGAAAGGGATCTTCAGAATGTAATTCTCCCACTGCACCAATAATGTATCTCCTTGTCTCCATAGCAAAGGGGATTGTTAAGGCCACAAAAGCACAACCAAATGAAACCAGAACTCTATCGTGAAGTGGCAACTTCCCTAATCTTCCCAACCCATTTCAGGTGGTCCCTTTTAGGCCAATCTCCAACCTCCATGGTTTACAAAGGTACATAAAATTGAGTCACCATCCATTACAAATAAAACACATTTAGAATATGACCTAAGTCTCTAGAGTATATTCTAAGTATATGTATAAGAAGAAGAGAAATATACACACAGGCATATATAAATACATATAAAGCTAACTTTCAGTGTTCAGAAAACAAAAGCTATCCCCATATAACAGCCAAATTCCTACATAACTCAATTTGGACATCTCATCTGGTGTGAACTGCACTCATTCCTAGTGTAAACCCCACTGCGCTCTGCAGTGATATACTGTAATGTCACATCGCAATGTGGATTTACTATAAAGGGCTGCTGACGAGTTTCAGAGCAGTAAACACTGCGGCGAGGTGTATTTCACACTGAGCTGGTTTTTATGAAGAACACTTCACCGCCCAGGCAAGGCACCGGGATGATGAATGGTGAAAGATGCATGACAAGCTTCATCATTGTTTGTAAATCTTAACTGTTCCTGCTCACTAACTCTGGAGGCAATTTTCAAAGACAGCAGGCCGACAGAAGGACAGCACAGCTTTCCTGAAGGTTATTCAAGTTGTACTTGGGCTAAGCCGTACCTAGGAAGGGCTGGGCAGTGAAAATCTAGCATTCATACTGCTGTGTGCGGGGGAGACTTGAGGGGTCGGGGGAAATTCTGACTCAGAGGTTTATGTTATACAAAAAGTCCATACAGAACGTAGAAGGCACAGGGACATTAGCTATTCAGAAACCTTAACTATTCACTAAATAAATCAAAAAATGGTAGGATCTGCTGCTGTAACCAAAGTCCAGACGTTCACAGGAAGCAAGGCAACACAAGGCCCATATCATTCATGGCAGACAATGCAGTGTTCACAGTTCAGTGAAATCAGCTCTAAGGGGAATTGTCTTTTTTTGTCCTGTTTTTCAAGAACTGAAGTTAATTATGTCACAAAAACTAGAAATCACTACATGTTCAAGATCCTAATGGTAAAAAAAATGATAAAAGAGAATTTTAAAAATTGACAATAATTATATAATAATTTGATAATGCTTTTGTTTCGCTATAACAACAGCAATAGTTGTTATTTATTATAAGCAAGTTTCTTGTCTCACAAATTTTTAGCTGAAATCCAAACTTTTACATGCTGCTGCTCTCCAGTCCCTGGTCTCAAATGACCTATTATAGATTATTCTGCTGTTAACAGTTTTAAAACTTAAAACTCAGTTAAAAAAAAAGAAAGCTGATTTAAAAAAAAAATTTACAAAAGAATAAAACTTATATTTAAAGGAATATTTTCTTTCTTTTGCAAGAATTATCTAGGACAAGGATTTTTAACCATTTTGTGTCACCAACTCTGGCAAGCAGGTGAAGCTAATGGACCCTTCTCAGGATAACTTTTTTTAATGCACAAAATGAAATGTGTAAGACAACAAAGGAAACCAGCTATATTAAACATGTAACTGTTTTTCACCTAAGTCTGTAGACTCTTTGAAATCTAGAAAACTTTATGTAGAGTCATAAAAGACTTAAATCCAAATCTTGATTTTACTATTTGCTAACTCTGCAACCCAGGGCAAATTACTTATTACTATCTATGGTCATATTTCCTCATCTTTAAAATAAGGTTAAACCAAATGATCATTAAGGCCCTGCTTCCAATTTTAAATGTATAATCCTAAATGGAAATATATTTTAGAATCTTAAGATTATTTTTTAAAAGATGTTTACAAAATAATAACAATGTCACATCTTGACTAAATGCCAGTTATGTTCAGAGCAGGAAAGGTCAATAAATCTTTAACTGTAGTTCTTTTGACACTTTCATTTTCAAAGCTAATTATCTGCTGTTTTACTCAAGGTCTTCTGCCTTTATGATTATACCTGTCTTATTTACCTAAAAGAACTGTAAAAATAAATGAAAATAATTTGAAAGGTACAAAACGTTGTGCAAATATAAAGCATTCTTGAAGGACACTCAGAGCTTTTTAGAAGGAAATCAATAAATTCAGGGCAATAAGTCTTCCTCCAACTTTTCTTCATGTTTTATGGTCAGGGAAAAGATCTCCATGTTGTGAGATTACACCGTATATTTATGCACATCATGTTAAATTTTACTAGAGTGTGTAATACTATGGAGTTCTTTTTAGCTACTTAACTCTACTGTGTTTCCCCGATAATAAGACACTGTCTTATTAAACTTTTTTGGACAGAAAAACACCAGAGGGCTTATTTTCAGGGGAGGGCTTATTTTAATGAACATTGACAGCAATTTTAATAAACAGGTAAATGTGAACAAAAAAATGTACCTTTATCCAATAAGCAAATCACTGGGGAAGAACAGGATGACGCGCTCACTGCTG
>NW_027185616.1:18535080-18545763 GCF_028583685.1 Petaurus breviceps papuanus
GGGGGGGGGGGAACGGTGCATACAGAGGGTACCGTAATGTAGCATGTAGCGCAGGGGATCACCTTCACTACAGTAGCAATCTCAATAGGGCTTATTTTCGGGGGAGGGCTTATTTTAGAGGAATCTTACACAGTAAGGGGAGGGCTTATTTTCGGGATAGGTCTTATTATCGGGGAAACACGGTAGGACTACATGACATTATAAAACAGGAGAAATAACCTGTCTTTAATGTCAGAATAGGATGCAAAATGACTATTCTTTTTAAAGCACCAGAGTGGGTAAAGAGATTTTCCTTAGGTGAGTTAGTCTCACCTACTGCAGGTAGCTCTCTCTGAACTACTTGCTATTTCTAGACAACAGTTTGGTAGTGACTGTTCTAAGCCACACAGCACCTTACCTTAGAGAGTATGCATTATGGCCTAGCATCCCTCAATCTGGCCAAACTTTTCATTTAGAATATAATAAACATTTTTTTTCTTCTTTGGGATTTTTTAAAAGAGGTTGGGAGGGAAGAAGAAAGAATAAAAGGTATATACTAAGAAGTAGAAATAGAAAAACTAACTTTTTTGCTCATTAATAAGTATTCCAATTTAACTTCCTATATTATTCTGAATAGGAGGTACATTCATTCATTCACTGATATATGCCTAAACACCTACTATGCACTCTACTAAGTACTTAAGAATTATAAAGATAAATAAAATGTATCTACTATTCTCAAGGAAATTAGCATCTAGTAGGGGAGATAAGTTATAGGTGAACATAGAACAATTAGAATGTGTTAAGTGCATAATAGGAGAACAAAATGTTATTATATCAAAAGGAGTGCTAAGGTCACCATTATGTCATCAGGTACCACAACATATATTTTCCTTATGCAGTTATCACTACTAAATAATAAGCATGCTCATATGGTGTGTGTGACAGAGAGAGAGGAAGAGAGAGACAGAGACAGAGAGAGAGAGAGAGAGAGAGAGACAGAGACAGAGAGAGAGAGACAGAGAGACAGAGACAGAGAGAGAGACAGAGAGACAGAGAGACAGAGAGACACAGAGAGAGAGACAGAGAGACACAGAGAGAGAGACAGACAGAGAGAGACAGAGAGAGAGAGAGAGAGAGACAAGAACACGCTGCCTCTATCATTAGAACTGGGTCCAAACCCCAGTTGTGCTACCCTCTAAGCCACAAGTAGACTTCAATTTCCTTCTCTATTAAATGAGAGGTTGCACTGGATGCCTCTAAGTTTCTTTCCAGTTTTAAACCTATGATTTTATGATACTTTTCACTCTCAACTCCAAAGAAAGTTTGCTGGACTAGCAAGCAAAGAAGGTATGCCTACAAAAAAGTCCTCTAGCCTAGATTCTAGAAGTTCCTATTTATATTTGTTGTTTTCAATTCTTTTTGGTCGTGTCTAATTCTTTGTGGTTTTCTAATTCATTTGGGGTTTTCTTGGCAAAGATACTGGGGTGGTTTGCCTTTTTCTTCTCCAGTTCATTTACAGATGAGGAAACTGAGACAAATAGGGTGAAGTGACTTGCCCAAGGTCACACGGCTAATAAGTGTCTGAGGGCAAATTTAAACTCAGGTCTTCCTGACTCCAGGTCTGGCACTCTATCCACTTTACCACCTTAGCTGCCTCCATATTTATCAAAGCACTTTAAGTACAGTATCTCACTTGATCCTGACAACTGTGTGAAGAACATGCTATCATCATGCCCACCTTGCAGATGAAAAAAACCAACCCTCAGAGAGTTTTAAGTGACTTTGGCTCAGGGCTGCAATGCTATTCATCTGTATGGTACTACAGGGGGAAATCCCAGCTCTGTCTCTGACCTGAGTGACCTGGGCTAATCACTTCTCACCTCTCTAAGGCACCAAGAGGGTGCTGGACTCTACAACATCTGAGGTCCCTTCTACCTCTAAACCTATGCCTAAAGTGGAATCCGAACGCAGGCTTTCCTGACTACAGCTCCAGCACTCTACCCCCAGCTGCCTCATTAGCCCAGTGACAGCACTGTCATAAAGTGTGACCACTTCACATCCAGGTGCCAGCTGCTTCCCACCGAGAGCTTCACCCATTACCATTCACAAAATCAAAGTTAATGAAAAGCAGGTCATTTAAATTCCCCTCTCATGTTTACTCTACCCAGGACAAATGGGCAATTAACACAGAAGGAATGGAAAGTTATGTTGAGAACATCTACTACAATAACCCTGGAGATGCTAGGGATACACATCTACATGGCAACTAAATCCCACAAACTTGAGAAAAGGGGGGTAAAAATAATATCAACACAACTCTCTTAAATCTCATGGAGGAGATATCTAAGTGTTGGTATCCAAATCAATACATCAATTTGGACAGTGAGAAGAAGAAACTTCTCAGTTCTCAACGAGTATTCTGGAAAAATATAATTATTGACGAGACAAAATTTTCTACTAAGTGCAAAAACCACTCAAGGCAGCAAGTAATGCTACCAATTTGTATCTAGGTTAAGTACAATTCTTCTGTCACTTCGTGCTCCCCTCATCTTAGGGACTTACATTTGCAGGAACAGAATCTGAGATTCAAGGGCTAGAAGAGACTTTCCATTATATATATAGCATTGTCTCCCTGAGCTAAAAGGGAATGCTGGAAATATAACCATTTTCGGTCTTCAGGGTTTAAAGGAAAGGTCTGGAATTAGATTTAAATTTAGTAGGAAATACAGTATGAGAGAAAATGTTCAATTCTTACTTTCAATTATGGGCTATGGTAATACATAATAATATGTATTATTATGACCATATTCTGGTCATACATGTGTTTGTATGTTTACAATAAATTTCTTACAGACTCCCAGAGTCTCTCCAAATCACACATTTCTCTCAAAGATTATAAAAGCACTTCTTTTATCCAAAGCACAGTTAGTTTTATTGGCATAAAAAGGGAGTTTTCAGGTTCAGAAGAAATCATTTAATCTCATTAAATTATAAACCCAGCAACATTAATATTAATGATAACATTTCATGGAAATAACCAGTCACTCACTGGCATATAGACCAAAATGCTGTGCATAATTTAGAAATGAGTTTGTTGTGTAATTTTTTTTAAAGAGGAGAAATGGAAACTTATGGAGAGAGGGATGGAATAACTTTTACAGGGGAGGAAAAGTTTTATTTTTCCCTTTAGAATGCTATTTTAAAAAAAGAAGTTATTTTCCACTACCAGATCATTGAGCTAGGATCTAAGAAAAAAAAATTAATGGAAGCAATTGATGTTGTTATTAGCTAAATTTGGCCTGCCCCATGAGGGTCATTAGTTAGTGGTGCAGAGGTGATTGATGTGAAAATTGTCACCTTCAGACAAATGGTAAGCTTGCTCAGCTCCCCAAGAGAGAAAATTGTGTAGCTGCGTCTTGGTTAGAGAACGGGGAAGTCACTGAGAAAAGGAGATGAGGAATGGCATAATTTACTTTCAAAAGCAATTTTAATTTCGGTGTAGTCAACAGACTTATCCCACTTATGCAGAACTTCACATATGAACCACTTTGTTGTAAAACACCCAACTAACTTACACAAGGGGACCTCTCTCCTGTTATTCTTTTTTTCCCCCAACTGTGTCATTCCTACTTCCAGCATCCAATCTACTCCCAAAGACAGCAAAGTGCATTTGGCAGAAAAGATCTCAGTGGATCTTCTCACGCTGTCAGATACAACAGGTGACACCAAGGGCCTCTTTCCATTTGGAAATCCTATTTTACTACATAATTCTTTATCTCTTTGATATATAAGGCACCTCTAGTTCTTCTATTTCCCAACCCTCTTCCACAAAAATCCTAATATTTGACTGCAATTTCTATTGCCACATGGTCTTCTTTTCTCTAAGCTAAATGGTACCAATTCCATCAAGTAATCCTTGTGCAGAAAGGTTTTCAGCTTCGCCCCAACCTAGTCATCTTCCTTCAGCCATGCTCCATTTCCTAAAACTAGGTGGCCAAAACTCAACATAACATTCCTGACAAAACATGAGTAGGGCCAAGTAGAGAAGTCCACTAAATCAGAAATGCCATCTCCTTCATTCTTAAAAATATGCCTTTCTCAACATAGACGAAGGCTGTATTATCTTTTTTGCATACCACGTCATACAATTTATAAACTCTACAATTCACTAAAATCCCCACACTTTTCTATTCCAATTTTTCTATCACAATGGCTCTACAATCTTTTTTTTTCTTTTCTTAAAACAAAGGCAGAACTTGAGATTTATCTCCATCATGTTTTCTAAAATTTAGGTCTAAGATGGACAATGAGTTCTCTGTGTAATTACACCAGTGTCTTTCAACAGGTGCCCTTCTTTTCCTCACTGGAATAACTTGTGTATATTTCATCCTAGAAAGTTAGCAGAATTGTGAATGGTTACAACCATTCTGGAAAACAATTTGGAATTATACTAAAAAAAAAGTTAAATTATAAAATACATCCTCTTTGACCCAGCTATACCAGTACTAGGCCTATACACTCAAAAGAAAAGAGGGAAGGATCCCATAAGCACAAAAATATTTATAACAGATCTTTTAGCAAAAAAAAAGATCTTGAAGTTCAAGGACTGCCCATGAATCGAGGAATGGCTGAATAAACTATGGTATGGGAATGTGATGAAATGCTACTGTGCTGTAAGAAATGAGGAAAATAGATTTCCAAGAGACCTGGAAGGACCCGCATAAATTGATGCAGAGTGAAGAGAGAAGAACCGGAAAAACAATTTATATTTTAACATCGATATTATAAAAAATGTACAATTCTGAAGTCTTATAAATGGATGAATGAAATGAGCAGAACCAAGAAAATAATTTATACATTAACAACATTGTAAAGACAAATGATTTTGAAAGCCAGGAGAACTATGATCAACATAATAACTATTCCAGAGGGCTAATGATGAAACATAGAGTGATAATACTATTTATCTATAGATACTATTAGATATATAGATACTATATAAGATATACTATATATAGATATATAGAGAGATAATAGTATCTATCTATCATAGATGATAGATAGAGAAGTAATAGACTAAGGACACAGATTGAAAAAATATATGTGCACACACACATACATGTATATATAAGGGTGCAGAATAAAACATACATACACAAATATGTATACTATTTTCTTCTTGTATATTAAGAAGATGTACTTAAGTTAGGAAATCCTGAAACTAGAGGAAATTATGATAGGATATTTGGGTGAGGATCAGGAGAACAATAAATAGTTTATCTTATCCAGGGAGTATTCTACAGATTACTTGGAGAGAAGACTGAAATAGGTAGAGTTTGGACTACAGACTGTGGTAATAGGCAAAAGGCAATAATGATAATAGGTAAATGTAGTTTACTTGTTTTGTTTCTTTTGAATACCATTTTATTATACCCTTCCACAGCCATATTCCAAGCATAAATCCCATCCCTAATAAGTCTAAATCATAAATTTAAGGTCAAATTTGCCTCCTTGCTTACTGAAGCTGTGTTTTGTGCATTTTAGGCACAGATACCCAAGACCATGGGTTTTACTCATTCATTCTCTTCTTGGACATTGGATTCATCCTTGTTATGGGATCTGATTTGGCAGATGCGTGGGGGCAGCTTTCTCCCTACCCCTACATTTTCAATTTAAAGCCCCCTTGTGGATCTATTTTACTGTTCCTGCTTACCTCTATTCCATCCCTGGCCATCATCATTTCCGTACTTTAAACTGGACTAGAAATTCAAATTCCTGTCTCAGGCACTATCTTCTTATTTCCCTAATCATCCTTTCTCTTTTGATGGGGCACATTACTAATTTCATTCCTCTAAAGGTTTTGAATTGCTTCACTATCACTACAAATATTTCTTAGTCTATTCATTCCTGTATAAATCATCAGGAATGGGTAATTGTCATCAGGTTTGACCACTCTGGAGAGGTATTATGTCATGTCACTCAAATGTCACTTGCAAAGATATTGCTCATATCAGGTTAGCATATGATTGCTTTGCTACCCCCTTAGTAAGGAGTCAAAAAAATCCCTTCTACTTGCTGCTTCTTTTAACCATTCATTTCTGAAAGACCTCTTTCCTAGGATGCCTATGGATCCATACATACCATAAGAAACTGCTACCTGCTTCCTCTATGGGAAGCACCTAACACCTCTGCTCCTTCTTTCCTGTGCTGAAATCACATCCTCCCTAATCTCTGAAGCTTTTCCTATAGAGTTATATTGTGTTTATAACACAAAACTATCAAATTCCTTGTTAACTATGACTCATATATTAAGTTACTATATTTACAAATAAGATATTAAAAGAAAACAATTCAAAACCATTCCGCCAGTCACTGAGGATGAAGCAAAAATGTAAGCAATTATCTGACTTCTGGAAGCAACCTTTTTATCAGCCAAACTAGAGTTTGAATGTTTAAAGTTTGCTCATTTTAAGCATATAGCTTAGTTTCAAAATAACAACTTCTAATTCAAGCAGAAAGTGTCAGTCTTCTTCAAAGGTCTTCTTCGAAGGTCATCATAACATTACTTTGCAGAGTCCTCTCTTCTTCTACATTGTTCTTTCTTTCCAAGTTACAATCTTTGTTGTCCAAATGTCCACTGATAGCTCGTGTCCCTTTTATTTTTCATAGAATTCTTTTTGAATTTTATTTCTAATAAAATATTTTTATTTCTTTTTGTTTAAATTTTTAAAAATATATATCTCATGTCACACTTTTTTATTAAGTGCCTCTCTTTTTCCCTGATGGACTTTTGATTCCAAACTATGTAGCCTCAGGTGCCTTTTTAAGTTCAAGTTCCTCATTTTGTTTTCTGCTGCTATATTATATTAAATATAAACTCTTTATTCTCTCCAAAGACATCACCTTTTCCCTTGCCCTCATAACATATGTCTTTGTCAATCTCTGAGTCCCTTCCCACGTACCTTTGTCAAAATCCCAACACCTTCAGCAGTCTTCTATTATGTTTACACTATAGAGCCCTCACTTTTCTTTATGGAAATATTCCTTCAGTGAGAATGAGTTTCAATCATTTCATCAATGACACATCTCTAACCTATTGAGACACTTGTTTTATCAGACAATATACAGACCATATGGAGTAGGACAGAATCATAATCATCAACCCAATCAACATTTATTGAAAACCCATGTCTCAGCCCTGTGCTCAGTGCTGAATATATGAAGATGAAAATGAAACATGTCTTCATCCTCAAGAACTTTTCATTCCAAAGTATTTGTTTTTTTACAAAAAGTCTAGTTTACTTATGTTCAGTAAATAACTCAAAAGAAATGATTCATTTGTTCACTGTTGAATTAATGGACAAATGAATAATGTTTTGACTAGTTTGCTTATGTCCAGAAAATAATAATTCGAAGAAATAATTAAACCATTTGTTCACTGCTGAATGAATCAATGAATGAATGAATAAGTAATCACAGTGCCTAAGGTATAGTAAGACATACAACGCTAAGATAAAGTCAATGTGACTCCCATATAAGGCTGGTACTGGGAAGCAGTGGAAAACAAAGCTAGATGAAGAAGAGGGCATACAAATAGGTGCAGTATGAAATTATCCATTGAAAGTGCTCTATGAAACGATCAGATGAGGTGACATTCATAAAACACTTAGCACAGTGCCTGGCCCGGCCCATAATACATGCTCTGCATAAATGTTAGTATAAACCAGGTACAGAACGAGTACAGAGAAAGAGGGGGTACAGGGAAAGGGCGTCTAGAACATGAGTGATTAAAAGGTTTATTGTAGAAGAGGCTTTATCTGATACGGCCTCAGCATCAAAGACTTAAGAACATGAAGAAAACTTAGAAGTCATTTAGTCCAATCGAATTGCACCAGGCTAAGACGGCAGCCCGGGCCATTGGAGAATTTTAGGATTACATATTTAGGGTTGTCAGGGACCTCAAAAGTCAATGGTTATGAACTCCTTCATTTTACAAATGAGTAGGTTAAGGCCCCAAAAGATACATTTGAACTTATGGAAAATCACCAAGATCAAAAATTTCCAGCTAGAAAGGACCTTAAAGGTCATCTGAGATTCCAACCTTTTCATTCTATAGAAGAGGAAATTGAGGCCCAGAAAAGATTAAGCTACTTGCAAAAGGTCAAAGAGAAGTTCACAGTGGCAGAGGAGGGATCTGAACCCAGGTCCCTTGACTCCAAATCCATTTCTGTTTCTGCTATCACACTGCCTCTAAGCGAACAGAAATTTAAACCAAGATCCTCTGGTGCTGAATTCAATGTCTACCACGTCGTCCCCTTTGCATTCTAAGCAGAGGAAATGGTTATAAATAAAGGTGTGGAGAGGTAGGAAAGCCCATTCTGCACAGGAGAATATAAAATAATCCAGATCAGCTGCCAAGGGCTCTTTTGAGGGGATAATATGAAATACGGCTAGAAAAGTATGGGGTCTAACTTTTGTTTGGAGGATGGCAGGGAGGATATTGTATATAGCAGCCTTTATGAAACAGAATCAATGACCAACTAAAAATTACACAATAATATGAGCAAAATTCATAATGAATGTAGAATCTATATTGGATTGCATGTCATCTTGGGGGGAAAGGGGATAAAATTTGGAACTCAAAAGCTTGTGGAAGTGAATGTTGTCAATTAAAAATAAATAAATTTGTTTTTAAAAAATTCTTAATGAAACAATAAAATAGCTACCAAATGGTTGTGCATCCAACATTCTCAATTCTTAAACTCAGTAAATTCCCCCAAACATAGGCTTGACCTAGATCTTGGCATTACAAGACATGCCAAATTTGAATCTGATCCATTAAACAGTGAAAAAACATTGGAGGTTTTTGTGCAAGGGATGATACGATCCAAATGATACTGTAGGAACATCAAAAGACTGTAGTTTGTAAGGTGTATTAAATAGGACAGAATCTGGAGACAGGGAGATGGGTTAGGAGGCTTTAATAATAAGGAGGTTAGCCATAAATTTATTACTATTGACTAGGTTAGTGGCAGTGGGAATGAGTGGAATTGGAACTGGTGACCAATTGGACGTATTTGAAAGAAAGAAAGGTGTTACATTGAAGATTCGGGTCCAAGCAACTGGGAGAATGGAGCTTCCATGAACAGAAACAGGAAAGGCAAGATTAAGAGGAAATCAAGGTTAAGAAAACTATTCCATCCATTGAAATTAGTTGCAGAAATAATTTCACGGTTGTAACTATCTTCAAATGTTTACATCCAAGTTTATGATCAAGGAGCACACATTAGTTATGACCAACCTTCTCATCATAAAGAGATACAAATGAAAACATCTCAGTTCCTCATCTAGTTTCTCATTATTTCAGAAATATCAGGAAAAACTATCTTTTGTTAAGAATCAATGCGAAGTGGGGGAGCTAGGTGGCACAGTGAATAGAGCACCAGCCCTGGGGTCAAGAGGACATGAGTTCAAATCTGACCTCAGACACTTAACATTTACTAGCTGTGTGACCTTGGGCAAGTCACATAACCCCAATTACCCTCCCTTCCCCCCTCCAAAAAACAAACAAACAAAACAGAATCCATGCAAAGAGAATAAAGTGACCTGACCTGGGAGAACAATTCGTACAATAGGAAAACAATACTGAAAGAGATCAGAACTGCAATGAAGGGACCAATGAAGATTTCTGAGGACTTATGGTTCCCTCCCCTCCTAACTCAAAGGACTAAAGGGGCAGAATAAGGCATATATTTTCAAACGTGATCAATGCATTGATTGGTTTGGATTAACTATACTTACCTGTTAAAATGTTGCATTAGACTGGGCAATAGTAATTTTTTTAAAAGATGATTTTTTAAAAAGAATCTTTGTAAAATAAAATTACTCTATGACAAAACTTTCCAACACCAGTGAATCTTATCCAGTTAGTGAATGACTATTCCTTCAGTGTGAGACATTTTCTTCTCCATCTAAAATTAGATCTGGGTGGCTAGACACCTACCACTTGCTTTTGCTTCAGAATAAGAAGGGCCGTCTTCAAAAGCAAAGATCTGCGACACACTCTGGCTCAGGTACGAGGCTGGAGGATAGTAAGAATGCATCCTGTACTGGGAACCCATGGCGTGACGATTCTCGGTGTTCTTCACCTGTTAAAAGGGAATAAAACAAATTAAGAAATAAATTCAAATTTAAAATGTACCTCCTATTTATTATGAGGCAAACTCCCCTAATTTTTCAGATTTATGAATCTGGAATAAAGGATCTCATCAAAGAAACATGATCAGCCAAGAAACTAGACTAGTTGCACAGGGAGAGTGAGTAATGGACATTCCATGTGCTCTCAACTGGAACTCTTAAGATGTCAAGAGGGTCCCTCAGAACAATGGGAGGCCCCTGTGGCAAACTTATGGTTCAGCACAGATAGACAGACAGGAATGGAGGAGTTGTATTCTGCATCACTAAATGAACTATCCACACTGATGTGCCCATGTTTCTATTTCATTTTTTGAGTCTCAAGAAAACAACCTGTATCATTACAAATAAATAAAAAGGATCACAAACTATTTAAATAGTTCCTGAAGTAATCCCAATCCAATAGTCCAGGTAGAGAGGGAGGAATGGATGGATGGAGGGAGGGAGGGAGGGAGGAAGGAAGGAAGGAAGGAAGGAAGGAAGGAAGGAAGGAAGGAAGGAAGGAAG
>NW_027185616.1:18545863-18583677 GCF_028583685.1 Petaurus breviceps papuanus
TGGATGGAGGGAGGGAGGGAGGGAGGAAGGAAGGAAGGAAGGAAGGAAGGAGGGAAGGAGGGAAGGAAGGAGGGAAGGAAGGAAGGAAGGAAGGAAGGAAGGAAGGAAGGAAGGAAGGAGAGAGAGAAGAAAACATGCCACAGTTCTAGATATCTCTTAAACTGTAATCATGCAGTACTAAGTAATTATGTAACTGAGTTTCTAATCCAAGGAATCTGATCTTTACTGTAATATCTACCACATAGAGACAGGTTAAGGACTAGACTGTAATTCCATCAGTACAGGGACCTTCTAGTGAACTCTCTAACAACACAGGTTGGGCACCTTTTCTGCAACCTAAGAGTCTCAGAAAGTTGCCTAGAGAACTCCAAGGTTATTATGTAACTTGCCTAAGGTCACTCAGTCATTGTGGGTCAGAAATAGGACTTGAACGCTATTCTTCCTGGCCTGCAGATCAACTCTCTTCCATTCTTCCTTCCAAAAACCACATAGATGTCATTTCTTGATTTCAACACAAAAGTCTTTACTAAAGGAATGCACAGGACAAACCATACATATGCTCCTAAGTGATAAAACAGTAACCAAAGTAAATGTTGAGTTTAAAAAAAAAAAAGACAAGATTTTACTGATAAAAAAGTAGCACTGGTTAGAGTTGGGCAGTTACTAGTTACAGTTACAGTTACACAGTTACAAGTACTGTGATTTCTCATAAAATTGTGAAAATTCACTAAATTATATTCTAAACCGATTAGACTTGTACTAAACTTGCAGATTCTGAAAATAGGGTCTATAAACGTGTCATTTTAGTACTCTAATAAGTGTATTCGGTATTTATAATCCTATCTATTTTATGTTACATATTTGAAAACATTATTCTGAGAACAGTTAGGGACCTCCTTTCCCAAATCCAAATACAACTGCTGATTTCTGTATTATGCTTTATGAAGCTAATGCAACATTATCATACCCCATCTAAAACCTGCGACTTCCGTCTTGGAGAGACAAATTTGTAATCAACTGCATCTTACCTGCTAGCCTGATTTTAGACAAGTTGATGGGTCTTGTAGCATAATTAACTCTACTCCTTTCCCTAATCTGTCATTCCTCTAATACTTGTAACTCAATTCTCATCTTCTCCTATCGTATACATTCTTCCTTGTATCAGAAGCAGAACAGTCTGCTCTTCGAAATGACCAAAAAATGCTGGATGAAATGCTGCCTCAATCATGATGAGGCCATGTGAATCCCAGCTTCACAATGAGGAGCTGTGGAATCCCCCAAGAAGGGAGTAACTATCTGTGGTAACAGTTTAGAGTAAAGAGCTCGTCAGTCTATTAGAATTTTAAAAGTTCTTTCTTTTATTGGAACTTCCAAGGTCTCAGACTGGCTTTCTAAAGCACTTTCCACCGGTTACTCAAATACTTTTCCTAATAACAAAGTACAATATTCTTATTCTTCCTTTATTATTTTTTACACATTCTTTTGTTTTTAAATTTTCAGTTTTAACTTCTCTCCCTCCTTCCTACCCCTTCCCCCAACCACTGAGAAGGTAAGCAACATGATATCAATCACACACGTGAAATCATGCAAACATATTTCCCTATTAGTCATATCTCAACAAAAAGCAAGAAAAATAAAGAGTGTAAGAAAATTATACTTCAATTTGCACTCAGTTTATCAGTTCTCTCTCTGGAGGTAGACAGCATTTTTTCACCAGTGAATCCTCTGGAAATGTCTTGATCACTACATACTGATCAGAGTAGTCAAGTCTTTCAAAGCTGATAATCATTACACCATTGTGTGATGATCTCCTGGTTCTTCTCACTCTACTTTGCATCAGGTTCTATTAGAAGTCTTGCCATGTTTTTCTGAAACCACCCTATTCATCATTTCTTTTAGCACAAGAGTACAGCATCACAATCACATAGCATAACTTGTTCATGGCCGAACAATATATTTTCATGCAGTAACAGGGAATAAAGAAACTTTCCACATGACTAGTGTATAGGGATGACAGAATAAAGGTAAGAAACAATGTGATCATCTTTCTCCAAGAAGGACATCTCTCTTGAGAGTTCTGTCAATACTCAGAAGACTGACAAAAAAGCAATAGTCAAAAACATAGAAAATGGGGGTGTGGAGAAATGCTGTCAGGAATTCTATCAGACTGAGATGTTTCTCAAATCTCAAGACTATGGGTAAAGACAAAACTTGAGCCTGGATCTGAAGGAGCAAGGCATACAGGGAAATCTTAAATACAAAATATATTTAAAAAATAAAAGCATGGAACAGAAGGTAAGATTCACCCATGTGGTACAGTGGAAAGATTGATGTAGTTGAAGTCAGAGGAACAGATTTCAAACTCTGCCTCTATGTCTTATTTGTGTGAGATTGGCAAGCTACTGAACCTCCAAAAAACTAAGTTCACTCATTGGTAAAAGTGAGGGGGATTTGGATGGCATAATCTCAAAGGTCCCTTCAGTTCTAAAAGTGGATTATTTTATATAGTACCTGGTCAACAACATTTTGTCTGATATCTTGTTTTTAACACCAGCAACCTAGTACTGTTAAGCTGTGACTTCCAATTTTTAACTTTGGCCAAAAAGGGGAAGTTCTGGTATGAGTTTTTTTTTTCCATAAAATTCTACAAAGGTTGGCAAATTAAAACATACCAATCCTGATGACATATATGATTTCTTTATCTACAATGTCTGAGAAAGAATACCCTTTTTTACATGCCTGCTTTAAAGTTTTTCTTGCAGCAGAATGACACTAAGGGATGGGTGTGGCATTAGATTTAAGAAACATGATACAATGAACTCTATCTAAATCGCTTAATTTGAGTCTCAGTTTCCTCATCTACAAAACGGGGATAATGTGTATATGACATACCTTACAGGGTTTCGGTGATGAAAGGGCTTTGTAAATTTTTTTAAGTATTATATAAATGTGAGCTATTCTTAAGTATCAAGCATGAACAGTGAGACGGCTAACATGGAAATGTTTTGCATGACTGTACCTGTATAATCTATATCAAATTGCTTGCCTTCTCAAGACAGGGAAAGCGGAGGGAGGGAGGAAGAGAATTTGGAACTCAAAATAAAGAATGAAGAGTGAATGTGACTTTTATGATTAATTGGATATTTTGCTTAACTTATCGCTATCGCCTATAGTGCCAATTTTCATGTTACCTTCCCCGTGAGAATGGAAGGTCCCTGAGGACAGGGTTTTGTTTTTGTCCTTTGTGTCCCCCAGCACTTTGCAGTATTTGGCACCTAAATATATGCTTGCTGACTTGATATGGCTTAAAAGATCTAGAATACAATATACTTATCATGAAATCTATACCGAATGTCATTTAATCTTTCTTTGATCATTCTGACGAAAGGCCTTTGCAATGCCTTTATGAAAATGAATTACAAGTTAGTACTACAGCCAAAACTGACTGCTTGAACTTTACTAGTTGCTTCAAGCCTGATAAACAGGAGTCCACCATTCTATATAAACTCAGTATCCACTTATTTAATTTTTCATGTACCACAAAGTAGGGTTCCAGTATCGAGAGTTGGAAGGAGAGTTGGGACATCTTTTCAAGGTTGATAAACCTAAAACCTCCAATTTAGGTACAACATTGTATTTACATATAGAATCAGAGATCTAGAGTTTAAAAAGACATTAAGTCACCTAGTTCTCATTTCAAGATGAGGAAACTAAGTCTCATAGAAGTGAACTGATTTTCTAACATATCGAATCAACTGAGAAATCTTTCTATTTTTACCTCCACAGCAACTCACCCTCAATCCCTTCTCTCTACAAGCCCTAAGCACCCCTCATCTATATTTTCCAACAACCTCTGAATTGGCCACCCTGCAGATTCATTATCCATCTTCCACGCAGCTGCCAAAGTGATTTTCCTTAAGCCCAACTATGATGACATCACTACGCTACTCAATAAACTCCCTGCTGCCTCTAAGACCAAATATAAAGTCCTTGGTTGAGTTTTTAAAGCCATACCTGGTCCCAACATACCCGTCCAGCCTCATTGTCTCCCCGGCCTACCGTCCATCATCCTAGCAAACTGGCCTTCTCTGTTCCTCACACATAACACTGTAGCTCCTATTCCATTCATGGAATACATTCCCTCTTCACCTCCACCTCAATGAAGCCTTCTCTTCCTTTCAGAAATAGCCCTATGTGGTTTGAGACACTACCACCCCCAAAAGCTGATGAACTTTCTCATTAATTTTTTTAAAAATTCACAGTGTACAAGAATAATTAAGAAAAATGTGAACTATAAAAGCTATGTGCGTGCGCACGCACACACACACACACACACACACACAAGCAAGTGGTCTGAAAGATCAAGTTGGCTGATTCTCCAAATCTTAAATTTACAAGTAGCTCCAACTTTTTAGCCACATTCATACACAAATAAACAATCACTCATCCTTCTTATGGGCAGGGGTTCTTAAAAATGGATCCACAATTTTTTTTAATATTTTTACAACTTTTCCCAATAAAATTGGTTTCCTTTGCATAATATGTATTTTATTAATGTATTTAAAAACATTATTCTGAGAACGGGTCCATAGGTTTCACCAGCCTTCTAAAGGTATCTAACATAAAAAAAAGGTTAAGAACACCACTCTAGGATTTCATTTTTGAACACAAACAGAAAGAGACCCGTTTGCAAAGTCCTGCCTACCTGCCTCAAATTAGCTTAAAGTTAATTTCTACCTACATAGAATCCAGAAAGTGCAGCAACAATAGAATCAGTGGGATATAAGTTAAAAGCTCAGCTAGGTGCTACAGTAGGTAGAGCACTGAGCTAGGAATCAAGAAAACTCATCTTTCCGAGTTCAAATCCAGCTTCAGCTACTAGCTGTGTGACCCTGGGCAAGTCATGCCCTGTTTGCCTCAGTTTCCTCACCTGTAAAATGAGCTGGAGAAGGAAACGGCAGGCCACAGTAAGTATCTTTGCCAAGAAAACCCCAAATAGGGTCCTGAAGAGTTGGACATAAGAGTCTGAAATAACTCAACAACAATAAAAGTAAGTTTCCTTCAGGAGAAGAAATTATCTGGGATAAAACTCCAAATTTCCAACCTGAAATTTCTTCTCTTCCCCTACAGCCTTAAAAATGACAATCCTGTTAGAATGTGAATTGGTCATTTTTTAATCCTTGGATACCAAAAATATGAACCACCTGTTTTGCTGTTTTTTCCTTCCCTGTATCAAAACCTTACTACTCACTCCCTCCCTACATCCATCAGGGTTTGAGGGCTTCAGAAGTAACCAAATGGGGGAACTACAGGAACCATTCAATCCTGATTAAGTGAGCCGTTCTTTTATTTCTTTTGTCTCCTGGAGAATGTAGATGATGACCTGCTTCTTTTCAACATTGTAAGTTTTGTTTTTAACCCTCTTAAGTTAAAAATACATAAATAAACAAAACAAGTAAAATCGAAAACTCCAAGATTTCAATGAATTATGACTACTATTATTATTAGTGTGTGGTAGCTGGCAAGCAAGAGACATGTTTTATAATCTTATTACCCGCACCAAGTCTATGAAGCAGAGTGCAACCAACAGATGGGAGCTAAGCTCTGCCAAGAATATGCATTGTATTAACCACTGAAGAAAATCTAAAGGCTTGAGGTTTTGTTTTATTAAACTGTTCAGAATACACAATCTGAACCATAAGGTTTCTTTTTTATAGATCTTGGCTACCCCATTTTATAGTAACAGTAAAATACCAAGAAAGCATAAAAAATGTTTGACCTCAGCTCTGTAGAAAGATTCCTAAATGCAATTCTTTAGCCTTGTATGAACTCTGGCCAAAAGGAGTTTTTTGTATTTGTGTCAAAATCCGCTCTCCTACCTAAGGTTTTCATTTTGTTTTGCTTTGTTTTTAAGCCTCTAGTAATCCCAAACTGTTTATACAGGAGTTCTTAAGCAGGTTTAGTTGCACCAAAATTGATGGGAAATAAAGGAAGATTCCTTCTGGAGAAGTGGGATAAAATTCCAAAACATCAGTAAACAAAGAGTATGTACATAAAATTTGATATTCAAAACTTCAAGAGCTGATAGCCACCACATGTCTAACTGCAAAAAGACCATCTGAAATGAATCCTAGCTTTTAGTAAATCAAGACTTTGTAAATGAATTCAGCGCAGTTTCTGATACTCTGGACCTGGTGACCTTTGGGCATCCACACTGATGGGAAGGGTGGTGAAGAATGTCCCCTTTCTGGATTCCCTTCTCCCTCCCCCCACCAACTCTCAAATTAGCTAATGGTCATCTAAGTGTTCAGTCCTTATCTAATAACTATGTGGTCTTGTTACAATGATTAACTCCCAAATCTGAATGTTTTTAAAGGGGAAATAAGAAAAAAAAATCTTTATCTTAGTCATCTGTTAATAGCAGAATTTCACTCATTCTATGTTAAGAGCCAACCTCATACATCCTCTTCCCACCTTTAACAATTTTAGGTACATTTTATAATGTCCTAGGCTGGAAATTCCTTGGGGGGTGGGGGTAAACTTTCTAACTCACTGACAAATTGACTCTTTCCTGGCAAATCTCTCCCCCTACAAGTTTTACAAGAGAAAGTAGCCAGAGGGAACTTTCTTTTGTCATTTCCACATTCTGCAAAGGAAGTAAACCTCAGTTTAACAACCTAATTGATCAGCAGGCTAACTCCTTTGCTGCTAGATCTTCTTATAGATAACAGTCCTTGGATCACTGGGAAGTGTCTTTAAAAGCCTAAAGATTTTACATCTTCATTAAAATACTATTCCTTAATAGGGAGCATAGCCAAACTAAGAACAAAAATAGTATGCAATTTAGCTGATTATTCTAATCAGTACCAGGTCCAGATACAGGGTGTTATTCAGTCTTTCTATTCCCAAACAGCTCACCATCCCACAGTATTATCTAGCAAGCACACACACTCATAAGCTTTGCAAAGTGCATCCCGTACCCCTGTCACCAACTCTCACCTGGACTACTGAATCAATCTTCTAATTGGTCTGTCTGCTTCAAGGTTCTCCCTTCTTCAATCCACTCTCCACTCGGAAACCTAAGTGGTTTTCTAAAGCATAGGTCCAACCATATCACTCCTCCTGTGACTCCCTATCACTTCGAGGATCAAATAAGAAACCTTCAGTTTGGCGTCTGCCCCTTTCCTACCTCTCTAGTCTTCTTACACTTCTGTCCAGCCTGTGATCCAACGATACCGAACTAGTCTTACTAGTCCCTTCACACGCCTCGCCAGCTCCCACCTCCACACTCTTGCACAGGCAGAACAGAACCCTGTGCCTTGGATATTCTCCCTCCTCACCTCCACCTCTGACCTTTCAGGCTTCCTTCTGCTCTGATTCCACCTGCAAGAAGAGTTTCCAGGTCCTTTATCTTCTAATGTCTTTCCTTCTCTCTACTCTTTATCTTGTAGGTACCTAGTTACTTACATGTGCTCTCCCCTTTTAGAATGTACACTCCAGGAGGGCAGGCATTGTTTTTGCCTTCCTCTGTATCCCCCAGCTAAGCTCAATGCAATGCCAGGTACCTAATAGTCACCTGATGAACAGTTGACCGGCCATCTGACCTCCAAATATCAGAGTTCTTTCTACTCCTAAAAGCTTTCCATCCCTTTACTGAGATTGGAGCCATTGTCATTCCACTTTCAATTAAGATGCATTACATTTTCTGGAGCCCTAATCAAACATAAAGAAATGAAGCCATCTAATACCACAAGATTTGGATTTGGGAAGAAGGGTAGAGAGGAATGAGAAATCATCTACAACGCCATTCACCTCCACTGAAGAATGGTGGGACTCAGTTTACTGAGTTACTCAAACTTTACCTACCATGACCTTCATTCAGTTCTCCTGGTAGAACAGCTTAGCTAGGGGGTGTCTAGGTGGCACAGTGAATAGAGCACCGGCCCTGGAGTACCTTTTCAAATTCAAATTTGGCCTCAGACACTTAACACAAAAACTAGCCCTGTGACCTTGGGGAAGTCACTTAATCCCAATTGCCCTCCAAAAAAGCAAGGAAAAAAAAAAGAATATTTTAGCTAGGTGAAATAAAGTCCCTGCTGAACCACATATAGAGGGTTCCTTAAAATGCTTTAAAATGTTTTCATTCCTTTCAAATAATAATAACAATAGCTTATATTTAGCATTAAATATGACCTTCACTGCCATGAATTCCACCAGGTTAGGGGTAGATTTATCCTTCTCAGAATAGTATTTTTAAATGTTCAAAGTAAAACTCAAAAGATTACAAGAGAAGCTAATTTTACTGGAAAATAATTTTTTAAAAGTAAGCTTCCAGATTTGATTTTCAGTAGAGCTTTAGTTTCCAAGCAGTTTATAGTCATTGTCTTGTCTCCATCTTTGCAACAGGGAAAAAAAATCAGTACTTTAGAAAACAGAGGCCTAGGCAGTATGTGAATGTAAGGGGAGAAGGCTATTCCGCACCTTTACAATCGCCCCAACTGTAATGGGTGCTCCAGTGAATCACCATAGCTCAGGCCCTAATTCCCTCCCTGGTGGGCTGCAGTACTTAGCATGCCATTCAGTTCTGAGTCTCTGAGCTGTGAAAAGTGGATAATCAGCTAATGGATATTTCAAAGGGAAATGATTACAGGTGACAACTTACTATGAAGCCTAAGCCCCAAGTGAACAGTGGAGTGTGACAAAAGCAGTTCATCTCCAATTAATGCTCATCTCAGAACCGGAGTCCCTCTCCTGACCCCCTTCCATGGAACCCTTTCCTTTCCTTCTTTCTTGCTGTACCCCCTCATTTAATTTTCTCTATTCATCATCCTCTCTCCCTTCCTGAGTCTCCCACTCCAGTGTCCCTCCTTCCGCGTGCCATTATATGGAACCAAAGAGAGTATTTTAACATTAGTTAGTATTTCATATTTAATATCAATTAATAATAATTTAAAATTGCATTTTCTGAATGAAACTGCAACAAAGGGCTGGCCTTGGAGCTTTGAAACCTACTGAGTCTAGTATTGCTTCTGATACATACCGCTTGTGTCATCACAAACAAGTCACTGAATATCTCAGTGTCCCCAAGCAACTTTCTATACTATTAGTTATATGAGCTGTTCATATGAATCAGTGGAATCATTTTGCACACCAGCAACTCCCCACACTGATCAAGTTGGTATACTGGACCTCCCCCCTGTCCAATCAAAAAAGTGAATAAAGATCTCTATTCTTAACTTTAAAACAAGTAAGGTTTTTATTTAGTATTTTAAAAATCAATTAGGGGCAGTTATGTGTCTCAGCGAATAGAGCACTGGGCCTGAAGTCAGGAGGACCTGAGATTAAATTTGGCCTCAGATACTTAACACTTACTAGCCATGTGACCTTGGGCGAGTCACTTAACCCCAATTGCCCTGCCTTCTCCCCTCCAAAACAAAAGAAAAAATCAATTAACATTAATTTATTGAGTGGCTACCATGTGTCAGGAACTGTTTCTGATTCTAGAGATACAAATACAAAGAATAAAGCAAAGATAACTCTCTAAGAGCTTAGATTTTATTGGAGGAGCACTAATTTAAGCTTTGGTACTAATAATGCTTGTTAGAGAAGAGACAGATGTCTTCGAGAGAAGTTCAGGTTTGGGAAAACTAAATGAAAGGATTAACAGATATCATAAGAGTCTATAAGACGGCCTTGCACATTTTAGGGAGTGTTAGGGGCAGCTAGGTAGTACGGTGGAGAGAATGCTGAACCTGGATTCAGGAAGACCTGAATTTTTCAAACCTTCAAAGTCTTACTAGCTGAGTGACCCTGGGCAAGTCACTTGACATCTTTCTGCTTCACTTTCATCTTATGTAAAATGGGGGGGGGTAATAAGAGTATCCCCAGAATTTATTATGGCTCTTCTTATGGCACTGAATAAATAAATGCTTGCTGAGTTGCTTTGACTTGATTCACTATGGTGTCAGTGTAGTTCTGAATCAAATTTAAAAAGGCCTTCAACTTTCTAGGACTAACTTTCACCTTCTATCTCTAGGAACAGGGCCGCATAGGGATCCTTCTTCCCTCCAGTTCCGAGGCTAGAAACAGTGTCGGCCTGCCTAATCCCTCTCATAACCCAATCCTGATTTACCAAGGGAGGCACATGCATCTAAGCATATATAAATCCAAGGGAGAAAGATAAAACGCTCTCAGCCTTTCAGAGAAAAGTAATGCACATTCATATAACTTCTGAAGAATATAGTTGATTTGTTTTGGGTCGTGTTTAAACAACAAATCAATAATGTAAGTTAGGGGAGCCAGTTTCCAAAAGTTCAGAAAAAAATGATCGGTGTGATCAAATGGAAAAAAGGAAGACACCTGAAGATGAATGGCAGACTCGTAAAGAAGAAATCCAGAGGAAGAAAGGGGGTGTATGTATGGTTTCACAGAGAAATTCTACAAAGCCTTAGCTTCATGGCAGCCATCCATTTAACAAATTGTGATTAATGACTCCAGATCAGTTACTGTGCTAAGTACTCCAATAATGTGAGAAAGAGTGTGGGGAGGAGGTGCCAAGTGGTCCAGAAGGGGAGCGGATCATGGTCAGCACTAAGGTGAAGACAGCAAAGTGGCAGGAAGGGAGGAGCTGAGATGCCTGGCACTGCATAACCAAGTTAAAAACTACAGGAGAAGGAAAGGTGGAAGCAAGCTTACTGCCTTTAAGAGACCTTCTGCATAAGGCTCCTGAGGATACGCAGGTGCGTCAACCAGTGGGCAGACAGTCAGAAGAAACTGGATGCGTCTCAGAGTCCCTATCTTGGCCATCTTAACAGTAGCTCTGCGGCACTGCTCAGTGCTTGTGTGAGTTCATTGTCAGTAAAGGGTTAACTCTTTAACAGGAAGGCATTTCAAAGGCAGCCCCAGCTCTGCTTATGGTATGGTGCTTCTTCCTAGGGGCTACCCCCTTGGCACTCAAAGTATTATTGGTCAAAAACCTCTGTGGTTGCTTTTTAAGGCATTCCTGATCAAACACCCTTAGACATTAAGGTTCAGAGGAGCAAGATGGTGTGTGCAGCAGAAAGAACGCTAGATTTTGAGCTATGGGACCTGAGTTTTAATCCCACATCTGCAATTTATTACACACCCAAGTTTGGGGGACTCAGTTTCCTTCACAGTAAGAAGACTGGAATAGGCATCCCCTCCTAGCTCCAGACCAATGGCCTTATAATTTGTTTATGAATATATTTTCTGATTTAAGTCACTTTATAGCTTCTTTGTATCAGAGATGTTCTCAAAATAAGGTTGTATCAATATAGTGAGACTGTTAAAAAAAATATCTCCAAGGAATGAGGAGAAGAAACTGTCATCTTTGTAATCCAGGCCTCCCTTATTGTCCTCACTTTTATTATAAGAGGAATAAGAAAACTTACACCTTTATGACTTTACTTGAGGATGGACTCAATTCAATCCCTGGATTTCACCCACATGCACCCCACACAGTCTAACCTGTAGTTAAGTCTTGTGCTCTCTACCTTCAAGTGACAGGTCTCTTACACGTTCACATCCCCTTCTCTCCCTGACAAAGGCCCTCATTACCTCGTACCTGGACTAGAGCAATAGCCTGCTGGTCCCTGATGCAAGTCTCTCCCCACTCAAGGCAACTGCCAAAGTGATCCTCAAAAGTGAAAGTCTGACCACACCCCACCTGCCTGGCTCAATAAACTCCAGTGGCCCCATTACTTCCATAATTAAATAAAAAGTCTTTTGTTTGGGTTGTTTAATCCTTTACAGCCAGACCCTTCCTACTTTTCAGTCCTCTGACACCACTCCCTTCCAAGTACTCTACAACCCAGCAACACTGATTTATTTGCTATCCCCTGAACAGGGAATATTCTCCTTTATCACCTCTACCTCTTGGCAAATTCTATCTTCTGCAAGAAACCCTTCCCATGCTCCTTAATTTCTAGTGTGTTCTCTCTGAGATTATCTGCTAAGCAATCAATAAACATCTATTAAGCACTAACCATGTGTCAGGCACTGTGCTAAGTGCTGGGGACACAAAAAGAGGCAAGAAAGAGTCCCTGCCCTCCAAGAGCTTACAATCTGAAGGAAGAGAAAACATGCCAACAAATATATACAAAGCAAGCGATGTGAAGAATGAAGAGGAGATGATATGACAGAGGGAGGCATTGGGATTAACAGGGTTTAGGGAAGGCTTACTGTAGGAGGGATTTTAGTTGGGACTTAAAGGAAGCCAGGAAGGTCAGTCATTAGAGTGGAAAAGAGAGCATTCCAGCATCTCTCTGTCTCTCTGTCTCTATCTCTCTCTGTCTCTCTCTCTCTCTCTCTCTCTCTCTCTCTCTGTCTCTCTCTCTCTCTGTGTCTCTCTCTCTCTCTGTCTCTCTCTCCCCCCCTGTCTCTCTCCTCTGTCTGTGTGTGTGTGTGTCTCTCTCTGTCTCTCTGTCTCTGTCTCTCTCTCCTCTGTCTCTGTGTGTGTGTCTCTCTGTCTCTGTCTCTCTCCTCTGTTTCTCTCTCTCTCCTCTGTCTCTGTGTGTGTCTCTCTCTCTGTCTCTCTCTGTCTCTCTCTCTCTCTCTCTCTCTCTGTCTCTCTCTCCCCCTCTGTCTCTCTCCTCTCTCTCCTCTGTCTCTGTGTGTGTGTCTCTCTCTCTGTCTCTCTCTCTCTCTCTGTCTCTCTCTCTCTCTCTGTGTCTCTCTGTCTCTGTCTCTCTCTCTGTCTCTCTCAAACACGCACACATGAACAGTGTTGTTTGTATGTTGTCTTCTCCCTTAGAATGTCAGCTCATTGAGGGCAGATGTTTTTGCCTCTCCTTTGGCACAGTGGTTGGTAAGTAATTAGTGTCAGATGTAATGAAGTGATGCCTCTTGCAGAAGATGAGACGATAGACAGACAGACAGAAAGACAAATACATGAAAAACTAATGAATGAGTAAATAAATGCTTAATGTTGATAATGATGATAATGAAGGTGACTGATGGTGAAGATGATGATAAAAACTAAAATTAATTTGAGCTTTTTGGCTTCAAAAATAATTATTCCCCCCCTAAAGCCCCATGCTCATGCCTCTTTGTGGCATGGCTGGGTTCTTGTAGGCCATGGCCACAAAGTACAAGGTCTGATAGGTCCTACATCAAGCTGAACTCCCAAGTATAAGACCAGCAATGGACTGGATGTCTGTCATCCAAGGAACAGCCCAGCTAAGTTGAGAGACTTGGGATCAGAGGATGAGCCGTGAAGTCAGAAACACTCATGAAGACGGTCCAAGAACTAGAAGAGTGATAATGCACGTTCATGCATAGCTGGCTGTAAGCTGTCTCCCATCAGACTGAATGCCCCTTGAGAGCAAAGACTCTTGTGCCTTTCTTGGAATTCTCAGAATTCTTAGCACAGTGCTTGGCACATAGGTACCTACTGGACTACTGGCTATAACATCCTTCAGGGTGATCTATCAGTGGGGAGAGAGCTCAGAACAATCAAGTCATGGGTTCCTGAAATAAGTATTTACTACAGTTACTACACAAAACTCTCTCCTTCCCTATTTTAATATAACACAGTTGTCTATCACCAATATTTCAAAAACATAAAAATCTTTACAGATAAACTTCTGCCCAAATGCTTAGAGATGCTATCTGTAGAACTCGCTTAAGTCTCTGGCCATCCTTCTCGCAGCTGTCAAAACAGCATTCCTAAAGCAGAATTCTGACCAAGTCACTTCCCTGATCAAACCAGAACGGTTCTTATCCCTTTAAGGTAAAATACAAGCTCCTCAACTTGGCCTTTAAGGAGCTTCAAAATCGGGTTCTGACCTTTTCACTTACTTCACTTTCAGACTTAGGGCCAAACCCCTCCGCTTACTTTCATCAAACTTAACTACAGGCCTCCAACAGAACAGCATAGGCTCCATTTCCTGACCCCCAGCCCTGGCACACCTTGTCTCTCAAGCCTGGAAAGCAGTCCCTCTCCACCTCTGGCTGCCTCCACATCTCAGCTCTCCTGAAAGACTTTCCCAGTCTTGCCAGTTTTGGGTGATCTCTGCTTCCTCAATTCTTCTTGGATGTATTTGTTACATGTTGCACCTTCCAGTAAAATGTAAGCTCACTGCGGGCCAGGGGCAGGTCTGGGGTTTTGGGGTGGTTTTTTTTTTTGGTTTTTTAATTTTTTACTTTGTAGCCCCAGCATCTAGTACAATGACTTGTACATAGCAGGTCTCCTTCACTATCAGCTAAATTGAACCGACTTGAGTTGGAGCCTGGCTCTAATAGCTTCCAGCTAGGTGACCATGGGGAATGAATTTTCACTCCTCTGAACCTCACTTTCCCCCTCTATAAAGTGGAGCTAAAAATGCTTGTGCTCAGCCATCTTGCAAAGTTGCTACAAAGATAGCACTTTCTAAATTTTTAGGGGCTATAAGAAATTAAGTGGTGATTTTTAATTGCCATTTAGAATCCTTCTTATATTTGATTCATAGAGACAAAGATTCCATATTATATATATTTCAGATTTATATAGCTATTACATGATATATACATATATATCTGAAACTTTATGTATTATATATGAACACATGTGACATTTTTCACTATGAAAAAGGGAAAGAAAAGGAGATAGTAAAGGCACATTCTGAGACTTACTTCGACTTTAGAATAGGAAATCTTAGAGGCATTCATATCTGTCTCACCTTGATAGACAAACTTAATTAACCTTTGCTATTCTGTTCCAACCTACTGTTTTAGACAAAAGCATTGACCCATAAACAATATGTTACCATCAGAATCTCAATTGCCGAGACACCAAGAGATATAGCCCTATCAGCAGTATCGGAAAATAAACCACTTAGATTAGCTCCTCTAAGAAATATGGATTATATTCATGTCACACATGAGCTGTCAGAAACATTAGGATACTTTTAACATAAATCTGCTGTGTGAAGGCTATCGTATGAAGATAGTGAATGATATACTACCAAAAGGCCAAGTTGGGATTATTTGGGGTTATCTACAAAGTTTACCTGTACACATACAAACCCAAAAGCAAACAGACCAAAAAAAATGACTGGCCTGCTTTTCAAGTTATGGTAAAACAGTCAGTGTACTCTCATTTAAATGGATAAAATTAATGTAACAGGTGAAAGTAACCTAAGAAATATAAAATTCAGAATCACAGGCTATCTGAGCTGGAAGGGACCCTAGGAATAATTTAGCCTAATACTCAGAGATCTTCAGCAGTTCGCTCAAAACCTCACAGATATCTGAGTATAATAGATGACATCTTACCTACTGGATCTCCCCTAGCACCAAGCAGGGTCCTCTTTACATAGTAGGCACTTAAAAATACTGAATGAATGAATGAATACACAGTGACAGGGCTAGGACTAGAATTCAGCTTTCCTAATTCCCAATTCACCATTCTTTCTACTAAGAACATTTTCTCCCAAAGAAAAGCATAGGGGTTCAAAGGAGGAATGGGATGACCAATTCTCTAGGCAGGTACCTGAATTCAAAATTTCTATCAGATACTTAGTTGTGTGACTACTAAATCGCATAAATCTCTTCTGCAAGTCACTTAATCTGTCAGGATGAGTGCCTGTAAAGCAGTTTCCTGAATTTCCACTACCGGTCTACAAAATATTTGCTTCTAATTGAACCTACTTGAGATCTGCAATCCTTCGTTCCAAAGATGAAAGGCAGGGGATCATAGCAGATAGAGAGCTATCCTTGAAGTCTCATAGACCAGGGTTCAAATACCACCTCACACATACCTGCTTCATGACCCTAGAAAAATGACTTAACCCTCAGTACTAGAGGCAATTATCTACAACTATAAAATGCAGAAAAGGCGCTGATCTGCCTTGGTGGACAGAATTTCTTCATCCAGGAGCTCACTATATCAATGAAATCACAAGTTTAAGTCCCAATCCTTACCTTCACTGTGGTCATGCTCAATTATAACAGAATCTTCATGTTTGTGACACATCTTCTGGGAAGCCCCAATGTATGGTCATACAGCTTCTCTTTCACAACACAGAGACCCAATTTCTCTTTAAGGATAATTTTATCCACAATTATTCTTTTATTTTAAAAAATGGCCCGACCAACTCATCTCAAGACCATATACCTAGTGCTGAAAGGAACCTCAGAGGTCACAGAGGAAAAACCCTCTCATTTTGCAAATAAGGAAACTGATGTCCAGGGTAATGAAGGAAAATGCCCATGGTCACAGAAGTAAACATCAGAGGCAGAATTTGAATCCAACTCAAAGGTCAGCAAACTTTCCACTGTGTACCATCTTCATAGAGAAGTATTTTATTTTAAAAGCTGGATCTTTGAAATCATTTGAATACCTTATTTTTAAATGAGCCTTCTTCAAATGGGTTTTGTATTTTTCTCAATATACTTACTGCTGTTTTCACACAGAGTAAATAAAAATTAAAGGACAACAAGCTGGTAAAAGGTCAAAATAGAAGGGGCAGAAAGAAGATCAGAAGTTCATATCCCCTTGTCACTCTTGAAGATAAAAAATTTCCAGAAAGCTTAGAAGTGACTGGAGGGGGGAGCAGGGAGGGTTACCTCTCTAGTTCATAAGAAGTTGAAAAGATGTTGAGAAATCACATAGCTCAACCCTTTAAACTTATAGATAAAGAAACCAAGTCTATGGTAAACGACTCAACAAGGGTCACAAAGAATAAATTCTTTTCTGAAATAATAAGATAAAAAGAGATAAAACTAGGTACTTTTTAAAGATCTGAAATGATCTGGTTAATCTAGGAACATAAAAACGTATAGTCTATAACTTGGTTTGCCCATAAAATTATGATGTTTAGTACTCTAAGTGTATAGATAAGGCTAATTTAAGAAAATAAGTTTCCTAATTCAATATGTTTTTCATTTTGCTGCAAGTACAGTTATAAACTATTAAACTTTAAGAAACAGCATCTTTTAGGTTTTCTGGCATAGGAAAACAAAGGAAAAAAACATCATTTTGTGGGACACTTGTCCATCTTGTATTTCAGCATTCATAAAAAGCATTTCTTAAAAAAAAAAAAACTTATCCTGAAGACAACTGCAATTTATATGCCAACATCCTCTGGGTTCAAATACCTATTCTCTACTTATGGCCTTTATGACCCTGGAGAAGCCATTTTCTTTCTCTGGTTTCATTTTCCTCATCAATAAAATAAGGACATTAGACTAGATCATTTGAGGTCCTTTCCAGTTCTAAATCTTGATTTATTTAATCTTAAAATCTCTTGCAGAGGATGAAGAGGTAGAAAAATTCTGGAAAGACTTCAGCAAGACTCTCCCAATTACATCAATATACTTTAGGATAGGAGGTTAGCCTTGGCATCAGCATGACCTGGCTCAAACACCACTCCTGACATACACTGGGCTGTGTAATCCCAGGTAAATCATTTACTTTCTCCATGTTCCCCACCAACTCACTAAAATATTAAGGTTTATTGCAAATGCTATTAGATATTGGATAGAGAGCTTCTTCACTGGGAGTTCCTATAGTCTGATCCAATAAGTAAATAGACAAATTAATACTCAGTAATTTCAATGCAGTAGGAGGGCATAGGGAAGGGTGATGACAAATATGCTGGAAAAAATGGTTTAGGATTTAGAATCAAGCAATCTAATGCCTATGGATGACATAAGAAACATGTACATATTAAGAATACTTTCTTCAAGCTAGTTGGTAATCACTGGACACAGCAAACATCAAGTACCATCACACACACAAAAAATAAAATTGACTATGTCATCTTAATAAATAGAAAAGAATGGGTTTTGCCAATCCTGGGGCCATTTATAAACAGGCCACCGACCTGTTCAGGCAATGATCAAAATCTGTACCAGATTAGAGGTTAAATGATCTCTGAGATCCCTTCTAAGACATGGATCCAGTGATTCTGTGAATTTTTCGCTCCAGGCTTTCACATTTCTAGCCACTGTGTGTGTGCCTACCGAATAGCTGAAAAGATTAGCCCCACCCCGCCCCACCCCATTGGAAAGCTATGCTCTGGCCCTACACTCAATCTTGGTTGTAGGGTATCAGTTGTCAACAGGTACGTTTGGAAGTGAACATTTAGTGGAAAAAAATAAAAGTAGTAAATGCTTTATCAATGTGCAAAGAAAAATATGGGCCTAAATTCCAGTAAGGATTAGAAAAACGAGCTTCTTAATATATTCTCTTTAACATGAGTTACAACAATCCTTCACAAGAACAAGGAGAAATAAGCCATGGATGGCAATACCATTAAGTGATTCATGGCTGATTAAATGACTGTATCCAATGAGATCTGACTAATGCATTAATTTTAACTTGGAGGGAAGTCAAGGCATGCTGTATAAGACTCTATGCTTGGCATTGTTCAGTATTTTTATCAGTACCTTGCCTGTTTATCAAAGCTACAAGAAGATAAAACCAGGAAGGCTCTCTACTCTCCTGATTTGGACTCTGACTTAAAGCCAAAAGATCATATACTGACAGAAGAAATCTTAAGAGGCTATTTGGAACAGTCCCTTCATCTTTCAGATGAGAAGTGGAAACTGTGAAGATGCCCAATATCTAATGGGTAGTAAGTAACAGAGGTGAGGTTTGAACTCAGGTCCTCTGATTTTTAAGCTCATCACTTTTTGCCTCATTTATCCAGGTTTGAAATATAGGCCAAGACTAATAACGAGATCAAATTTAACAGGAATAGGTATAAATAATAAATAAATAAATAATGATCTTTTATTATTTATGAGTAAATAAATAATAATAAATAATCAATCCCTCAAAAAAGTACCTACTACATTCCCGACACTGTGTAAATTCCCTGAACTTCACTTTAAAATCAAGTCAGGGAAACCTAGTCTGAAAGAAATTTAAGTGAAAAGACCTTAAGGATTTTGGCTCTTGGAAGTTCAATTAAACCAACCATAAGGCACGGCTAGGAAAAACTCCACTCCCAGCCTGGGCTACAATTCAGAGAAATAATGTCAAGGGGAAAAAGGAAGTAACAGTTTTCCTATACTCTATTATAATCACAACCCAGAATGGATTACCTTAGGAGATAGGACCCAAGTTAAAAATCTGCTCACAATTTACTACCTGGGTGACCGTGACTCTGTGCAATATATACCATTTACTTCCCTGTATACCTATGAGGACATCCTTCATTCTCTTGAAAATCAAAGACTAGCAGAAGTCTATACAAAGTCACTTGGAGGTAGCATGGGACAGTGGAAAGAATGCTGGCTTTCATGTCGAAGGCTCAGGTTGAATCCCGCCTCTGTATTCTTTCTCCTAAGTGACCTTGGGCAAGTGATGTTATCTCTCTGAAACTCAGTTTACTCCTCTGTAAAATGAAGGGAGCCTTGGATAAGACAGCCTCTAAAAAAGCCCATTCTCCTGCCATATGCTTTTGCAGAACACTGATGGAAATTAGGTGACCAAAATCATAGAATAATCCACTGGAATTTTTTAAAGAGCTATAGATCATTTAGCCTAATTACTTAATTTCAGGGATAAGGAAACTGAGGCCTAGAAAGGTGGAATTATTTAAATAAGGTAACATAACGAATTAGCGGCAAAGCAAGTAGAAGAAAGCACACAGCATATGCCAGATAGAGACCCAGGAACACCCTGACATCTCAAAAAAAAAATAGTATTTTGTGTCTTTTTTTTTCAGTTGGTATTTCCTAAGTTGAAACTTAAGTTTTAGTTATTTACTCTGTTGAATAGAAATAATGCCCATTAGGACTAAATATTTGTTTTTTAAAAAATGCTGGATGTAAACCCTAAATAAATGGGCTGTATAAAATATGATTCAAACCCAGTATGTTTTACTTCTATGCTACGTGTAACATTAGGTGTGACCTAGCCTTTTTCCAACGAATAAGTGGTAAAGGGCAGGAGGAGTAATCTGATACACTTTTTAAACAGAAAATGTGTGATAAAGATCAAGGTAGAGATGGATTTAAACAGAATGAAGTATTGTGTTTTTAGAAGTATATTTTGAAATACAGACTTATAGTAATACTTCTGTTAATGAATAGAATGAATTCTAAAGAATTATATATTTTGGCATGAGTAACTTATCAGTGGGGGAAAATAATGAAAGATGTATAGGATTTTATTCCAGTGAATTAACCCCATTTTCATTTTCTTCTTCTCCTTTTCCAGTCACACTATCTTTCTTTCTCCTCAATCAGACCCTGGCTGAGTACCTGAGAGTGCCCATCACACCTCCTTCAGTAGTCTTTGTCACTGCCCATTGCTGAAGGAATCTAAGTTTAGTGCTAACTCCCTCCACATCCACGCTAATTTAATTAAAAGGAATCTTGCTCTGAGATTTCTTAATTCACATAATAGTGTATTCCTTAATTAAAAGGAATCCTGCTCAGAGATTTCTTAATTCACATAATAGTGTATTCCTTAATTAAAAGGAATCTTGCTCAGAGATTTCTTAACTCATATAACAAGGTAGTATAATCTTTACTGAACAAAAATCAGCCGCCACCTCCCCAAATATACACTAATGATGATCATTTAAAAAATAATTTTTTAAAAAGACTTTGCCAGGGCAAGTGGGAGGAGACGGCTACTAACTGAGTGACAGTTATTAACTGCATAAGAAAGTTGTTTTCATGTCTGTTCGTTGTAATAGATAGGAAGAATGTGTTCTAAGAGAAAACTTCCCCAAGTCCCCCTCCTTGACAGGTCTACAGCTCCCTCACTGGTCTCCTTGTCTGCAGATTCTTCTCTTTCTAACCCATCATTTATTCATCTTCCCAAATAATCTTCTCTCTCTCTCTTTCTCTCTCATACACATGTTACACACACACACATATTTATACATCTATGCATATACACAACATATGTCTAAATACTTATATAAAAACATTATAAACATACATATCATGTGTGTGCTTAAGCACTTTCACATGTTTTGCTCAAAAATAACCTCTTGGCTTCCTATTGCCTGTAGGCCCCTCAGAATGGCATTTCAAGATCCTCACTGGTTATTAACTCTAGCTTATCTTTCCACCCTTCTTTCATCCAGCCCTCCTCTCATTCTGTGTTCTAGGCTCTCCTGCAATCATGGATTTGTACAAGACTATTCTCTATTTCCTGGATTACTCTATTCAAAACCTCTCCCTTCAAGGTTCAGCTCTACTGTCACCAACTTCATGAAACCTTTCTTGTCCCCTACCAACCTTCCCCAAACTAGACCTCTCCCTTGTCCGGTTGGTGGGGGGAGGGGAGAGTGGTCTCCCCATCTCATCCAGGCTGGAAGTACAAGAGACTCACAGGCCTGAAGCCCCTGTTGACAGGCAGATAAGCTTTGGCCTGTCCCATTCCCCCACCCGCACACACACTCCTGGAGGCTCGCCATATTCCTGCCCGACTTAGTATGGGACTCCCAAAGCCACCCCCCTCAGCCTCTCCAGTAGCAGGCATGTGTCACCATGCCAGAACCTCCTAGCTTTCTCAGAGCCCTTTGTTTGCATCTCTCCTTTGCCCTTATCACATCCTATCTCGTATCATGTTCATTGGCGTCCCCGTCCTATGCCCCTATTAGACTGTAGGATCTCTAAGGACAGGGACTATGGTAGTGCTGCTTTTTGCTGAAATCTCCTATGTTATAATGCCTTCCACACAGGTGCTTAAAATGTGCACGGAGCTGAATGGCTGAATCAACATACACTTTCTAGCACCTAATACATGTGAGGGAAGAGAGAAACTACAGAATCATTATGCCAAAGTTGTCAAGCGCCCCTTCTCCAAGGAGCCATCTCAGATGAATCGGTCTATCCTCAACCAACAGAGCCTTGTCACAGCTTCTCTGGCCTGTTATGCAACAGGAATGACATTTGTGGCACAGGAATAAACTCACAATCAATGGCTATTGTGGTCGTCCAGCAGCTCAGTTTCACTTCTGCATTTAATTGCCTGCAAAAGCTGTTTATTGCCTTCTGCCCTCCTCCACCAGCAACATTATCTCCTAAATAAACATGTTGTACTAGGTTGACAAGGGAGAGGCTAATCTCAAGTAAGGAGAAATAAATATGTGAGAGCCTAGTAGGAAAGCCAAACACCTTTTTTTTATGTTTTGCTACATCCCCTTTCCTTTGGTATCACCTCATTCCACCAAATACTTAGGCACAAATCCCAAGTAAGGCAATTAGCAATACCATACACCATAAAAGTACCATGGCTACATTTCTGCTTACAAGATTTTATTTAGCCATTCTTCAGAAAGCCAACCACTGTCCTGGGTCATCTTAATTCTCATTTTAAAGGTGACAGCTACATTGTCTACAGACCCATCAACAACGTATGATCAGAGAACTGAGACCTAGAGCTGGAAGGGGCCTTAGAGGGCATCTCTTCCAACAGACTCTCGTTTTACAAAGGAGGAAAGCAAGGTTCGGAGAGTAAAATGAACTACCCGTGGTCATTAAGTAATAAACTGGCAGAGGTGGGATTCAAACCCACCTTCTGACTCCAAATCCACTGTAACATGCTACCTCCAAGTGACTTCATCTAATCTTTCTGATGCATACTAAAATGACAGGTTTTCCCATGGGTACACAATGAAATGAAGCCATTGGTTGTCACAGGGCACATCCTGAGAGAGCCAGAAATGGGAATTGTTCACAGAAGCACGGACGAGGCTCCTCCCATTTCTGTAAACCTGGTGGGGAGGATCCTGGGAGGAAAAAAAAGAGAAAGCTCAACTCCTGGATCAAATGACTATCGCAGGTAATTAACTCACTGCGGTGCTCAAGCAGAGAGAGATCGACAACACTAAGGATGTGGTACTGTCCAGAGGAAGGTATCTCCTTTTCAGAGGGGCACCTGGTTGGTTATTTAACCTCCAAGGGAATGCAAAAAAGGCCCTTTACACACCTCTCTCAGGTTCAGTTAGAGTAAGGTCAATCCACAATAAAAGCAAGGACATTAGCAAAGGTGCCACACCATAAAAGTCACTTGAGGGATTTGGGGAATTTGGGAGGGGAAAGATTTCTGAGATTCCAGGCTCAGCTACAATTTAACATAAACACACACTCACTCACACACACGCACAATCACGTATTTCTTTCATTCATTATCTTGTGAATCTTTATACCCATAATCCCATTCTCTATTTTCTTCTCCCTTTAAAAACCTTAAACAATAAAAACATTTTCTGACTTAGTCTGTCATTCCCAGAACTAACTAAAACAAAACATACACCAAATTAGTGGGGGAAATTCTCCTTAGAATTTTCATGTAACAGTTCTTAACAAGAATTCAAATATCCTCCTTCTTCTTCTTCTCCCTCTCCCCCTTCCCCTCCTTAAAACTATGAAGTTTCACTAGTGAAAACTTCACTAGTGGGGGGGAAAAACCTATAGTACCCTGAACATAGCAAACACTGTGGGAAGAAAAGAACATAATAAGAAGGAAAAAATGCTGAATGGATGAATTAATACAGAAATTTTAGCAAAAGAACTAAACCATACAAATTTATTTCATAATTTTATTCCCTTTTTTGGGGGGAAGGGTGCCAATTCCTCAATGCTTCTAGCTGTTTTTTAACTATGCTTTTCATTTTTAAAAAAAATCTTTAAAGAAGCAGCATTTTTAGCACACAGGCAAAGTAATGTTTTAATAGGCTCAGATGATTAAATGGCCCTTCAGAAGGCAGGTATAACTAACATAGGGAAATGGCATTTGGGGCAAGGGAGGCAGAGCGTCTGAAAACAATGTCATATCAACTCCTATACCTTTCAATCATCATCAAATAAATGAAAATAAAATGGAAGCGTTTTTAAAGTGGGGAGAAATCGGGTCAAAGATAACCCAAAGTCCCCAAAGCAAAGCTTTAGAAATATCTCAAAACTTCAAGATCAACCTAGTTCAGGTTATCTGCACGTGATATACCTGAAAGGAAGATCACTGTATGTATATTTTCTACGTAGAAAGCTCTCACTGATCTCTGGAGTGATACAATATGCCTAGAATGTGGTCACAATAGAAATTAGAGTATGGAAAAATCAGCCACCACTCCATACACAAATCCTTCCAACACAGTGAAATTCAAGCACTTTGCTCCAAATTTTTAAAGATAACTAAAGTGGGTCCAGTGCAACAGTTCTCAATGTGTGATCCAGGGATTCCTGGGGTACCCTGAGTCCTTTTCAGGGGGTCCAAAAGGTCCAATCTAGTTTCTAATATGCTGAATACTGATATGCTAGTCATATAAACAAGATCTCTTTGGGGGGTCCTCAATGGTTTTTCAGAGTATAAAAGTCTGGATACCAAACAGCTTGAGAACTGGTTGTATATAGAAAAAAAAGCCCATCTTGGAGTTTGGAAGAACTGAGTTCTGACACTTACTGGCTACAAAGCATCCCAGACAATTCCCTAAGCAACAGATGAATTCTAAAACTGTACTGGTGATAGTTTCTACACCTGGTAGAGAGCTTTCTTTCCACAATGATGAAACTACATATACAGATGAATCAAATGGTCCCCATCCCCCAAAGAAAGAAAATAATGCCCAGCCTTGTTTTTAAAAATAAGAAGTTACGGAAGGTGTCAAAGATTTATTTACTTGAATGGAATTTGCCCCCCCCCCAAGTAAAATGACCTTGTCCTTGTCATTTAAGCCAGTTGTCCTTGAAAGCCCCTTGATCATATGAAAATAGAAGTGAGGATGATCTACTTATAGATTACTTCTTGCTGAAAGATTTTACCAATTAAATAGTTAGGCAAAACAACAGACAGAGACAGAGAGAGACAGAGTGTCTGTGTGTGGAAGGGGGCAAGAAGGGAGGAGTGTACCATATGCTCATTTTCACCCTCTGGGTGATACAGTACCTGCCACTGGTTTCCTGATTGGCCAGGCATGTAAGTTGCTGGTAGGCTCCGGAGGCTGTTTTTCACTGGGGATCCCCCAAGTGCGCTCCCCATTTCCCCAGAAGGGGAATCAGCGGCCAAAGCCATTGAATACTGGGGGTAGTTGTACAGATTGTTGTAGTATGGGAAGAGAGAAGGCTGGTAAAAGCTGCCATAATATGTGGAATCTGAGACCAGGTCAGATGTGTTCTCCAGGTGCCCTCTGCTGGTGACCGCAGGGATGTCTTGAATGACCATCCGTCCCTCTATGGAAAAAAGAAATAAAACAAACGTTAGTTTTTTAAATGTCTAGGTTCATCAGGAATTTCCCCCTAAACTCTCAGTATGCAATTTCCTCATTTTTTTCAGTCTCTAGCTCTTCTCTGCTGATAATCATACAGAAATTAAGTATACATAAGGACGTGAGTTGAAAGACAGCAACCCAATGACTACTTTAATTGATAAAATAAAAAAAGTACTCAAAAGCATTCTCAGTTTCATACAGCCTGACAGATCCGACTTAGACCCCAAAGGAGTTCAGTTAAACCTGGGCAAAATGCTTAAGACGTAATTATTTTTAAAGAAAATGTAAGTATTATGTACAATACTTTTAGGATGAAGTTGAAGCATTAAAAAAAAAAAAACCAAGAAGACACAGAAGGATACTGCCATTCTAAAATAGTTGCAAATCAGTATTATGAACTTTTAAAATCAAGATAAATATTTAAAGTCAACAGTGTATACTTAACTTCCTGTCAGCTGATACTGTATCCTTCAGAAGCCTGGACATTGGCCTAAAGTTCTACAAAAGCAGGACAGCCATCATCAAATGAAGAAACTAAAAGGCGCCACAAATAGGCCAGTCTGTCAACTTTCTTGGTCTTGTAGTTTTCAAGGACATATATAAGCAGCCAATAGTTTTTTTTAAATCCTCTCTGAATTTGGATTCATCAACCCCACATAAAGCCCCTGGAAACATCTCGCAAAAACCTTCTAAATTTTACTTTCCTTTTCTTTTTTTCTCTTACTCCAGTTAATGGGGCAAGAAATTACCATTTCTTTATCTGCTTCCTCCTGCCCCCAGGTCCTCTCAGTGTAGAGAGCCTTACATTTCATTTTCTCCTCTTGTGGGCATACGAGGAGGACTCCCCCAGAGGATTTCTTTCCTCTTCTGAAACTAACTGCATACACGCCTTTTCCAGCTGCTCATTTTTCATTCTTATAGGGAACACACTAGATTAAACCTGCACTGTCCTTTGAAGAGCTGTAATCGTCCATTTAAATACTAACCAAACTATCAGGTAAAGAATAATATGAGAATGTGAGTCAAAGAATTGTACTCTCAGTTCACATTTCTCCTGTTTTACTCTACCAATAGTCACATTTACTTCAGTTCTGACTCAGTTTACCAATGAAAAGAATAGCAGTGACTTTTAAAAATTTTTTTTGTTTTGCTTTATAATTTGTTAATTTACTTTTAGTTTACAAATTCAGTTCTACAATCCCTTGAGTTTCAAATTTTCTTCCCCCACCCATGGCAGCATGCAATCAAATATAGGATCTACAAATACTTTCGCATTAAACATTAGTCATGTTGTACAGGATTATAACCAATGGGGTGAACAATGAGAAAGAAGGGACAAAACAAAACAAGAAAAAGAGAGAAAGCAAGTAGTTTGCTTCAATCTGTATTCAGACTCTGTAGTTCTTTCTCTGGATGTGGATATCTCTTTCCATCATGAGTCTTCTGGAGTTATCTTATAATAACCTTGCATTGCTGAGAGGAGCCCAGTCTATCACAGTTGGTCATCACACATATGGTTGTGTCTGTGATTGTGTACAAATTTCTCCCAGTTCTGCTTTTCTCACTCAACATCAGTTTATATAAAAGTCTCTGCAGGTTATTATCAACTCCGTCTGCTCCTCATTTCTTTATAGCATAATAGCATTGCATTACATTCATATACCACAACTTGTTCAGCCATTCCCCAATTGATAGGGAATCCCCTTGATTTCGAATTCTTTGCCACCACAAAAAGAGCTGCTATGAATATTTTTGTACCTACGGGTCTTTCTCCCACTTCTATGATCTCTTTGGGACACAACCCTAGAAGTGGTATTGCTGGGTCAAGAGGGTATGTGCATTTTTGTAGCCCTTTGGGCAGTTCCAAATTGTTCTCCAGAATGGTTGAATCAGTTCACAACTCCACCAACAATGCATTAGTCTTCCAATTTTTCCACATACTCTTGAGCATTTATCATTTTCCTGTTTTGTCATCTTAAAATCTGACTGGTGAGATGTGGTACCTCAGAGTTGTTTTGATCTGCATTTCTCTAATCAATAGTGATTTGGAGCATTTTTTCATTTGCTTATAGATATCTTTAATTTCTTCCTCTGAAAACTGTTCATATCCTTTGACCATTTACCAATTGGGCGATGACTTGTATTCTTATAGATCTGACCCAATTCTCTGTATATTTTAGAAATGAGACCTTTATCAGAGACATTGGTTGTAAAAATTCTTTCCCAATTTTCCACTTCCCTCTTAATCTTGGTTACATTGGCTTTATCTGTACAGAAACTTTTCGATTTCATGTAATCAAAATTATCCATTTGCACTTCATAACGCTCTCTAACTCTTGCTTGGTCATAAAATCTTCCCTTATCCATAAATCTGACAGGTAAACTATTCCGTGCTCTCCCAGGTTGCTTACAGTATCAGCCTTTATACCTAGATAGTGCACCCATTTAGACTTGATTTTGGTATACAGTGTAAGATATTGGTCTATGCCCAGTTTCTGACATACTATATTCCAGTTTTCCCAGCACTGTTTGTCAAATAGTGAGTTCTTAACCCAAAAACTGGGGTCTTTGGGTTTATCAAACAATAGATTATTATAGTCACTGACTGCTGTGTCTCATATACCTAATCTATTTCACTGATCCACTACTCTGTTCCTCAACCAGTACCAAGCAGTTTTGATGACTGCTGCTTTATAATACAGATTAAAATCTGGCATAACTTAGCCACCTTCCCTAGCATTTCTTTTCATTAATTCCTGTGATATCCTGGACCTTTTTTTCTTCCAAATGCATTATTACTATTTTTTCTAGCTCTAATAAAATAATTTTTGGTAGATTGATTGGTATGGCACTAAATATGTCATTTAATTTAGGCAAAATTGCCATTTTTATTATATTAGCTCGACCCAGACACGAGCAACCAATGTTTTCCAATTAGCTAGATCTGACTGTATTTGTGTGAAAAGTGTTTTGTAGTTGTGTTCACATAGGTCCTGGGTTTGTTTTGGCAGGTAGATTCCCAAATGTTTTATAATGTCTACAGTAACTTTAAATGGGATTTCTCTATCTCTTGCTGTTGGATTTCATTAGGAATATATAGGATTGCCAAGGATTTATGTGGGTTTATTTTATATCCTGAAATTTTTCCAAATTGATTTATTATCTCAAGTAATGTTTTACTTGATTCTCCGGGATTGTCGAAGTATACCATCATATCTGCAAAGAATGATAGCTTAGTCTCTTCTTCACCTAATTTGATTCCTTCCATTTCTTTTTCTTCTCTTATTGCTGCTGCTAAAATTTCTAGTATCAAGTTGACTAAGAGGGGTGACAGTGGACATCCTTGTTTCACCCCTGTTCTTACTGGAAATACTTCTAGCTTATCCCCATTACACATAATACTTACTGATGGTTTTAGATAGATGCTACTTATTATTTTAAGGAAAACTCTATTTATTCCTATATTTTCTAGTGTTTTTAATAGGAATGGGTGTTGTATTTTGTCAAAAGCCTTTTCTGCGTCTATTGAGATAATCATGTGATTTCTGCTAGTTTTTTTTGTTGATATGATCAATTATACTGATAGTTTTCCTAATATTGAACCATCCTTGCATTCCTGGAATAAATCCTACCTGATTAAAGTGTGTTATAGTTTCTGTAGTCTTTTTGCTAATATTTTATTTAAAATTTTTGCATCTATATTCATCAGGGAAATGGGTCTATAATTTTCTTTCTCTAGAAGTAACTCTTAAGGACAAAGAAGCAGCATCTACAAATTTCTCAGCAAGCAATAAACAAAAGGCTACATAAACTGAAAGAAATTATTTGTTTGGCAGCATCTGAGTAAATACCACCATCAGTTTTCCATTATCTATTTTCTACATTTCCTATTCCCCACTCCCCCAAAAAAACTGCTTAATATATTAATTAAGTAAAATAAGAGTTGACATATACAACCATGTTTATGGTTTGCAAAGAGAGCTTTACACATATCATATGATTTGATCCTTAAAACATTCCTGAGTGGTACATACTATTATTGCCATTTTACAGATAAGGAGACTAAAGTTCAGAAATTCTGTCCTGCCCATTGTCATACAGCTATAAAGTGTCAGAGATGGGAACTGAATTCCAGGTTCCTGCTATCTCTACGTCCAGGGATCTTTTCTCTGTACAAGCACTGTTAGCAATCAAGCCCTACCTTGCTCAATGATTTAAATAAACAATAAAATGATTCTTAACAAAATCGGAAATCCAACTTGTCTTATACCTCTGGGGGGTATGAACAAATCTGAAACATACGGTACTTTAAAATTTAAAAAAACTAGCTGTAAGACTCCTAGACCTTATGTAAAGGTGGCTGCTTCATGTTATATCTTTATCCCGAAGAATCAAGTGGAAATGTGACCACACAAGCTCTGAATCCATCCTGTCAGCAAGTCTAAATGTTACCAAGGCCATGCCTGATATTTTTCAATTGTAACTCTCCTGAGATTAACAAATAGTATCAACCAAATTTTGAGTTCTACTATGTAAATAACTAGAGTTACTTTGGTATCTAAATCATTCCATTGTTTTAATCACATATTTTCTATACTGTGTGTGTGTGTGTGTGTATATGAGAAACTTTTCATATATTCAGTCTAATTCATTCTCTTATCTTCTGCCCTCAAATCCCTCTGCATAAAACGTGTAATCGAGTTCAAATTATTCTCACTAATGGAGGTAAAGCCCAGTTGTAAATGATCCAAAAGAGCAGGAAACACCTATAAACATACATACATATATAGGTATTTTTTATTGTTTAGTCATTTTTCAATCATGCCTCCATTTGAGGTTTTCTTGGCGAAGATGGTTTATTTACCATGTCCTTCTCCAAATCATTTTACAGATGAGAACACTGAGGCAAACAGGGTAAGAGACTTGGCCAGAGTCACATAGCTAGTGTCTGAGGTCACATTTGAGTTCTAGAAGATGAGTCTTGATGACTCCAGGTCCAGCCCTCTATGCAACTATGGTGCCACCTAGCTGCCCAATACATGTATGTAGAATATACATGTATCTATGTGCATATGTATGTGTAAAACCTTGAAATGTTTTATTGCATAGTGATTTCCTTTTGTTCATTCACTGGAAATGCATTCACTCAGGGCCTGCTCTGTGTAATAAGTTCTACCTAGGTGTTATGAAATATAGTATACGATATGCTCCCTGACTTTCTGACTTCCAGTGGTTCATAATTTAGTTGTGGGAAATGAGACATGCATACAGAAAACCATCAGAGATGGCAAAATATAGGAGCCATGAATAATCAGGGGAAAATGACCACAGGACCTCAGAGAGTAATTATGGTGGCCATGAAGGCTCCATGGGGGAAATAATATGGATTATATTAAAAATAAATATTTGTCTATTAAATGGCATTGCATATGCATAAGACTTTTAGTAGGCAAAAACGGGAAGAAGTTTTGCAGGCATGGGGAAAAAGTTCATTCATACCTCAGCTCAGAAATAAGTTTAGCAGTCCATGGGAACATAAATGCATTTTAAGAAAACCTTAATGAAATGCACTGTAGGATAAACTATCTTCATTATACAGGTAATTGGGTTTTTCTCAACTTAGTCAACTTTATTTAACAATGCATATCACCAAATCTGACCATTCAAAGGGAGAAAAATATTAGTTTTAACCAAAATACACCTCATATATGTAGTTTTCCTTGCTTATAAAATGCAATTTTCTCTGCTTAGAAAGTTTCTTCTTTCAAGAGTATTTACAAGAAGTTAGGTCCATCGTCACTGTAGCAAAATCAATAAATATGGAATAAAATATGAAAATAAAAAAGGCATGCTCAGGTGGTAATGAAGAGAAAATGTAGCTGAAAATGAGGAAGAATAAAAAAGCCATCAAATTGTGGAAGTCTTTGAATGCCAGGTGGTCAGGGTGAGTCACTGATAGATTCTAAGCATGGGAATGACATGGTTCAGGGGTGTTGTAGAAGAGTTAATCTGAGGGCATTGGGGTAGGAAGGAAATACTAGATTCTAGAAGACTAGGTAGGTAAAATGCATTGAAACAGGCCAGGCATGCGATTAAAAACAAACAAAAAAACCCTGTAGACTGAAGTGGTGACAACAGGAAGGGAAAGGAGGAGACAGATGTCAGCCACCATGAAGTATCTGCGTATTTCAGGTTCTAAGAATTCACTTTAAAGGAAAATCACTGCATTAATGCCTTGAGGAAAAGCAGTGAAGTTGTGGAGCTTCCCTCCCCTCATCCTTCTCAACCTTTGCTAAAAAAATTGTTCAGACTCTCCATGATCCAATTTTGGGGTTCTCTAGGCAAAGAGAATCTGGAGTGGCTTGTCATTTCCTTCTCCAGCTCATTTTACAGAGAAAGAAACAGAGTTAAGTGACTTGCCCACGGTCATAAGTGTCTGAGGATAAATTTGAACTCATGGAGTTTGGGTCTCCCTGATTCTAAGGGCAGAGCTCTGTCCACTAGACGACTTAGCTGCCCCTTCTCAACCCTATAGTGCAACTGTTCCCTGAAACCAGCTGTATGCCAGGAATACTTGATTCGTTTAAAATGATGCAAAAGAAGCAGTCCACACAGAAATGCCTTCTCTTGGTTTATGACATTATGACCACAGCTCATTTAATCAGAGAAGGTGCTATTCAGAAGACAGGATTGTCTGCAAATTTAAAAATTAAGCATAAGAGTACAGTTAGAGCAAAGTGAATAATCCAACCTTCCAAATACAGAGCAGGGGGTTAAAAAGCACAAATACACTTTTTCCATATATAAATAGTCACTTTTTTTTAAAAAAAAGAATGTTCTTATTTACAAAAGTCTATTTCCATTACAGAAGTCAACATGTAGTTCTAAAAACCTCATATCTAACTCTACCAATTTTTATCATCTTTTGCTTTACCTTCTAATCACAAAATTACAGACCTATCAACCGCGACCTGGCACATTAAAGGAAACATACTTTAATAGTCTTGAAACGACACGATACAATCTTAATGTATCAGTCTAAAAAGGCATATTGAAGGGAACTACCTTAAATTACTTTAAACCACCTAGAAAATCTTTAGACTGAATTCCACTTCATGATATTCTAGTATCCAAGTTAACAATAAACCTCCGCATTTAAGGGGAAAAAAAAAAAAGAGTATCCATCTTGGTCCTTAGAAAATACAATGGTTTTCCAAGATCGATCATCATTTTCTTTTTTTTTACACTTAAATAAAAAATTAGAAAAGAAAAAAGTTGTCATGTACATAACAGACCAGAAGAGAAGATTCAATATAAAACAAATTTCCTTTTCAAGAAAACCTATATAGGGGCAGCTAAGTGGCCCTGGAGTCAGCAGGACCGGAGTTCAAATTCAGCCTCAGACACTTGACACAATTACTAGCCGTGTGACTTTGGGCAAGTCACTTAACCCCAACTGCCCTCCAAAAAAAAAAAAAGAAAAGAAAACCTATATTAAAACCCTACATTGTTTTCAAAGCTATCAGAGCTTTTCTTTTCTTCCTAGTTGGTTTTCTTTTGTTGTCTGCTATACACTTTTTCTTTATTTTTTTTCCCCTCCCTTCCCTCTCCCACTCCAAAGAAGGCTACTATTAAGCATAGATAGATAGATGGATGGATGGATGGATGGATGGATGGATGGATGGATGGATGGATGGATGGATAGATAGACAGACAGACAGATGGATATCTTACACACACACTCATACACATATGAGACCGGACTAATGCTTATTCCCTCCTATCATCATAAGTCTAAGTCTTTCCATGGTTTTTTTTTCTAAATCAACCAGCTGATCATTTCCTATACCACAGAAATATTCCTTTCTGGATTCAAAGACCATTTTTTTTCTTACATGGGATCTTTCAGGTTAATTTGAGTATTTGCAATATTCAGAATGACTTGGTTTCTCAAAGTTGTTCTTAAACAATACTGCTGTTACTATATATGATGCTCTCTCGGTTCTGCTCATTGCATTCTTCATTATTTCATGGAGGTCTCTCTGTGCTTTTCTAAAATCACTGAGCTCATCATTTCTCATCACTTATATCACTTTCAGAATTATTGCTCAAAAGGAATTTTAGGGCTTGCATTTGGGGAAATAATGTCCAATGCATTAAATATCCTTATTGCGGTTACCAAACCAATTTGCATAAAAGCAAGGAGTAAAACAACGGGCAGCAATAAGCCAAAACTAGAAAAACATGAGGCAGTGGGGGGGATGTTATAGAAAGCCTTTTATTCTCTCTCCTTCCTCAGAATTATGTGCCAGGCAGCAGCAATTACAGACTTTAATATCTGATAACCTAACACGAGCACTCAAAAATTTGCTCAGTAAACTTTTGAGGTTTTTCATAGCACTCACAGTACCTGCTACTTTTTTCTCTGTACTAATATATACGGGGTGAAAAATGATTCACTCACTCATGAAAGATCAATATCCACACATGAGAAATACCGTTATTGATCTTTCAGTGTTGTACGCTGGTCTTCAGGTCTATGGCATATTAATAGCAGTTAACCAGTAATTCATTTTAAGGTATGTGGTTGGTTGGTTGTTTTGAGGTGTTTTTTTCCTCCCTACAGAAAAGATTCGAGGAGTAGCCACACCTTGGGAGTCATCAAATCTGCCCATTAAAACCAGACCTCTAGCATCAAAGGACACAACTAAGCAATCTCCCAAAAGGTGTACATAAAAATAAGGTTATTTTACAAGAGAAATGCCCAATGCGGGGTGCCCCGTGTCCCTCACTCTCTCTTTCACTCCCCCTTAGCTGCCCAACGGTAAATAAGAGTCAGGGGAAAACTAATTGCTGAACTTACAGTGGCAGCAAAATACTAGAAACATGGGAGGTGCCCATTAACTGGCCTATACTGTCTGCGGTGCATGAACATAATGGAACAATACTCTATGTTCCATTGAAAATAACATGGAGAGTTCGAGAAGCATAGGAATATTTACACAAATTTATAGAGAATAAAGTAAAAATTAGGAAAATAATATACCTGGTGACTGCAACAATATAAACAAAAAGAAACCCCTGAAATGCTATACTGGTCCCAAAGGTGAGTTGAGAAAATGTACCTCCATCTCTTCTTCACAGAGGTTGGGGGCTACGGGTATGGAATATGGTCTATGCTCTCAGACATGCCTGAGGTGTTCATTGGTCTTGCTGAATTTTTTCCCCTTTTATGTCCAAATCTTTGTTAGAAGGAATAGCTCGCTAGTTAGGAAAGCGGGGAAGATAGATTTAGAAATGAAGGTGGTATAAAACAAAAGCTATCAATAAAGCAAGAAAGTTAACAGCTGAGTCCTAGATCTCCAAGGCCCTCTTATCAACTCACATTAATTGATTAAACACACACTATGTTCTCAACAACGTGGTGTTGCTATGGAGGATCCGGGGCAAAAGCAGAGCTTACTCTTTCAATCAGTCATAATAAATGTCATAAAAAAATTCATAAGCATTTATTCCGTGCCTACTATGTGCCAGACACTGTGCTAAGCTCTCATGATAAAAAGAAAGATAGAAGACAGTCCCTGACTTAGAGAAGCTCACAACCTTATGGGGGAAACAACAGACATACAAACAAGTATAAGGAGAGATGGGAGATAAGCAGATAGCCAGCAGAGGGAAGGGCAGGGAGATTAGGACAGACTTCTGCAGGAGGAGAGGTTTTAACTGGGACTTAATGGAAGTTAGTAGGCAGAGATGAGGAGGGAGGGCACTCCAAGCATGAGAAAATGTCTAAAGCCAAGAAATGTTGGGGCTTGTTCATGGAAGCTGATGGGGGGAGGGAGAGAAGAGATACGGTGCAAGGTGTCTTGGCATGCCACATGGCAGTAAATGTCTCACTGTGATGAAAAGGCTCTCCTTTATACCACTGTCTACTGCTAAGTGGGTTTCTGGTTCTGCCTAATTCTATCTGGGTATTATGTGGCCCCAAATTGGAGGAACCCAACGCCACAAATACATAGAATCTAGATAATTCCAAAGGACATTTTCAGAATCCCTCCATTAACACACACACCTATCTGGTGATCTGTGATTGCCTCCACTAAAGCAGACTCACTGGAAGTCAGTTTGGTGACAAAAGCTCTCTCCAGACTTCGCTATTTGATTTGTCAGGTGCCAGATGTACAAAATATACCCATTTGTAAAATGAAGTCACAAGACCATGGATTTAGAGCTGGAATTCTAGGGACTCTAGAGCTCCTCTAATTATAGGAGTGTAGATTTAGAACTGGACAGAACCTCAGAGGTCAATTAGTCCCATATCTCCTTTCACAGACGGGGAAACTAAGACCCAGAGAGGGATAAGTGACCTGCCCACAGCCACACAGGCATGGAGTATCAGAGGCTATATCTGAACCAAGTTCTCTCTCTTGCTCACTCTTCCACATCCACTTCTGGACAAGTTCTTGAAGCCTACTCAGCCTGCCCGGTGGTCTGGGTCCTAGGAGAGCCTGTGCACAGCCTCTGAGAAGCCAGTATTCCCCTGGTCCACACCTCTGTGAGTCATCCCAGGACTTTTACTGGCAGTCTTACTTGGCCAAATAAAACAGAAGGAAATCCTGTTGCATGAAGTGACATCCTGAAACCTCTCCAACACACATACAATTCCCAGATATTAAAGCAATCCTAGAAGGCAGAAACAAAAGATGGAGGCGTTCAGGAGCCTGACAAATGAGCGTGCGCTTTACCTTCTGTTCCGCGTCATTAACTGATAACTGTAATTTTGTACATGGGGGACTGGACAATAGAGCAGAGGGCTCATCGCATCCATCACCACTGTCAGAAGACGATTCAGAGAGCACATCTTGCCGCCGTCGCTCAGTTGTCCCATCTTTATGTACTAATGAAGACACGTTATCAGCTAGTTTGTTTTTCTCCTTCCCTAAAAGTGGAATTGGGACACAGCTATGTGGCACAATGGACAGAGTGAAGAAGACTCATCTTCCTGGGCTCAAATCCAGCCTCAGTACTTATTAGATGTGGGACCCTGGGCAAGTCACTTAACCCTGTCTGCCTCAGCTTCCTCATCTGTAAAATGAGCTGGAGAAGGAAATGGCAAACCACTCCAGTACTTTTGTCAAGAAAGCCTCAAAAAGGATCATAAAGAGTTGGACATGACCGAAAAACAGCTGAAGAGCTGGCATTCTTCTCTTTTTTCTTTTGGAGGTAAAGGCAATTAGTTTATCCTTACTCCTTTCTCTATTCCCTTATGTTTTCTAAAATGGTTTGGCCAGGGCTTTGCAGACGTGATCACCAAAGAGTCTCTAAAGAAAAGGGGCCTAGACTGGGTTAAAAAAGTTAAAGCTTGGGGCGGCCAGGTAGCACAGCGAGTTAGAGCACCGGCTCCAATGTCAGGATGACCTGGAGATCGAATCCCGGGCTCGGACACTCAGCACCACACCCAGAAATAACTGGCCGTGTAACCTTGAGCAAGTTACTTAACCCTGATTGCTTAATAAAAAAAGAAAAAGTTAAAGCTTCATCTAGTTAAAGCAAGCCAAGCTACGAAGTTTGGGGGGACACATGAAAGAACAGATACTGGTAGGAACAAAATGAAAGACCTTCAAAGGGAAGGCACACTGATTTGACAAAAAACAGCACTGGCAGGGCAACTGAAAGACTCTGTTAGGACAACAAAGGAGTGAAGAAAAAATTGAAATATTGTATATTAAACAGGTAAAAGTAAGAGGTTAGAGGCAAGGAAGACACTGACTAAAAGGTTGCATGAGTTAAGGCAGAAATTGGTGACGTTAGAAATTATCACTGAAACAAGGAAGGAAGTGGCTAATAAATAAACACATCATAAATACTGGGGCAGCTAGGCCTGAAGTCAGGAAGATTCCTCTTCCTGATTTCAAGTCTGGCCTCAGACACATACTAGCTGTGTGACCCTGGGCAAGTCACTTAGCCCCGTTTGCCTCAGTTTCTTCATCTGTAAAATGAGCTGGAGAGGGAAATGACAAAACATTCCAGTATCACTGCTGAGAAAGGGTCAACAAAGATTAACACGCGACTGATGAACAGCTCAAAAACAACACCACTGTGCAAGGAATATTTGATGACAGAATATTTCTGGAATGGTTCACACTGGCCCTCTTTGAGAGAACATAGCTAATTAGATGAGCACATATGGATTCTGGGAGAAAACTGTAAAGGGACTTGAAATCAGCACTAAAGAGTGACCCCCAAAGAAATGGTGGCTGTTCCTTCTCGTGACACAGACACTGCTTCTTTTCTTCCATTTCTTTCTCCTCGGACAGCCAAGTACCGCACACCCGAGTTCAAACCCTGCTTCAATCACTTAATATGTATGTCTGATCTTGGGACAAATCTCTGAACTCTTCAGTCTCAGTTAACTCACCTTTAAAATAAAGATAATAATAAATAGCAACGAGCTCACAGTGGTGTTGCAATAGTTAAATGAGACAGTCTATGAAGTGATTTGCAAATCTTAACGGTGTTATATAAATTCTAGCTATCTTCCAGGGCTGTTGTAAGGATCAAATGAGATAATGATTGTAAAGCATTTAGTGTGGTGCCTGGAACAGTAAGTGCAATATAAATGCTACCTGGTATTAT
>NW_027185616.1:18583687-18613719 GCF_028583685.1 Petaurus breviceps papuanus
CCTGACATGCTTTCTTACACCATCCCCCTCGTGACTCACTTCCCTGACGCTTTGGGCTTGAATTCTCTGTACTGTCATTGCCGAATGCTACCAGTAATACTCAAGCCCAGTGACTGATGAGGCCTGTCCTGGACTCCAGTCACAACTAGACCAACCTTTTCTCTCCCTAGCTCCATTTTCTCTCAACAACAGCCTGGAGAGGGGGATTTGGGAGCCCTACAACGAATTCCTACTCCAGCGCCTGCCTCGTCATGCGGCCATCAGTCCTAAAAGTCCTGCACCACCAAAGCACAAACTCTGGCAGGTCAATCCATCAATTGATAAGCATTTATTAAGCACCTGTAAGTGCCAAGCACGGAGGACGAAACAACCTTGACTATGAAGGAGTTAACATTCTAACAGCAAAGACAAGTTCATTTATATACAAAATAAATCTAAAAATAAAGATACAAGGTATTAGCAGTCGGGAGGATCAAGAAAGGCTTCATGAAAAGGTTAGTTAGTACAGTACATGAGCGGAGGGATTACTTTTCAGACACAGGGCTGGCCAAGGCAAAGGCAGTTTGGCTGGATCACAGAGACTGGAAACAAAGGTTGAAGCCAAGTAACGTTAAAAGCTAAGCAAAAATTTTATTTAATTCTAGAGGCAATAGGGAGCCACTGGAGTTTACTGAGTAGGGGAGTGACATGGTCAGATCCACACCCTGGCCACTATGGGAAGTATGGATTGGAGTAAGAAAGAAATAAGCATTTAGTAAGTGCTCACGATGTACCCGGAACTTTGCAAACATCTCATTTTATCTTCACAATAACCTGATGAGTCAGGTACCATAATTCCATATTACATTTGAGGAAACTGAGGCAAACAGGTTAAGTGATATGCCCAGGACCACACAGTAAGAGTCACAGGCTGTATTTGAACTCAGGTCTTCCTTAAACCAGACCTAGTGATCTATCCACTGTAACACTAAGTTTTCCTCAGCTTATGCTGGGAAGAGAATCAAAGCAGAATGACCAATGAGGGGGCCATTGCAGTAAGACCAGATGAGAAGTGGAAAAGGCCTGAGCAAAGGTTATTATTTAGTAGAGAGAAGGGGTCAGTTGTAAGACATGTCATGGAGGCAGAAACGGCAAAATTAGTCAACTGGTTAGATGTGTGCAAGGAGGGAGAGGTCCTACCAAGCTGGTGATGGATTACATGCTGCTGTCCAAGGACCAGGCAAGTTAAGTGAAGAGATTCGCCACCAGATTGTCCTTGGGCTGACAGCTTTTATAATCATGTCAACTCTCAGACCAATTATCAAGTTGCAGAAGAGCTGTGATCTATATTGGTTAGAGAAGTACTCCCACTTCGAAAATTACAGATCCCTGAAATATTAAATTAAATATTAGTATCTACTATCACCCTGAATGCACAGAATGTGCCAGATAGGAGTGGCACACACATATAACCCCTTAGGAGGATGGGAGTTCTGAACTGCAGTAGGACTAAAGCTGACCAAATGCCCACACCAAGTTCAGCACCAATATGGTGAGTCTGGTGGGGGCAGGGGAGACTGTCTAAGGAGGGTCAGAAATGGAGTTCATGATTCTGGAGAGACTGTCAGAGGGACCTGGTGAGAGAGAGAGAGAGAAAGACAGACAGACAGACAGAGAGACAGAGACAGAGACGACAGTGACAGAGAGACGAGAGAGACAGAGAGAGAGAGAGACAGAGAGAGACAGAGACAGAGAGACAGAGACAGAGGGAGACAGAGACAGACAGACAGAGACAGAGAGAAAGAAAGAGGAAAAGGGAGAAGGGGGAGAAAAACGAGAATGCATGGTATAGAGGAAAGTAAAAAGAAGTAGAGAGGGAAAAATTCAGTAGTGGCTTTAAAAATATAATGTGCAGGTTTCTTCTCTGTAAAAGAACATTTTCTATAACATTTGAGTTTCCATAAAACTCCTCCCCAATCTTTCCCCCCATGCATCTCCTGTGCCTAACCCAGAAAATTATGTGTGGGGAGTGACAGAATATTTTCTCCTCCTCCTTCCTTCTGCCGTTTGAGTAACAGGAGAAAATAAAGGGCATTGGTGCCCAGGCATACATTAACATGGTGAGGCTAATGACTGGGAAAAACTAGAGAAATGCGAATTATCGGGCAGCCAGAGCCAGAGAGGAAAGCAGTGGCAACGGGGGAAGAAGATGCCTTTGGTGTGCACTCTTCTCCTCATTTCCAATGGAAGGATGACCCAGAAATACTAGGGAGCCCTTCAAGACCGTACTCAAGACATGTCAGTTGGGAAAGGAACACACTGCTTCTTCCTTCTTCAAAATAATGGGAGAGATCAGGACCATGAAGAGTGATTTGTCCACAACCCTCCTCCAGAGTCAGCCAAGAAGGCATTACTGACCCAAACTCATGTACCACTCTCATCTCTACAGAACATATACTTTGTCCATGAGGACACAGAAGTATTTGTTGTCGTTCGACTGTTTTCAGTTGTGTCCAGCTCCTTTTGGCTCCATTTGGGATTAGCCATTTCCTCGTCCAGCTCATTTTAAACATGAGGAAACTGAGGCCAACAGAGCTGAGTGACCTGCCCCGGATCACACATAATGAGTAAGCATCTGAAGCTAGATCTGAAGTCAGAAAGACGAGTCTATCTACTGTGCCACCTAACTGCCCTTTCATAAAGATATCTATCTATATGAATGCTTAACACTGCACTAAGACATTCAGGACACTATACGTATTTTCTGAAGATATTACAATACCCAGTACTACAGTATCTGTATAACAGTATAAGTATAACCTAAAGGTGGACTCAGAATTGAACAGCAGGGGAGAGGACTAACATGTCTTCATGAAACTGCAAAGTTCTTTTTATGACCCTGAATTTTCTCTTAAAATAAGGAACCACCTTTTAAATATCAATATGCAATCAATATTGTTGTATGCCTGAAATTCAAGAAAAAACTGCAGGCTCTTCAGAATGGAAAATGAGCATCACTCAGGACACAATGAAGAGGCAGATGGTGGTAAGGAACAAGTAAGGAATTATGGAGAGCCAGAATAAAGGATTTGACATATTAAATAAGTCAAAAGGAAGATGTACCAATCAACTGGCAAGAAAGAAAGCAAGAGCCCTTGTGTTCTGCTGGCATCCTTGAGATAACGAAAAGTGAGGAAGGCATCTGAAACTGGGGTGGCCTCCCAGTGGCAAATTTACCAGAAGACTTGAAGAGTATGGCAATCAATAAGCATTTATTGGGTTGACCATGTGCCAGGCACTGTGCCCACACAGGTTGGGCAGGCACAGACAGCTTGCAATCTGTAACACTGAAAGGGATGCCAACATTGATGAAATCACCATATTTGGGCATAAAATAATTTTCATGGTGGTCTTTAAAAGTTTCTAGGGTATCATCTGTTGAAACCACAAGAAAGAAAAAGGCACCTGTTTTCAGCTGATCAGATCTCTGCATTTATGTCAATGACTCAGTAGTACGGAGAATACAAGATACTTCAGTGTTTATTCTTTCTTGATTTTAAAAAGGCACTTGATGTAGTATCACAAATCCCAATCTTTGAGGCGGTTAGGTGGCACAGTGAATAGAGCACTGGCCCTGAAGTTAGGAAGATCTGAGTTCAAATCTGACACTTAACACTTAACTCAGCTGCGTGACCTTGGGCAGTCACTTAACCCCAAGTGTCTTGCCTTCCCCCCTCCAAAAAGAAATATATCATGATCTTAAAGGCTCCTCCCCAAGAAGATATCTCTCCCGTGGACATATAAAGATTACACAGAATTTCTTGGCAAAAAGCAACCACGAAGTCAGTAGTCAATGATCCTTTGATTGTCATAAAGTGTGGCACAAAATGGGGGGAAAATGCCCAATGAAAGCACTCACCACCGGCACAGGCACATCCTATGCAAAGTTTAAATGGGAGAGAGATTCTCTACAGGTTAGATTCATGCATGCAGACTACTGTGCTGACTGCACTGGGTCCCAGAAGTGTACAAAGACCCCCTAAACAAAGTCCATGACCACTCCAAAGAGTGGTTTAGTGGACCTGAGAAACCATGCCCATAAAAAATTATGCATTCTGCCCATTCTACAGTTAGATAAGCAGCTCATTCAAGAAATTCACAAATACATGTATCTTGGATGGGTACTGCAAAAGGATAATGAGAAGGGCTGAAGATGATGAAAAGAATCGCTTACCTGTCCATTTGGGCAATGCTTTAAAAAAAGGAATTGGTGGTTTCTATCTTTCTTTGTAGCTCTCCAGTGTATAACACATACTAAGAACTTAACGCTTAACTAACTGTGTGATGTTGCACAAGCCACGTAATATCTCTGGGCTCAGTTTCTTCATCTGAAAAATCAGAGAGTAACACTACTAAGTTTTTTTTATTTTTATTTATTTTTAATTTATGGAATAAAGTAAGCCTTCCTATGACATAGCATAATAAAAGATGATTGCACGTGAAACTACAAATCTATTCTACACAACTTGCTATTCCTTTTAAATATATGAAAGTTATCATGTAATTTTTTTATCCCTCCCCCTAGAGATGGCTACCATTAGACACAAATGTGTATGTGTATGTATTTATATATACAGTATATATGTATATAACCATTCTATATCTACTTCTATTTATCTGTTCCTTCTCTCCATGGAGATACTTAATATAATAGTTCAAAATGACTTGTTCTCTCCAAGCTGTTCTTAAAATACTGCCATTACATTCTCTTGGTTTGGCTCCCTTTGCTCTCCATTATTTCCTGCCAATCTATCCCCGTTTTTCCAAGACCACAGCAGCATTCCATCACAATCACATACCACAACTTGTTCAGTCATTCCCCAAATGATGAGCACCCCTGTAATTTCCAGTTCTCTTCAAGTCCCTTCCATAATCTTACTTATGGCAGGGTTCGGTTCTTTGCATACAAAGGACAGATGCTCTGGGATGCAGGATGTTCTGGCAGTCAGGAAGACTGCTTTTTCTGCTCTGCCAAGACAAAGGCAGCCTCATGTAAACTAGGTGTCAGAGACAATTATTTAAGGAAGGGATAGATAGGGATAGGGACTGGACTTCACTGGGAGAAGGAACTCCCAAGGGATGAAACTCCCTCCAGAGGGAGCCTTAAAGTAGCCAGCATCGTGTAAGTTGTCCTTTTCCTTAATCCTGAGGATTTCCTGTCAAGTAACCGATATTAGCAAAGCAAAGTTAACCTGCCTCAACAAAAATGTACCACTCAGCAAAAATAAAATAAAAACCCAGATTCAAATTTACACCCTGGGTACTGCAAAAAGTCAGACTTCGATCTCACAGCCTTCCCCAACTCTGGGGATCATGAAAACGGACTGGGTCCCTTGTTTTACTGCTAAACTATGCTGATTCAACTCCTGGCCTTCTCTGAGGGCAGATGACAGCCTTGAAGGAAGCTGGTTTGATATCACTCCCTAAAGTCATAATCAGAAAATATAGGAACAATGTTTCTCTCCCCAGACAATCAGGACAGAGCTACTGTAAGTGTCAAACATAAAGTCAACCTCAGTACCCCACTTTTTAATGCACATTCAAGCACAGGAGAGGGTAGAGGGTAATGCTGATAGCCCCCACAAACATATTTTTTAGTAATTTTTTCCCCTTTCCTCACTGCCTCTTCCAATTGCCCAATTGTGCCTTTGAGAAGTGGAGCTCCATAGTATTTCAGGAATTTTATTTTTTGGCTGCCGTTGTTCCAGTGCTGAACTTTTAGCTTGTCATAAAGTTAATGTGCTATTCAGTGTTCATTCTAGGTAAGACTGTGGGGCTGTGTATTTTCTGCCACCCCTCTCAAGGCCATTATCTGTAATTACCCATTACCATGCATAATTATTTCTCCTAGCCTGGTCTATGACCTCTAGGACTTTATGCCGTCACAGCTCACTGCACCATCTTATCAAATTTGTGAAGGAAGCTTTTTTGACCTTTACTGCTTTTCAATGCATGGACAAAAGCTGCCAGTAAATTGTCTAACAGGTATAGCATGATTTATCACAGGTACACTGTGGGAGCACACAAGACATAATTTAGTCAGGAAGATTCCAAATCACCTACCCCCTTCCTGGGTCAGGCCACCAGCAGCAGCAACCACTACCTCAGGGAGCTGGGGACTTTCTCCCCTACCCCGGTTCGCCAATGGGCAACCAGAAGACAGACCAGTGCCACCTTCCACCATTGCACTGAGGGCATCTCAAACCTTTCCTGTCCCCAAGCCAACCCTCACTGCCCACTACCCACTACCCAGCTCCTACAAATTATAGGATCCCCAATGGCAGTTGATTATTGATTCCCACTTTTAAATCCCCAAACCTCTCTGATCCTTGAACCTATTATCCTCTAGGTAGGGGAACAACTATCCCTCCTAACAAGTTTATTGGGAATTACCATTCACCTTGTAACCTTCCGTGTCAGAACCTCAAGTACTACCTGTCATGAACTGGGCATGAACATTTATATGTTGTCTTCATCAATCAGAATATGAATGGCCTGAGGTCATGGAATGTCTTGATTTTTCTATTGAAAAACCAGGTGTTAGGAACACAGTAAACAAGTTTAAAATACATTTCCATTCAACTTCCAGAATTATCTACCCCACCTGTTGAGACCCACCCTTAAGGTAAAACAAAGATAAAACATAAGTAACTTTCAATTACATCAGAGAGACCCTATGAAGTATCCGTATCCCTTCCCTCCTTCCCTTCCTTTGTCTTTAGTTGTATCACTACCTAACAGCACTTCTGCCAAAACAGGGAGCAGTGAGACAGAGGAGATAAAATTCTCATCATAAAAAATTCTCATCATAAAGGCAACATTTATTAAGCAGATTTTTAAAATACGGAAACCTTTGGGAGCAAAAAAGTTTGAAATTAAAAGCTAAATTTAATTAATTTTTATTATCCACAGACTTACATCATACATAGTAATAGTTAGCATTTATATGTGTCTGTGTATTAAGCATTTATAAGTAGTTTTATATATTTATTTACGAGTTACAGGTGTGTGTACATGCAAAGACATGCACATGCTTTACAATTATCTCATTTTACCCTCACAACCACCAGGTGAGAAAAACCAAGGCAGGCAGGGCCACAAACCTAGTAAGAGTCTTGAGACCAGGGCTGGATTTGAACTCAGGTCTTCCTTCTGACTGCAGGTACAGTGCTCTATCCACTGCACCCCCTAGATACCTCTCTGTATCCCCAGGAATAAGACAGGGGGAAAACTGAATTCGGCTTGTTTTTACTTCGGCTTTGCATCAAGAAGGTATTTAGGATCTTGGTCTTAGAGCCAGAAGAGGATTCAGAAGTCCCTGAATCTAGGCCTCTCATTTTACAGATGACTCTGGGAAACTCAGTTTCATTACCTGTAAAATGAGAGAACGAGACCTCCAAGTCCCCTTCTGCGTATCATCTTCTTACCCTCCCTAAGAGATTCCCTTTGACTACTGGACATTCTGCTACATCAGTCTTTTCCAAAAAAACAAACAAAGAAAAAATCCACATTCCTTTAACTCCTAGCTCCCCCCCCACACACAATGGCAACAGGAGTTCTGTGAGAAAAATTTAATGCTAGCCATCATTTCCTCAGATTCCGAGGGGGAGGAAAAGACAAAGCTAGAAACAAAACACTTAGTGGAGAGTGGTCTTCTGTCTCAAGGAGGCAAGTCAGGAATGGTCAGCACACTGACAAAGGCTCGGGGTTAGAGAAAACATCTATTAAGCTAAGGGCTTACAATACACTGGGAAATGGACCAAGTCTCAGGCAGCAGGGAGGAAGGATACTGGGTGGGAAGTCCTGCCTAAAACAGTGTCCCTAGGTAGTGGGGTAACAAATGACACGTTTCTGAGGATCAAAGCAAAAGAGGAACTTGCTAGTATCACAGCTAGAACAGAAGCAAAAGTCCTAGTGTAAATCAAACTGATGATGGTGAAACTTTGGTGAAATTACTGGAAAAAAAAATATTCTTTCCGTATCATGGAGGCTAGGGGAATGGCACCCCTGAATCTAAAAAAGCTGCAAAAAATTTTTGGCCCTCCTTTTGCAATTTAAACAACACAAGGTATGAAAAACTCAAGATGCAAAGATCACTGCTAGGTGTGACATGAGAGATTGCAGTAAACATGCTTGACATCTCCAAACAGTGCATAAAACCACATTTCTTCTACTACAAACTTAATTTTAAGAAAAAAAAACCTGTGTAGCTATTCATTTACCTTATTAAACAGTAAAATCCATACTGTATGGGTAATATACACAGGATATATATTTTATGCATTTATGAGTTACTAAACTTTTTAAGGTATCTCTACATTTCTGGTCTTTGTGTGTCATCTACTGGCTTTCATATTATTTTGGCAAACCTCTACTTTTTACTTATTTTAATTTTAAAGAAGAAATTGTGCATATTTATGGTATTAAGAGAAAATATGTTAAAACTAGCCGTGTAACCTTGGGCAAGTTACTTAACCCCAATTGCCCTCCAAAAGGAAAAAAAAAAGAGAGAGAGAGAGAAAATATGTTGATATTATTCAATACCATGCATTATTCTAGGCATTTCTGAGTTTCTAAACTTTTTCTGTGTCATCTGCTGGCTTTCATGTGCAAATCTCCCCAAAAAATTACCATTTAATTTCTTATGCCAACTCACAAGCAGCAATGGGAAAATTCATGATGGAGAAGGGACAACTGTGTCTTTTTTCTCCAATGATCTCAAAGTTCTTTAGAAACATCCGTCCAAAGATCCTCTTTGATAAGCTCATTAGAAGTAGAAATATTTGTAGATGTTAGGAATTCTGCCCAAGTAGGATTTCTACTCAACCCAATAATGGTAACACTTAGGGCTTACAAAGGGTTTTTACATACATTCTCTCATTTAAGTCTCACAAAAACCTTCTGAGGATAGTACTGCATACACTAACATCATCCCCATTCTAGAAATGTGAAAACCAAGACTCAGAGAAGTTACTTGCCCATGGTCACAGAGGAAGAGACAGATTCAAACTCGGGTCTCAAACCAAAGTCCAGTACGTCTTTCCTTAACATCACACCACTCTCTATAGCTGGGACAGGAGTTGTAGGAAGAAAAAAGCGCAATGTTTTCTTAGGACTCTTAGCCAATGGCAAGCAAATGGCAGCATACCCAATAGAAAGATGGAAAAAATTAGACCAAAAAAAAAAGGCAGCGAAAGGACGTAAAAAGTTAATGAAATCAAAAAAATAAAAATAAAAGTTAATGAAATCTCCGAAGTCCAGCTTAAATATTGTACTAAGGGGGCAGCTAGGTGGTGCAGTGAATAGAGCACCGGCCCTGGAGTCAGGAGGACCTGAATTCAAATCCAGCCTCAGATACTTAACACTTACTAGTTGTGTGACCTTGGGCAAATCACTTAACCCCAACTGCCCTGCTTTCCCCCCTTCAAAAAGCAAAAGAAAAAAAATATTGGACTAAGGCAAAGAAATGAGCATTTATGTATTCATGGCTAGTTGATTTCTATATAGTCCTATTACAGTAAAATAATAGATACAGTATTACACTAAAATCCACAGGGGCAGGGCAACAGTGGTGAAGAAAAGAAGACAAATTCATCTGAACAATTTGTGGTGTTAGGGTGAAGTAAAACCAAACTGGAGAGGAAATGGACAGGAAGGTTATATATAGGATTAGTGGGGGCTGCTATCTATATCCTAGGAGTGAATGTTCACACTAAGGAGACCCCAGATCCAATCAAATCATCAAACTAAGAGAACAGAAAAGACATAAAAACAAAACTGCCATTTCAGTGAGCAACGGGAATTGATGGGAGTGTGAACCAGACCAAATGTTCCAATAACAGTATTCTAACAACCTGCAATAAGAAGCTTTAGTTTTAAGCTTTAGAACATTTTTTATAAGTCTCTAGCACCGAATGCTTTATGATTTTATCATGGATTGGGTCAAGAAAACAGAAAAGGATCAAATCAACCAGGCCTCAAAAAGCAAGGTATGAGTCTAGATGAGATGAAGAGAAATGCTGATAGAATCCACTTCTAATAAGAAGTGAAATCAGGAGTTAGGAGGAACCATAACTACAGTGGCAGTTTAGAAAGGATGGAGGGAATCAGAAATTTAGTTGGTACTTGAGACTATTTCCCAAAAGACCTTCCTGGAAAAACTAAGCAGCGTAAGCATTTTTCAGACCTTTGGGAAACATACTATTTTTATGATTAATATTTAAATGTAGCTGCACCTTTCCATATTAATTTCAGTATGGCCTAATTTTTTCACAGGGATGTTTCACTTACCACACTCTTCCCCCAGACTATGTCCCCAGTTTGGTGCTTATAAGTTGGGGGGACACTTCTCACCAATTTCAAGTGACCCTGTGGATTTGCCTTGCTAAAGCTATGCAAGCCCTCACCAGTGGGTTTGCCATTAACAATGTATTTACTAAAACAGAACACTAAGAACAAAGGCTATTAAAGATTCCTCTCATAAATCCCAAGTATCCTCTTCCACAAATACAGAGTCCACGGGAAGAGTGGTCATTAACTTATGAATACAGTAGTGCAGTGGGGCACACATGTAAGGTACGTGTGGCAAGGCTGTCTGGACCTCCAGTGAAGTGGCCCATGAATGTCCTTCCTCTCCTCACGAAGTTATCTCTGCTGGGTGGAATGCTCAGCTAAAGTCCCGAGGACCACTCCTCTGTCACTCAAATGCTAAGGTCAGTTCCCTCCCATGAAGTGAAATGCTGCCTCAGTTTGACTATGCCTGGCTCTGGTGTCTGTTAGAATTCTCTCACCTGTGCCTTCTTTCAGGGCAAGTATCTCCATTAGGAAATACCATGGCGAGTGAGAGTTAGGAGGTAGCAATCGCAGAGTAATTCCCCCTCAAGGGCTAGTTTCTTTCTTACCTGACTGTGAGAGCAGGTGAGCTTAGCTTTTTAAGAGCCACGAAGGGCATGGCCAATCATTCAGCAAACCTCTGCCCATTGCAGCTCAATCAAGGAAAAACTTACTTGAAGTGCCAATGAGGGGATGACAAGGTGTGACAAGATGACATATGTAAAGATAGTTTAATACTCTCTTATCTGTCCCTCTTTTTCTGTGATTATTTCCTGCGCTTCCTAGGCTAAGAAAGTGTCAAAACTTTCTCTCTTCTCCCTATATTCTCTCTCCAGGTAAACATCCGCTGACTATGGAAAAATCCAAAGGAGTGTTTTGGGGTGTTCATGGTCTCAAATTCTGGTTAGCTCTCTAACGACCTAGAAGGCTCAGCAGAGATCATACTCTCTACTACACCGCCTGCCTCTCCTGTCAAGGGTCTTATTGCTATTTGGACCCACATTAACATCAAAGCTAATAGTAATATAGCTAAAAGTAATAGGAATTACTTCCTGAAAATGGCACAACTGCAGGGACAGAGGGTTACTCCAATAAGCTGCCCCCCTTTTCTTGCTTCCCTTTTAAAATAAAGTAAGGACGCCCCTTGGCTCCACTTCCACTGGTTCCAACTGTAACTAGCTTTATACTCTTCTCTCCTTAACTATAAACTATATTTAATCGAGGCACAGAAAATAAAGCATTTTTTAAACAAAGTTTGATGTCTTAAAGTTTTATAATAGGTCAAGTCTAAGATTCAAATGGCTGTACTTAACCATTACTAGCCAAGATGCTATTTTTCAAAAAACATTCAGCTCTAGGTGCAGCAGTAACTTCTGCCAAAGGTTGGATAAAACCCCGTACAGTGAGAGCCGGGATTTCACTTCTGTCTCTGTGCTTTGCTCTGATCCCCGGCCACCACTCACCACAGTCAGCCAGCAGAGATGAAAGGTAGGACGGCTCAGTCCGCATCCCTTTGTCGCCATTACCAAGGAGGGAAACCTGAAAACCTATGTCTGTGAGCTAGAGGCAGCATCTGTTTTTTGTGTGTCTGTGTCTGTGTGGAAGATTTCCTCACCCCCCAACTGCTAGTCACCCCCCCAAAAAACAGTTACCCTAAGTTTACGTTGTCTATTTCGCATGTACTTACCTTTGTATGTGTCTCCCCAGGCGAATGTAAGATCCTTGAGGGAAGAGACTGACTTCTGTCTTTGTGTTCTTACATCAATAATCTCTCATTCAGTTGTTTTCCAGTGGTGCCTGACTCTTTGTGACCCCTTTCGGGGTTTACTTGACAAAGATACTGGAGTGGCTTGACATTTCCTTCTCCAGCTCATTTTACAGATGAGGAAACTGAGGCAAACAGTGTCTGAGGTCAGATCTGAACGCAGGAAGAGGAGTCTTCCTGACTCCAGGCCCAGTATTCTTTTTTTTAAAGCAATCGGGGTTAAGTAACTTGCTCAAGGTTACACGGCCAGTTATTACTTCTGGGTGTGGTGCTGAGTATCTGAGCCCGGATTTGATCCAGGTCATCCCGACACTGGAGCCGGTGCTCTTACTCGCTGAGCCACCTGGCCACCCCTAAGCAATTGGGGTTAAGTAACTTGCTCAAGGTTACACGGCCAGGTGTTTCTGGGTGGATGCTAAGTGTCTGAGCCCAGGATTCGATCTCCAGGTCTTCTCAACACTGGAGCCGGTGCTCTTACTTGCTGTGCTACCTGGCCGCCCCTAGGCCCAGTATTCTATCCACAGCACCATCTAGCTATTCAATAATTCTAAAGGCCTTATTTAAAAATTTAATAATTTAAGTGCCTATAATTATAGACACTTAAAGACTGTGTACTGTTTGACTGACTATGAAAAACCATGGCATATCATTTGACCCACAGAGGGTTGGGAGGACAGAGCCAAGAATCAAGTATCTTCATGGGCTAAAGAACTGAGCTAAACTTATTAAGATGAAATTCAGCAGGGATAAAAGTAAAGTCTTACACTTGACCAAAAAAATCAACTTCACAAGTGCAAGATGGGGGGATGGGGAGACCTGGTTAGGGAGCAGTTGTTTTAAAACCTTTCTGAGGGTTTAGCGAACTACAAATTGAATATTATTCAGAAGTGAGATGCAGCTGCTGCCCAAAGAGGCTGATGCAGTCGTGGGCTGCACTGAGCGAGGCACAGTTCTCAACAACAGGGAGGCGATCGTCCCCCCCTGCTCTGTCCTTGTCAGACCTCATCTGAAGCATCCTGTGCAGTTCTGGATGAAATAATTTAAACAGGACATTGATAAGCCAGAGGGTTTTCCAGAGTCAGGATAGTAGAGGGCCTTGAGTCAACGTCATTTAAAGATTGGTTGCGGGAGCAGGATGTGATCAGTCCTGTAGAGAGAGCAGGATGTAATAGATATCTTCAAATATCTGACGGTCCAACATGTGGAAAAGGGATAAGGTTTGAAAAGGGCCACAGCAGGGGCGGCTAGGTGGCACAGTGAATAGAGCACCAGTCCTGGAGTCAGGAGGACCTGAGTTCAAATCCAGCCTCAGACACTTAATACTTACTAGCTGTGTGACTTGGGCAAGTCACTTAACCCCAATTGCCTTGCTTTTCCCCCTCAAAAAAAAAAAAAAAGAAAGAAAGAAAAGGGTCACAGAGGATGGTACAAAGATCAATGACCTGGAATCTCCAAAAGGGAAAATTTAGACTTGTTATTAAAAAAAAATTTCTAACAATCAGAGTTGATCCCATATGCCTCAAGAGATTGAGTTCCCCTTCTTCACAGTGTTCAGGAAGAGGTTGTACGACCCTTGGTCAGCAAGGTTATTCCTTCCTCATAAGGATTCCTTTTGTGTTTGGGCTGAACTAGGTGATCCCTGTTGAACTAGGTCGTATGACTTTTTACTTCTGTGAGACATTGCTTCTATATGAATTTTCAATACAAGACAACACAGCTTTAGGCACCCAATTCTGTTAATTAATCACAAAGTCCAGGGGCCTTCAGCGCTCATCAGAAAACCTGATGCAACCCTCAACCCAAATAATTATTACTTAGGACCAGGCATGTATTGTTAACTGCCATTTCTGAAAGACAAGAACATATAAAGGTAACTGTAGCCAGGAAACCAATTACAACTAGGTTTTTCTCATCTAACAATCTGCTTTACTGAGTCACAAGGGAACCAAGTTCCTTGAAAATTAACCTTGTTCTCCTATACTCTATCTCCACTAGAAAGTGAGCTCAGTACTCATCAAAACAGATCTCCTGGAACCTTAGAAAAATCTGCTGGTCCAGTACATCTTGTAACTTCCATGGAGGTCAGCAGTATCACGTTAATTCTATAAAAAATTACACAGTTGTAAGCCAAATATAAGCCCTATCTTCTGGAAAGTTGGCCAAGTCTGTGGGCAGTGGCTGGCATGATCCACAAGTACATCAAATGCCAACTTCACCAATGTTTCTCAAGGCTTATCCTGTTGCAAGAAGAATACAGATTTGACTATCAAGGGGAGAAATACTTAACCAAAAGAAAAAAAGAAAGAAAAAACCCAAGGAGGCGAGAGTTATTATCTGAGCTCAAAAATATAAGCATACTCCTACTTAGATACAAGTTGTAAACTTAGTTTTAAACTATCAAAAGAGTGATGAAAACAGTACTACAAAACAAAAAGAAACAGGAATTTGAAAATCTTAACCATCTTGAAACATTGTTAGTGTCAAATTTCTTTTTTATATTTTATAGACTAGAATATACAGAAAAAGCATAGAGATAGACTTTTCCTAGTTTCAATCCTCAGAATCTCTCAAATTATTTTCATAAATATAAGGGGATACGATTGCATTGGCAAAGAGAGCACCTTCTATCAAGCAACTTACAGAGCAATGAGAGGAGAAATAACCTGCCAGTGATCATAAAGCCAGGATGTGTCAAAGGCATAACTTGAGTCCAGGTCTTCCTTAATTTAAAGAGGCCCATGAACCAATCCACTATGCTGCCTCATGTGAACTGTTGTCATCGTTACTATTGTAATCAATATTTCTAAAGCTACAGGCTTTTATGGTTGGAAGAAATGTTAGAAAGTCAATCTGAGAGAGAAAGAAGGAAAGAGAGAGAGGAGAGAGACAGAGGAGAGAGAGAGACAGAGAGGAAAGGAGAGAGAAAGGAGAGAGAAGGAAAGAGACAGAAGAGACAGAGGAAAGGAGAGAGAAGGAATGAGAGAGAGAAGGAAAGAGAGAAAGGAGAGAGAGAAGGAAAGAGAAAGAAGAGAGAAAAGAGAGAAAAGAAAGGAGAGAGAGAGAGAGAGAGAGAGAGGACTTAAAATCTTTGCTAAACCTGTTTCCCTTAGGTCTGGCATCAGGGAAAAAGACAAGGCCAACTTCACCAATGTTTCTCAAGGCTTATCCTGTTGCAAGAAGAATATGGATTTGACTATCAAGGGGAGAAATACTTAACCAAAAGAAAAAAAGAAAGAAATATCAGTAGATCACCAGAATATTAAGTTGAACATCATTCCCCCTACAGGCTGAATAAACATAGCACTTTTCCCCAATAACTGAATCACCTTGGAGAAGAACTCAAAGTTTTATTTACTCATAGGTATAGACTTAGAGCTGAAAAGTCCCCCAGAAGTTATTAATACAACCATTATATACATGTGGAAATTAAGGCCCCAAAGTTGTGTTTTCAAGGTCACTCAGAGCCAAGATATAGACCCACGTTCTCTGATCCCAGATTCAGTATTTTTTCTATAGCATTTTAAACCTTACTAAGCACTTTAGAAATCTCTATCTCATTTTATCCTCACAACCCCAGGAGGTAGGTGAAGAGATAGATAGATAGATAGATAGATAGATAGACAGACAGACAGACAGACAGACAGGCAGACAGACAGACAGACAGACAGACAGACAGATAGATACACACACATACATGTTATCCTCATTTTATAAATGGTGAAAAGTGAAGCAGATGGAGATTAATTGACTTGGCCAGGGTCACTCAGTTAGCAAGTGTCTGAGGCTGGATTTAAACTCAGGTCTTTCCAACTATCCTGAGGATAACAGAGGTCAAGTGATTTGCACAGTCACTCAGCTAATAAGTTCCAGAGGGTGAATTTGAAATCAGATATTACCAATTATCTTTATTTTATATATGGAGAAAGTGAGGCAGACAAAGGTTAAGTGACTTGCCTAAGATCTGGTTTGAACTCAGGTCTTTCCAACTCAAGGTATACGGCTCTATTCACTGTGCCAGTCAAATGTGTTCTCCTTTTTTAGTTTCTTAGCTGCTAAATTGTGATCTGTTCTGTTTTCATTAAGCTTTTAATATTTGATATTTCAAGGACATTTATCAACACTTTCCTATGTCTATCAAATCCACATTTTTTCCTATCTGTTTCACTTGTTATGTTTGTTTGCTATTCCACATTTTCCCTTCATTTACATTCTTTCCGCTCTAAGGGCCTGGGTTCAAAGACAATTGTATAAATAGTAGACTTCCAACTGGAAGTCCACTCAGAAATCACTACAGAAAGAGACATAAAACTGATTCAGGAGTTTCAGGGACTATGTATCAAGTTATGATACTGGGGGCTAAGAAGAGAGTTTTGGTTCTAAAAAGACCCAAAAAAGTGGCAATAAATTTGGAACATTGAATCTATAACAAAAACAAAGAAAGGAAGGAAAAGAAAGAAACAAGAAACTCTATCAGTGGCTTCTTTTTAGGACAGAGGGACCAAGAAACTGAAAACAAGCATCCACAGAAGCAACAATGTTATGGTGAGAGGATTTTGGAGCTGTCCAGATTTGAAACAGTGAAAATATTATTAAAGATGCTTTTGTGTAGGGGGATGTACCAAAAAAAAGCAATCAAGGAGAAGGAAGAGAAATGTATTTCTAAGCAATGTGCAAGTATCATAATTTTTGTAACTGTTTATCATAGAGAGATTTGAATGTTCATGCTCACTTATGATTTCCCTCTAATAAAGGTAGGATGAACCATTTTAATATCATACATAAGCGTATGTCCACTGGAAGTTCAGCTAGAAACTCCCGTGTGTGTGTGTGAGTGCGTGTGCACACAAGCATGAAACAAACCCAAAAGAATGTGGAGGCTTAGATTATTACAAGCCAAAATAAAGATGTTGCAGATTTACATGAATAGCTAAAATAAGCCAGATGGACAGACAAGGCGAAAAAATTATATTTGAACAGTGAGACAGGGAAGGATAACTTAAGAAAAATCTAGAAAATAGTATGAAGAAACAGACTATTAAAGTCCGAGGGGACAAAAATAAGAAGAGAAACAGAGTCAATGTAGATTAAATATAGAAGGTTTTAAGCCAATTACAAGAGATCAAAGAGAACATGAGAAGGGAGGAGATTTGCAAGTAACTGGGGTAGGAGACCTTGGGGAGAAATATGACCAGGATAAAATCATTATAGCTTACACTAAAAATAATACAGGGAGTGAGCTTATAGTAGGAATTCACAAGGGACGACTCAAAAGGCAACAGCAACATGGTCACAGAAATCAAAATATTTTTTAAAAGCTCATGCAAACTTTGGGAGGGAATGTGGATCTAATACATTAGAACAAAATGTTTAATGATCCTCATCACTCAATACTCCTGCATTAACAAAACAAAATGCATAAATGAAAACTTCCAGTACCCACAGCTTGCTTTCTAGGTTATTGTGCAGGCTACACTATGCAGTTACACAGTAAACAGCTGAGAGTTCTAAGTAGCTCAAATTCATTCTTCACTACATTTTATGTTTCTGAATTTGCCCCTCCAAAGGAAAAAAGTGACACGGCCATTTCTGCAACATTAATTTCTCATGACTGAAAACCTTCCACAGATTTTCATGAGACTATACCAGATTATTGAAGAAAGAACGATAATTGGTTTTTACACATGATGCTAATAAAGAGATGGTCACATTACAACTTTGGGGAATTAACTGGAAAAAAAAATCTAACAGCCTCAGTTTGTAGTCCTTTAGAAAGGGTTCAACATTAGGAAGACTAATTCAAATCTTGCCTTCAACACTACTAACTGTGTGACTCTGGGCAAGTCATTTAACCTCTACTGCCTCAGTTTCCACAACTTGTAAAATAGGGATAGAGCAGCTAAGTATATATAATAGAGTGATGGACCTGGAGTCAGGAATATCTGAGTTCAAATCTGACTTCACTTACTCACTGTGACCCTGTGCAAGTCACTTAACCCTGTTTGCCTCAGTTTCCTCGCCTGTAAAAAGAGGGAAAATAAAACGGCAAAGACACTGGAGTGGTCTGTCAAGAAAACTCCAAATTGGGCCAGGAAGAGTCAGACACAACTGAAATGACTGAACAACAAAAATTACATTATTTTAACACGTTAAAGGAATTTAGTATTCCATAAATCCCAACACCAGAAATGGCAGCATGGGGATTTCAGCTAAATGGGCTACCGATATCCAAAATATATAGTACCACGACAGCCCTCATTTCTCCAGAAATAAAGCTCTGGCCAAACTGAATGCCCCTCAACAGCATGGTCCCCTGCAAAATGGACGGACTCGTGTCCCGTGATGACTCATGGACCAGCCCAGTTAAGTTCACAGATGTTTTTAGACCACAATGACTAACCGTGAAGCATCGGTAGAGGGAGTGGGGATCTTGTTCAGCCATTTTTAGTTGTGTCTGACTCTTGGTGACCCATTTGGGAACAAAGGGAGCTAAGGTACACGTCATCCCTATGGACATCGCCACAAGTAACTACTCTGCTGCTCAGCTCCTCTCCGGCTCCCTTGATCACATTTTACCTTGTATTAGCCATACAACATAAACTCCTTGAGGACAGGTACAATTTCCTTTCTGTCTCTGAATCCTCAGATAGTAAAAATAGAAGCTAGCATTTATGCAGCACTTTAATGGTAATAATAGCATCCACCTCACAGGATTGCTGCTAGGAGTTAATAATAAACTGCTTTATAAAATCTTATTTTCCAGATGAAGGAGCTGAAGCACAGAAAGGCCATGCCTCGCCCCATCACACAGCTAGGGAAGAACTGAGGCAGGACTTGCAATCTTGCATTTGGAACTCAGGACCCTTCAGCACTCTCCCTTTCATCTTGCATTCCCCGTCCCACCAAATAGTCTTCGATGCAATGACCCTGGGCTCCTGGCTGTTCCGCACACAAGACAACACTCCGTCTCTTGACCCTGGGCATTTCCCCTTCCCCTTTCCTGAAAAGCTCTCCCTCCTCATCTCTGCCTTCCGGCTTCCCTGGCATCCTTCACAAATCCCACTTACTATGAAAACCTTTCCCAGTTTCTTAAGTTGAACGCCTTCCCTCTACTGATGATTTATCTTGTATAAAGCTTATTTGTACATAGTTATTTGTATGCTGTCTTGCCCATTAGATTGTGAGGGCAAGAACTGTCATTTTCTTTTCTTTGTATTCCTAGTATTTAGCACGATGCTTGGTACTTAATTTTTTTTAGAAAGTTCCTTCTAATTCCCAATTCCACCTCTCTAAACTACCTCAAAGGCTGGCACAGGTACCTGGTACATGGCACCACTCTATCCACTACAGGGCTTAAAACTACCTCAAAGGTGCCTGGCACTTAATAAATAAATGCTTACTGATTGTTTCTGGTTATTTATGTACATATCTCTCTCCTTTACCTTTTTATATAAACCAATGGGCCCTAGAACGATGCCATTTGCTGAACTTGGTTGAAATGAATTAACAAGGAAGCAGCAAGAAGCCTGAAATTATCGTTTATCAAGGTAGGCCTTTGGGGTACTGTGAACAGAGTGACTTATTCCAAAATGAGAAGTCACATCTCTGAAAATATACTGTCTTCCCGAACCTCCAATGAAAGAGATGTAAGTAATCTAGAGACTCCTTTCACAACTTATCTCTGGAACAGCGCACGAGGAGGGCTTGGGAAACAAAGCCTGGTCTTCACAAGGGCAGAACCTGCCTACTTTCTCATCTGTCCTCTGTGCAGGGGTGGGGGGGCAGAATCTGTTCCCAACTCCTCCAGGGGTCCCTTATCGAAGGAGCATTCCAGGCCAGTCCTTTACAATAGACTATCTAACCTGCTCTCAACAGCACAGCACACAGGAGAATGGCACGTCCTCGCCCAACTGTCTTTCTCAGGCACAGAGTTTTGTTGTATTTTTTTCCTTCAGTTCTGACCAATTTTTCTCCTCCTTTCAGATGTGAGCTTTTGTTCCTGTCAAGCTGAGGTCCATCCCTGTAAATAATCCCTCCCTCCACCTTATATTACCTTTCAAATATTTATAGAGACTGTTATTTTCCTTCTCTCTGAGACATTCATCATTTTTTGTTGCCATTCTTTTCAATTGTTTCTAGTTTATCTATGTCTTTAGGGGGGACATGGTGGAGACAGAGCGGGGAGCTCAGTGATGAAGAGTCTACCCAAACCCATTAGACCCAGAACAAACAAGAGATGCTCCATTCAAAAATAAGAAGCGAGGCTGTTTCTGAAGAGTATCTGTTTTATGCGTCTTTCACACTTTAACCCGACCTCTCACTTATCTCCCTGAAAACACAAAAAGATCAAAGGTGGATAGAGAGGAAGCTCAACTCATTTAAAAAGTATTTATTTTATGCCTGCTATATACCCTGGACACAGAATCAGACAACATGTGCACAAGTAAATAAAATATACAAAGAAATTAGAGAAGGTGAGGCTCACTATCAGTGGACAAATTATTTTTTTTTAATCTGACCACAGCCAAGTCATGAATTACAGTGTGATATAGTGACAGGAAACCAGGGTTTCAAATGCTGGTTCTCATCATGGGGTGTACAACCTTGGGGAAGTCACTTTTTACTCTTCTAGTCTTACTCATTTATACATAGTGCCTACAAACTAGTACAGCTGTCCAGGAGACCAGAAGTAAAGGGGGGCTGGGGATTTCATGCTAAAATTACTAATATTTATAGAGTGCTTTGCAAAGTGTTTTACAGATATTATTATAGCATCTGATTGCCACTCAACAGTCCTAGGTCACAGGTGCTATTATTAGTACCATTTTTATAATTAAGAAAACTGAGTCAGGCAGGTTAAAATAATTTGCCAAACGTCACCCATCTGGTAAATGTCTGAGGCCAAACTTGAACCCAGGTATTCCTGACGCCACATTCAGCATCCTATCTACTGTGCTGCCTGTGTCTAAAAGTGAATATAGTAACAGATTTTTTTTACCACTTTACAAGACTGCAAATTTTAAATGCTATGGTAAAGAATCATGTATTTTTGTGCAACTATAGTCCAACAAGCAAGTTTATGCAAGATTTAAAGAGAAAGAATGCACGCTCAATACAGAACCCAAACAGAAAAGCTCTGAGGGGTACTGCAGATGATTTCATTAAGCCTCAGAATGCTATGGCATCTCCCCCATAAGATCTGTGACTGCTCAAAATACACTGGCTTAATGATACCCACGGGGGGCAAAATGAAAAATACTTTCCCAGATTATCACACACAGTTTTATCACATTAGTGTGTCAGTACTTATACTTCAGACAGATGCTGCAGATGGAAAATCAGCTACCTAGAATTAAATAAACAGAAGGAAGACAGAGGACCATATTGCATTTAAGAACTGAACAGTCAGGCCCAAATGCTCCATATCACAAAACCCATCTTTCTGATGCCGGTATTCTCCCAGTTATCTCCTACAGCTATAAATCAGAGCATGCCGTGACCACTGAAGAATCTCGATATTACAGGGAAGACACACACACAACAGGGGTAAGTGGACTGTGGTCTTCCACCAACAATAACTTCAGCATAAGAAACAGAACCAAAGGATTTCGTGGAAACGTATGAGTGGGAAAGGAGGTGGCTCCAGTCACATATCCAAAAAAAACTGAAGTGTTAAAGGGAACGAGAGAGAGCTTGAGTGCTGTGATGGTAACTACAACATGTTCACAATGATCTACAGAGATCTCCAGTATACTGGATGGATCCTGGTTGTAGGATTCTGGGCAGATCACGAACAAAACTGCCCAGAGAACCATCAGATCCGTGGTGATGTGATTACAAAAAGTGCGAAGCAGCAAAATACATTAGTATTCAAAACCATTAGTATAAAATACTATGATTATTACTAAGAATGTGGAGGAGAGGAAATACCCAGTGACGAAATAATAGGTATTTGGAAGCATGAGTAGTAAGTACATCGTCTAATGCTTCTACATCTTATGTTTTTAACCCATTCCTTACCCAGGAAGAGCAAAAAGCCAAGTGCAGAGTCGAAAGAAACCAGAGCAAGAAAATGTAAAGCTTTTGATAAAAATTAAAAATATGAAGCCTTCGTATTTTGCTGTATATATGCTTCAATGATTATATCAAGTGTAACTTTCAGACCTTATGTCACATTATAACTTTGAGACAGCTAACTGTGTTTATGGTATTTGTTAAACAAGAACCTTGAGTGAAATTTTTTTATGGCAAAAGTTCTACCTTTTTAAAATTGGCAGCAAGGCATAGTGGATACATGGCAGGCCTCAGAACTGAGAACATCTGGGTTCAAGTTCAACCTCTGGCACAGGCCAACTGTGTGACCCTAGACAAGTCACCTATCCATACTCTCAATGTTCTATGTAATTCCGTAAGATAGGAGTTTTAAACCTTTTTTGTGTCATGGACCCCTTTCATGAAATGTATGGATCTCTTTTCAGAATGTTTTTAAGTGCAGAAAATATATAGGGTTATAAAGGAAACCAATTATATTGAAATACTGTTATCAGAATTATTTTTTAATTCATGGTTCCTACAGACACTTAACACTTTCTAGCTGTGTGACCTTAGGCAAGTCACTTAACCCCAACTAACCTACCCTCCCCCCTCCAAAAAAAATCAAAAACATAAAAATAATTTTTTTTAATCTTATAAAAAATTTCATGGTCCCCAAAGGTTAACCTTTGGTTCTTAAGAACCCTTGATTTACGAATATCAATCAACAACTATTTATTAAACACCTATGTGCACTGTGCTGAAGATATAAGAAAGGAAAACTCTCTGTTCTCAAGGAGCTCATGGTATAATAGGGGAGGAAACGTGCAAACGACTACATACAAACATGATAAAGACAGGAAAATTGGAGATAATCAACAGAAGAAAGACATTGGGAAAGTATTCTTGTAGATAGTGAGATTTTAGCCAGGACTTGAAGGAAGCCAAGGAGTCAAGGAGATTAGAGCCATTGGGGCCAAACACTGAAAATGCATCATTTGAGGAGTGTTTCATGCAAATAACATCAAAGACAACCACTCACTGGATGGCAGAATAGACAGGAAATGGGGTGGGGCATAGGAGAATGGAGGAAGGCATAAGAAGACTGAAATGGTAAGAGCAGGCCAGGTTATAAAGGACTTTGAATGCCAGAGGATTTTATACTTGATCCTGGAAGTGACAGAACTTTAAATTTATAGAATTTATATCCCCCAAGGGGTGGGGAACTTATGGTCTCAAGGCCACATGTAACCCTCTAATGGTCCTTAAGTACAGCCCTCTGACTGAGTCCAAACTTCACAGAACAATTCCCCTTAATAAAAGGATTTGTTCTATAAAACTTGGACTCAGTCAAAAGGCGGCATCCAAGGTCCTAGAAGGCCTCAAGGTCAGAGGTTCTGATCTAGAATTTTTTAGAGATGGGGGGACGGGGTTGGACAGTTCTGTACTTTAGGAAGATCAATTTGACAGGTAAGTTACAGAAAAGATGCCGAACTACACTGGTTAAGCAAGTCCCTGACTAGGGGCTCCTTTTATAAATAAAAACTATAGGTCTGTTCCCTATCATTATTCCATTAAATCTGGTTAATTCCCTAGAACTGTGGAGCAGGTTCCTGCTCTGAGTCACTTGTACTATCAGTATCTGTGCTTGCCATCATTTTTGGTATGATGCCCAAAGCACTTACATTGTCCTGAGACATTTTCGCTTCTCATTCATTGGGTTTTTTCCCTAATTATCAGCTATGTTTAGATAGCTATCTAATTATCAGCTATATTTAGATAGCCTTCTCTTTCCAAGTAATCAAGACAGCATCACTTGCATCTTTTCAGCTGCCTTTAATTTCCAAGGACTTCATATAAGGTCTTATACAACAAAAACCTGCTTAGCTCATATTTCATAAGGTTCCTCTATTTCAGTTCAGGCAGCTCAGCGGGTAGAGTGCCAGGTCTGAAGTCAGGAAGACTCATCTTCATGAGTTCAAATCTGGCCTCAGACACTAACTAGCTGGGAGACCCTGGCCAAATCACTTAATCCCGTTTGCCTCAGTTTCCTCAACTGTAAAATGAGCTGGAGAAAGAAATGGCAAACCACTCCAGTATCTTTGTCAAGAAAACCCCAAATGGGGCCAAAAAGAATGGGACACAACTAAAAATGATGGAATAGCAACAAAACTGGTACTTCTTCACATCAACCAGATGAGCAGAGCTGATTATCAGAATAAGCTGAAAGACACGGAGAATTCTAAAGAGATTATTCCATCAAAAAGAGATGAAACTATACTTGGAAAAGTTTTAGAATAGAACATATCCTGTATTCTTTGAAACTTAGTGATCTCTGTCTGGCTCCCTGTGGGTTAGTCTCTATTAACCAAGATATATGATTACCTTGAATTCTCTGACCATGGCACATAAGGGAAGTTGACTGTATATGGCCTGGTTGAGTGGAAAGCCAGGGGACAGCATCAAAGCTCAAATGAGAAGGTTTTTCCTTCCCTTCGGCCAAAAGTCAAGGGCTATGAGCTTACTTCTAGGTCTGAAGAATTAGCCAAAAGCTATAGGAAGGAACAAAAGATAAGAAGACAAGGAAAATACACTTCTTGACCTGGGAAATATTCATGAGAATGAATGAAATGAGAAAATGAATTCATGAGAAAAAGAAATTACAGATCACCTACCATGGCCCTAAACACTCTGGTACTTAAGGAAAAAGGTACTTAAGGAACATAAATTTAGAGCTAGAAAAAATTTCATAAGAAAATTTCTTTCTAGTCCAGTGCCACCATTTTATAGACGAGAAAATTCTGGCCCAAAGAGACCTGCCCAAGGACACAAAGGCAGGTAATGAATGGAAGGTTCAAGATTCAAATCCACGTATCTATGGCTCCAGATTCTGTGCTCAGCCTGAAGTAAAGCCACCCCCCCTTAGAGTTATTAACAACATCTTACACCGTATAGTGCTTTAGTTTACAAAGCAGATTCACACGCTGTCCTAGGAGACAGGCAGGAAAAAGCACATTACCCAAAGAGGCCGACTTACTCAAAGTCAAAATGGGCACAGCAAACCCGGTTCTTAAAACTTAAGTTCAGTATTCTTTCCACTATATCATGGCTTGTATCACCATTCACATAAATCATAAAGGTATGGTGGCTTCAGAGAAGGCCTTGGAATGAGAAAGACGTGAGCTCAAATCCTGCTTCATATATTTTAATAAGCTCTATTTGACTCTGGACAAGTCACTTAATTTGTTTCAGCCTCTATTTCTTCATCCATAAAACGTAAATAATAATAGTGCCTCCCTCACAAGATTGTTGTGAGGAACAAACAAGATAAAAATTAAGAGAAACATTTTGCAAACCATAAAATACTACATACATGCTAACCGGGTGGACGAGAAGGTGGTGGTAACAGTCATAATAGCAATGTACTACAGTGAATATAGCTGGCCTTCCTCCTTGCAAGCTGTATGACCTGGACAAGTCATTTAACATTAGTGCCCCAGGCAACTGAATTAAAGCTATAAGGTGCAAAGCAGGCATTAATTTGCACTGGTAAAGAAAATGCCTTCATTGAAAGAAATCAGATGCTAATCATCTTAACACAAATATGGTACTGTCAACTATTTATATAAATACATAGTACACAGTACACAGAAAACTACAGGATGTTCAAGAGGACTTATTTTTCACTATTAAATTTTTTTCAATTTCCATTTTTTCCCCAAAAGGAATCTAGAAGCAGCAAAATCCTGCAATCCCTCCCTAAAAATGAATTTGCCACTAACTGCTTTGTAAATGAAAGGATATGTGAAGTCAGGATTCCCTCTCAGACAAGTCACTAAACAAAAGAACAGAAAATATCCTCTTTGAATCCTCTCTTCCTTTCTTCTCTCCAGTTAGACTTTCAGTCAAGAGATCCAAGTGTCACGGTAACAAGGGAGCACAGGCTAAGATTCAGACACAACCAGGAGCCTCATCCAGAGGCTGACCTACTCTGAATCCTGCTCACCAGATCACAAGCCTGGGGTAATCCTCATCGCCCCTGAATTTTTTTATTCATGAGTCTGAGACAGGATAAAGCAGACGCCCCTTACACCCTACCTACACACTATCCAGGAGAAAACCATCATTAGAATAAGATGGTCTCTTTAACTCTTCCTTTTAATTTTATACTTTGTCCAATTAATTATAAAATAATGTGCTGCGTATCTAAATCTTACAGATGTTTTAGGATGTGGCCTGAGAGAGGAAAGGCTGCTAAGGCAACAAATCTTCTATAATGGATCGTATGTCTTATTATTTGATTAATGTGCTATTTCAACTCTTAAAATAAACTAGAACCTGGTCAGAAGGAGTTGTTCGGTTTTTAAGCCACTTCTGGGGATGAGCATAAAAATCAGCCTGCCTTATGTCCATGTAAAAGGATGCTTCGGTCCACAGGTCAGTAACTAACCAAAGAGGGTCAGGGAATTGCAGAACAAGGAGAGAGCCCGTGGTGGCTAACTAAGATACTGCATTGGCTGGAAAATTAATCCAAGGGTGAGAGTCAGCATCATGTAAATTCTGTGTTTCACATTTATCATTAGGCTACAGATCACAGGGAACAAAATAAGTAGCAAACTGCATTAGCAGTACAGAAATCAATGTTGGAAATCGTATATCAATGTATACACACCGCTAGGCTATGTTTAAAAACTTTTATCACCAATACTCAGAAAGACATACCTTATACAACATCAGATAAATCAGTATGTATCTTCAGGCAAAAATATGCCTAATACAACATCAGATAAATCAGTATGTATCTTCAGGCAAAAACATACTGTTTATTCATAACTGCCTTAACAGTTGATTATTTTCTCAAGATTATTCATTCTAGACTTACATGGAAATGTGTTTTGCATGATTATACATGTAAACCTACATCAAATTGCTTGTCTTCTCAATGGGGGAGGGAGTGAGGGAGAGACTTTAAAACTCAAAATTTTTTTTAAAAATGTTAAAATTGCTTTTACAATTGGGAAAATACATATTAAATAAGATTTGTAAAAGATTATTCATTCTGACTTTATAGTAAGAAAAAACTGATGACTCTCCCTTCCCTATCTACACTCATACCTATCTACACTCATAACATAAGACAGACTTGAATATGAAAAGCAATTTGGTTTGTTGGCATCAATTAATGTCCTTGGTTTTTTAAAATAAATTATTTGACAATTGACAAACTAAATAGTAAGATAAATCTACCATCTTATTGTGACATAGATTATCATTCATGTTTGCCTCTGACAAAAAAAAAATTCAACCTGGTGAGTAAAAAATTATATGGCAACAGATACCACCAAAGGAACTGTTTTAATTCAATGACCCAGCTAATAGCATCACCTATGCTTTTAACACGGATTATGGCATTAAATCTTTTTTTCCTGGTTTTCCCTTTCATTATCAAATCAGCCTCAGACGCTCGGTGTAATTACTATAGAGCCCAGTTCCAAACAGAATGTAAAACAAAAAGAAATGTAAGGGGGAAAAAAGATGATAAAGATTTGAAGGAGACAGTGGAAACAATTTTTACAATGTCCTGTCTTAAGTGGGTTTAAAGGCACTGACTTCTTTAAGGAAACTGAGCTTACATTTTTTTTTTTGTCTTACATAAGCAATGGAGGAAGGAAAAAAAGGAGGGAGGGAGGAATGGAAAAGGGGGAAGAAGGAAAGAAGGAAGGGAGGAAGAAAGGGAGAGAGGGATGAAGATAAGAGGGAAAGGAGGAAGGGGAAGAAGGAAAGAAGGGAGGAAGAAAGGGAGAGAGGAAGGGAAGAAAAGGAGAGAAGAAGAGAGGAAGGAAAGGTGGGAGGGAATTAAGAAAGAGGGGAGGGTAGAAAGGAAGAAGGAACGAAGGCCTCCAAACACTGGACATGTCACCTGAGAGGACCTGGACAAGTCAGATTGCAACCGAATTGTCTGGCTATAGGCATCATCAGCAATGATGGAGGGAACGATCACCTTAATATGGTCATAAATTCATTTCAGAAACTGAGTAAAAAGGTACTTATATTACCTTTACTAAAATGGATTTTCAATAATACATGTGCTATTCAAAGAAAGTTTTTAAGCTGTCCTTTTTCAAACTGACACCATGTTACACAAAAGTTCATTTTCACTGCCCCCGTTTTTTTCTCTTAACTGTACAAAAGATTAACAATAAATTACTTTCTTTTGAGTTAAAAAGAAAAAATGGTACAGCCAATTTTCTATGGCCACCCTCACTCTTTTTGAAGAAATGCCTGTCACAGGAGGTCTGAAAAATTGCCCCTGGCTTTCTCAGGCTCTCTAATATTTTTGGCCTGTCAATAATATGGTTACAATGAAGAAGGCCTGTCTTTGGCTCCCTAGATGATTTGTGTGACTCCTTCAAACATTATTCCTCTTTCATTGCAAAATGCATGTGATGATGAAGTATAAGAGGAAAAAGCCCTGCTACACCTCAAGTTACACATTTGCAATAAGAAAAATCTACGAAGTCCCAAGCAATGTCTCATGAACTCAACGTCTCTCATGAACAGGTTAAGTAGCTAGCACAAGCCTGCACAACCCACGGCCCACGACCGCTTGCAGCCCACAGGCCACGTGTGTCATACCAAAGGATTTCCTCTACATAGAAAAGATGTTTTCCTCTACATTTTTCAAGGGGCATCTGAAATTCTTTAGTGTGCAAGTGACCTGCCATAAGCAGCCAATGGACCATAGGTTGTGCAGGCCTGACCTGACTCATGGATCAACTCCCTCTCCAGAGTTCCCCTTCTCCTCACTGTCAGTCTTTCCACCCTGGAGAGGCATCCATCCTGAGACCCTACTCCCCTGACTGGTAAATCCCAACCCAGACTACACAAGTCCCTTCTGCCATGCTTCACCTCAGGCACAGCTCAGCTTACTCTGCAAATTTTTCCTCTCTTTCTCCCAGAAAGCTACCTTTCCTCTGCAGTGGGGATACCCTGCCCACTCCTTTCAGCTCCCCTTTATGTATGTTTTCCTCTGTTAGAATGTAAGCTCCTTGGGGGCAGAGGGTCTTGCTTGCTTGTGTTCGTTTTCCCAGCTCCTGGAACAGTGCTTGACACAGTAAGCCCTTAATAAATGTCCCTCCTTCCTTTTCTATTCATCTATCTGAATCTAAGAAAACGTAATTGAAGTTTTTGCTCCAAAACGTTTCCCTAAATTTAACAGGTCATGTCTCATATCATTGGGTTTTCTATTTTGTTTCTATTTCTATTTGGGTATTTCTATTTTTCTATTGGGGGTCAAGGAAGGAGTTCAAACATGGTATGGGAAACACTGTCCAAAAACATAATCTCCAACTTAAATTCTTAAGACAATTGTCTCCAAACATTTTTGAACATGCACCCCCAAAATATGCATATTTATTCATAAATTATTGTATATCATGTTTGTAATTTACAACAAAAACATATTCAATGAGGGGAGGCTAAGTGGCGCAGTGAGTAAGAGCTTCGGCCCAGAGTTGGAGGACCCGAGTTTGGTTCCAGCCTCAGACACTTAACACCCACACAAAAAAGGCAAAAAAAAAAAAAAAGATAGATAGATAGATAGATAGATAGCTATGTAATGGTTAGATGGTATCTTAAAAAGATAAAATAAACATGAAATAAATCCATTTTAAATAATTTTTACTTTGTTGGTAAAAAAAAAAAAAACTGGAGGTAGCTAGGTGGCACAGTGAATAGAGCACTGGCCCTGAAATCAGGAGGACCTGAGTTCAAATCCGGACTCAGACACTTGACACACTTACTAGTCGTGTGACTTTGGACAAGTCATTTAACCCCAATTGCCCTCCAAAAAGCAAAAAGAAAAAAA
>NW_027185616.1:18613819-18652499 GCF_028583685.1 Petaurus breviceps papuanus
AAAAAAAAAAAAACTGGAGGTAGCTAGGTGGCACAGTGAATAGAGCACTGGCCCTGAAATCAGGAGGACCTGAGTTCAAATCCGGCCTCAGACACTTGACACACTTACTAGTCGTGTGACTTTGGACAAGTCATTTAACCCCAATTGCCCTCCAAAAAGCAAAAAGAAAAAAAAAAGAATCAGAGTATGAGAGCAGGAGGGGATTTGGGGGGGGGGGGGAGATCCAGTCCCTTTCCCATTTGTGAATTAAAAAACGGATCCTGAGAGGGGACACCCTTGGGCATTGTCCCACCTTCCTCTTTTAATAAAAAAACTTTTATCAAAAATATTATTAATGATTTTTAGTGACAGCAATGTTTCTGAATATGCTTTATCATTTTTTTTAAAATTGTAGTTTAACAAATACCTTTGCTGAAATTCACCTAACAAATTTCTATCTTCCCTTATGTTAATCATTCTTACAAATTAATCAGATAATATTGCATTTATATATGGATATGTAAATATATACACATATATATTTAAGCATACACTATTATGGAGAAAAAAATGAGAGACAGAGAGACAGGAGAGATGAGTGAAAATGTGCCTAAATCCCAAAGAAACTCTTCATCTGGAAGCTTTTTAAACAAGTTGGATAAATCTTGTTTCCAAAGTTGTTTACTTTTTTTTTAAGGATAAGAGTTTTTACAGGTGACATACTTTGCTTTTGATAACAAAATCTTAGTTTTAAAAACCTTTTTTAACCATGATGGCTTCATACTATCAAGTAGTTAATATCTAAAGACATAATATACACTTAAGGGTTCATGGTTGATGAAAATGGATATAAATCCCTATTTCAAGCAATCTTGATAAGTTTCTCATTTGGGACCAACTTCTTGTAAGATCTTATGTATTGTCACCAATCTTCTTATAATGTAGTTGATAAAAAGACTGTAGTATAAAGTGCTGTTTAAAGTTCCTTTAAGGGGAGGCTAGTTTGCGCATTGAATAGAGCACCAGCCCTGGAGACAAGAGGACCTGAGTTCAAATCTGGCCTCAGAGGCTTAACACAAAAACTAGCCGTGAGACCTTGGGCAAGTCACTTAACCCCAACTGCTCTACCTTCCCCCCTCCAAAAAGTTTTAAAAAAAATTTTTAAATAAAAAAATAAAGTTCCTTTAACTTGCAGAACACTAGAAAGCAACTCAGGCTTTTGGGCATTGTAATCAGAATGGCTCTCCAAATCAGAACTCACAAGCCCCAGTGTTTACTTTTACTAGTTGGTCAAAGGAAACAGTTCAAATAAGGTATTTCTAGATTTACCTGGAATTAGGCAGAGGTCCCCTGACAAATGTTTAACAACTAGCTTTCCCCTACAAAAAAGTACACAAAGCATGCTTTAAGTTTCATATACATTATTAACATTTGCTCCATTTCTTTCTTAAGTCTAGACAAATCAAGAAAACAATAAATCAAGTCCTAATGTGTACCATGGCCAATTCCTTTAGGAGTAAAGTGCTGAAAATTTAACAATCAGATTTCCAGTTGGATCAAGCTGGATTTAGCACTGGCGGTAGCCTCTGACTGAAGGTCACATGCCACAAAAGTTGCCCATCTTGCATTTTAGAGATGAATTATCCCATGTTATTTCCCTTCACGCATTCTAGGGACTAACCAATGGTACTTGTGTTATCCCTCATGCCCATTTCTGTGCCATCTTGAAGGCTATCCCTTTTGTGGTTGAAACACAAGGGGCCATGGGCCCAGAGATGAGATCACATGGCAATTGGGAAGAGAAACAACCATGGAGAAGATAAGGGGAAGGAAGGAAGAACCAGGCTGCTTGTTTGGGGACTCAAAGTAATTCTTCTACCTAATACTGCTTCCCTCACAAACTGAGGAGAGGGTCACCAGCAAGAGACCAAAAAGAGAAAAAAGATCTATAGGGGGTAATAACATAGAAAATGACTAGAATATTCAGAAGCTTTAATTCTATGAAGGAAAAAAAGATTGGAGCAGGCATCCAAGAAATCTGAAAATAAAACTTTGGAAGAAATAAGAAAGAAAAGAAGGAAGAGAATAAATCAAAGAAAATTTCTTAGGAAAATATGCAAGGGAAAAAAAACTAAAGACCTTAAAAAGATGTAGAAATTCTGAATTAATCGCGTAATTGAGGAGAAAGAGAATGGACAAAAAAAGGAAGAAATACATAACTAAATAAATTTTAAAAATTAACAATTTAAGTACAAGTAGGGAAACAGAAAGAGGAAATGGGGAAGACAGGGGCAGAGAGCGTGTATGAATAGAGCTGCAGTTTAAGCAAAGGAGTTTAAGTAAAAGTAATCTCAGCAACAAAAAGTATTGACTTAAAAGAAGGGAACAGCAATATCACTATTAGATCTGTATCCCAAAGAGATCCAAAAAAGGAGGGGAAAAACGTATTTCTACAAAAGTAATTATAGCAGCTCTTTTTGTGGTGGCAAAAAACTGGAAATCAAGACGATGTCCAGCAATTGGGAAATAGCTGGACAAGCTGTGGTATGTGATTGTAATGGAATATTACTGTGCTATACTAAAAATGATGAGCAGAATGATTTCACAAAAACCTGGTAAGATTTATATGAACTGATGCAAAGTGAAATGAGCAGAACCAGGAAAATATTGTATAAAGTAAAAGGAATACTGCATGATGAGCTCAGCTATTCTCAGTAATACAATGATCCAAAACAATTCAAAGAACTCATGACGGAAAATGCTTTTCACATCTAGAGAAAGAACAGATGAAGTCTGAATGCAGATTTTCACTTTTGTGTAAGTGGGCGTGGGTGTGGGGGGATGCTTGATCTGTGGGGTTTTTTTCCATTTCATTTCATTTTCATTTCATTCATGACCAATATGGAAAAATGGTTTGCATGATTACACATATATACCCTATATCAAATTGCCTGCTATCTCAGGAAGAGGGGACGGGAGAGAGTGAGGGAAAGAATTTGGAATTAAAATTTATTTTTAAAACCAAATGTTAAAAACTGACAAATCAAAGAAAGCATAAACTTAACTCTCATACATTAAAAAGAGAATGTACTGGGGTGGAGCCAAGATGGTGGCTTCCACCTCCTCCAATACACGTGAAAAGTGACTCAAACAAACTTTAGAGCTACAGAACCCACAAAGTGATGGAGAGAAACGAATCTCCTGCTGAAGGCAGCCCGGCAGGCCGGCAGGAAGGGTCCACATCACAGCGGCTGGATTCCAGAGTTCCAAGGTCAAGGAGAAAATATTGCAAGCAGTCAGCAAGAAACAATTTGAGTATTGTGGAAATACAATCAGGATAACACAATATCTAGCAGCTTCTACATTAAGAAATCAAAGGGCTTGGAATATGATATTCCAGAGGTCAAAGGAGCTGGGATTAAAACCAAGAATCACCTAACCAGCAAAACTGAGTATAATGCTTCAAGGGAAAATATGGTCATTTAAAGAAATAGATTATTTTCAAGTATTCTTGATGAAAAAGAAAACCAGAGCTGAACAGAAAATCTGACTTCAAATACCAGAAGCAAGAGAAGCATGAGAAGGCAAACGGGAAAAAGAAATCATAAGGAACTTATCAAAGTTGAGTTATTAACATTCCAACATGGAAAAACGATCATTGTAACTCATGAGACTTTTCACAGTATAAGGACAGCTGAAGGGAATATATATGTATGTATAGGAGGGTGTGTGTATAAACTTATATGTGAGTGTGCATATGTATGTCCATGTATACTTTGAGAGAGGGCACAGGATGAGTTGAATATGATGGGATGATATCTAAAAAATGAAATTAAGAGGTGAGAGAGGAATATATTGGAAGGAGAAGGGGAGAGACAGAATGGGGTAAATCACCTCATATAAAAGAGGCAAGAGAAAACTGTTACAAGGGAGGGGAAGAGCAGGAAGGTGAAAGGGGATTGGTCAACCTTCCTCTCATTAAATTTGGCTTAAGGAGGAAATCACACAATATAGGAAAATAGAGAGGAAGGGGGTAAGAGGGAGGATGAATGAAGGGAGGGCAGATTGGGGGAGAGGGTAGTCAGAAGCACACACTTTTTGAAAAGGGACAGGGTCAAAGGAGAAAATAGAATAAGTGAGGGGTGGGATAGGATGGAGGGAAATATAGTCAGTCTTTCACAACATACCCACTATGGAAATGTTTTGCATAATTACACACAAACAACCTATACCGAATTGCTTATCTTCCCAGCGGGGGTGGGTGAGGAGGAAAGAAGGGAAAAAATCTGGAACTCAAAAGTTTTAAAAACAAATGCGTATATTAAAAAAAAATGTTTGTTTTGTTTTTTTTTTTCCATGCAACTGGGATATAAGATATACAGGCACCAGGGTATAGAAATCTATCTTGCATTACTAGAAAGTTGGGGGGATGGGGGAGGATATAAGAGAGAACAGATTGGGGAAAGAGGTATTCAGCAGGCTAGCTATTTTGGGGTGGGGGTAGAGGAAAAAAAATTTGTAACTCAAAATCTTGTGGAAATGAATGTTGAAAACTAAAAATAAATAAATAAATTGGAAAAAAAAATTGAATGTACTAAACATTCCAAGAATATGAGAGTGGCAAAATAGATACAAAAATAAAACCCTTTAATCTGTTCTTTACAAGAAATAAAAATAAAAGGCAAAATCACAAATAGAATGAAAATAAGAAGCTGGGACAAAAATTTATTCATCAAATAAATCCTAAAGAACAAGGAGCTGTAATCATATTGTTAAACATAGCAAAATGAAAAGATCACAATGCTGAAAGACTATCAAGGAAATCAGATTGCATTTAAAGGAACCATAAACACTGAAGAAATGTCAATGTTAAACATATTTGTACTATTATGTTCATAAAGGAAAAGTTAACCAATCCAAAAATCTACTATAGATCTGAACAAACTGATGGAGAATACAGCAGTAAAAGATATACATCTTCTGAACAGAAACATTAAAGAATATGTATTATATATTAAAGACCATCGCGGCAACTAGGTGGGGTCATGGAGCACTGGACCTGGAGTGGAAAAGACCCGAGTTCTAACCCAGCCTCTGACACTTACCAGTTGTGTGACCCTGGACAAGTCACTTACCTCAATTTCCTCATCTGTAAAAGGATCAGAATAATAGCACCTACTCACAAGCCTGCTGTGAAGATCAAATGAGATAACATTTATAAAGCCTTTTGCAAAACTTAAAGTGTGATATAAAAACTAGCTATTATTATCATTGACAATATACATCGTTCACCAGAATTTCATGGTACCTTTACAAAAATAAATCATGTATAAAAGCATAAGGAAATGGCAAATAAATTTAACACAGGAGAAATACTAAATCCATCCTTTACACACCATAATGCAATTAAAAAAACTAATTCAGAGAGTACAAGAAAAACTAGAAGATCTAAATGTAGATTTAACAAAGAAATCCTAGAGTGAGTCAAAGAATGAACAACAAACAATTAATGACTATACAAAAGACAATTAAAAATAATGAAACAAACTAAAATTTCTGAGATAACAGCTCAAGCCCTCAGAGGAAAAATTATAAGTCACTCTAAAAACATACATTAATAGAAAAAAGAGAGGATTAGGTAATTAAACATGAAAATTAGAAAATGAACAAACAAATCTAAAGTAAACATGAAGAAATCTCAAAAATAGATAAATTGAAAACTGAAAGACTATATAAATGAGAAACAAAAAAGTAATAAACTTTAGTCAAACTGCTTTTAAAAAGTAGAGGAAAAACAAATCAACAAAATAAAAATTGAATAGGATAAAATCATAACAAAATAGAAATAAAAAGGACTGTCAGAACCAATTATATATAGCTACACGCCAACAAAACTGAGAATTCAAAAGGATCACGTACAAAAATTTATCCAATTTAACAGAAAACTCTCCCCACAAAATCTTAAATGTTAATCTCCAAAAGAAAGGAAATTAAAGTAATTATGAAGAAATTACTGAAGGACTAAGGGGGGGGAGTCTTTGATTCATATGGATTTACAAGAAAATTTTCTAAAACTTCTCAAGTAAACATTTCACTGTATATTCTCTAAAACTGAGAGAGAATTCTACTGAACACATGTCATCCTAATACTAGGAAAAGATAAAGCAAAGAAAGAGAACTATAAACTACTATCATTAAATGAATATATATTCAAAATTTTTACATAAAATCTTGGCTAAAGAACTCCAGACTACAGCAAATTATATGTTATACCAAAATTCTGTCTAACAAACTAAAACAAATTATCCAGATTATGCCAAAATTATTTCTTATGATCAAGCTAGACTTATTTACATCAGGGATGTTCAGAGCATTGTAGGGAGTCACCAAAGAAATTAATAGCAGAAAATTAACTGATTTAGATTTAATTTTATACCAATCAAAATACCAATAAGTCTTTATAGAGTTCTGACAAAAATGACAAAATTCAACCAGAGAAACGGTGTACTTAGAGTATCAAGAGATATAATAGTTTTTTTTTTAAGTAGGAATAAAGGATATATAATAGACCTTGAACTGTTATAAAAGCAGTAATCTTTTAAACCAGTATCATCAAACTCAAATCAGAAACAGGGTCACTAAACTGTACATCAAAATCTGTTACCTGACATTGACTTGGAAAACCACATATTAACATGTTAATGGGACATTAACTTATGTATATTCTACTGTATTTTCACTTATTTTGTTAAATCTTTCCCAGTTCCATTTTAATCTGGTTCAGGCAGCACTCAGGGTAGCACTACAGGCCAAGTGTTTAACACCTCCAATTTAAACTATTTGGTACTGTTAACGTTAAAAAAAAAAAATAGGGGGAAAAAACTTATTTTTTTAAAAATTATCCAGAACAGGATAGATAAGGAAGAATAAAAAACATCTTAACTCAATAACCCAACATTCAATACACTCAAACATACAAATTATCTAAGAAAGAAGGCCTTATTTTCCAGTTTGGGAGACTACCTAGGCCAATACCTTACCCCACATAATCAAAATGTCACACCATAAACTCAAAATGGATATATGATGGGAATATTAAAGATCTTACTGCAAAAAATCAGGAGAGAACTACATCAGCTACTTTTCATAGTTAAGAATAGGGGGTGAATTCTTAACTAAACAAGGGATAAAGAAAAAAGCTATTCATAAAATTTCATTTAAAAATGGTTATTAACTAATTGATTGATTTGATGAAAGGGCAGGTTATAGAAGTAAAAAGAGACCACCACCCTCAGAGACCCAGACCTCACTCTGCCTCCGAACAGCACAAAACATGGGCACAGAGTGTGGTACATACAGACGGACATGTTCCAGTGGGAAACCCAACAGGAAGAGCACACAAATAGCAAACATGCTGGCAGGGCATGCCAAGGCAGGAGAGATCACAGTATCTCCTGGTGAAAGAACGACGATTCTTATTTTTTGTTGTCCATTATTCTTTCCTTGCTCCAGTTAGCCCTGAAGACGATCTACCATCTAGGGGAGGAGGCTGGGGCCAGCAAGTCTCTCCCCAGGAGAAAACTCAGTTCACAGTCCAATGGGTGATGCTGTAATGAGTGATAAGCCTTTTTTCTTGGCAGAGGAAAGCTACGGATCTTTTAGCCAATGGCTATAAAACCACTTCCCTGAAGCCAACATGCCCCAGAAACTGGACCTTCATAGGGCATGACCATAAGGAGTTAAACTCTCCAGAAATATGCAGTCTCTTCTTCATCCTGTATGTTTTCTGTCCTGCCACGAAACTCAAAGCGCACTCCTGCCTTTTCTGTCTCTTATCTGAGAACTAGAATAAACTCTAAGTAAGACTACAATTACCTCTGAAAGGGTGTGAATGCCCTTATCCATTATCCTACTTGCCATCCCTGCGACTTTTTAGACCAAAACTCTTTCCTGACCCCCACTCCCCTAAATGTTGTTTAAGCTCTTTGAGAGCAGGACCCACCATCGCTTTTCTATCTGCATCCCAGCATTTATCACAGTGTTTGGCCCAGAGTAAATGCTTATTTTTTTCCACATTCATCCAGATGCTCAGACTAAGATCACACCTGTTCTTCAATGATTCTCTTTTGCACTGTTTCCTCTGACTTCCTCAATTCAATTCTCATCTAACTTGTGGTCAGAAATCATTTTAATTTTCACTATTTATCATATCCCTTGTGTGTGGCAAGCCAAGGTAGCTTCCCGTTTCAGTACCAGGAATGAGTTTTTGTACTAGCCGACCTCCATGCCATGAACTCCCTCTCTTCAGTCACTTCCTCCCATACTACCTTACATCTGTTCTCTGTGGTATGTATTCCCATAGACACATACATGCAACTTGTCTTGCCAATTAGGATGTAAGCTCCCCAGGAGCAAATTATTTCCATCTTCATACTTTTACCCCCATTACTTAGTATATACTCTCTTAATATCTTGAATATACCTAGTTATTTATCAGTTGTCTCCCCCATAGGAACATGAGGTCTTTGAGAGGAGGGACAGTTTTTCCAAGAGTCTACTTGGTAGATCAAACACACATACACACATACACACACACACACACACACATTATTTCTCTAGTCTTCTGGAAATCTTGGCCAGTGTTTGAAAAAGGTAGGAAAGAAACCTACTCAAAGATAATCAGAATCTCTAAAAAGGGAAACAGAAAATGTTGTGTTTAATAAATGTTCATTATCTTCACTTGATTACATTAGCAAAATGCCTGAACACAGCAGTCCCTCAATAAATGACAAATGCTTCGTTTCCTGATTAATCACCGATCAGGGACAGCAACAGATGTTTGAACAAAATTTTATATTTTTGTCCATTTCACAGATCTTAAAATTTTATCACCTGATGGCCAACCTGATGACACAGAGCATCGCCCATTTCCATCTTCAAACCACTGGCCACAACCTGAGTTTCTCAAGTCCCCAAAAAGCCAGTATAAAGACTTTCAAGAAACATAATTGGGAATAGATTCAAAACAGTAGCTTAATCAAAGAGCATTAATAATATTTACATCTTCTTTACTGCATTCAAATTTTAATTATTTAATAATTTATGATGTTTCTGGCCCTTTGTAATTATTTCCATTTTAAAAGTTAAAATATAGGAATGATCTGATAGGAACCTAATTTTTAAAAACTACATAGCCACAATTTTTTCTTCTGCCTGAATTTGGAATTTTATTTTATGAAATTAAAATTTAAAAATTTAAATTTAAAAAACAAGAAATGTAAAATGGATAATTTTGACTACATGAAACTGAAAAGCTTCTGTACAAACAAAGCCAATGTAACCAATGTAACCAAGATTAAGAGGGAGGTGGGAAATTGGGAAAGAATCTTTACAACCTATGTCTCTGACAAAGGACTCATTTCTAAAATATACAGAGAATTGAGTCAAATTTGTAAGAATACAAGTCATTCCCCAATTGATAAATGGTCAAAGGATATGAACAGGCAATTTTCAGAGAAAGAAATTAAAGCTATCTATAAGCACATGAAGAAATGCTCTAAATCACTATTGATTAGAGACATGCAAATCAAAACAACTCTGAGGTACCACATCTCACCAGTAAGATTGGCTAAGATGACAAAACAGGAAAATGACAAATGCTGGAGAGGATGTGGGCAAATTGGAACATTAATGCATTGCTGCTGGAGTTGTGAACTGATCCAGCCTTTCTGGAGAGCAATCTGGAATTATGCCCAAAGGACTATAAATAATTTCATACCCTTTGACCCAGCAATACCACTTGTAGGGTTATATCCCAAAGAGATCATAGACATGGGAAAAAGACCCATATGTACAAAAATGTTTATAGCAGCTCTTTTTGTGGTGGCAAAGAACTGGAAATTAAGGGGGTGCCCATCAATTGGGGAATGGCTGAACAAGCTGTGGTATACGCATGTTATGGAATACTATTGTGCTATAAGAAATGATGAGCAGATGGACTTCATATTTACCTGGAGAGGCTCATACGAACTGATGCTGAGTGAGAAGAGTAGAACCAGGAGAAATTTGTACAGAATTACAGACACAACGTATGTGTGATGACCAACTTTGATAGACTGGACTCTTCTCAGCAATGCCGTGATATAAGTCAATCCCAAAAGACTCATGATGGAGAGAAATATGTGCATCCAGAGAAAGAACTAGAAAGAACTGAGTTTAAATCCAGATGGAAGCAAAATACCTGATCTTTTTCCTTTTCTTGTTTGGTTTTATGTCCTCTTTACCATTTTTCATTCCATCTGTTACAATTCGTCTTTATAACCTGACTAATGTATAATGTGAAAGTATTTACAGATCCTATACTTGACTATAAGCCGCCATGGGGGGGAGGGGAGGAAGGGGGACAAAATGTGAAACTCAAGGAATTGTGGAATTGAATCCTATAAACTAAAAGGAAACAAACAAATTAATTTTAAAAATTAATTAAATATAAAAAAAACAAGTATAAGGGGCCAAAGTGCCAGGAAACAAATTCCACAATCAATCTTAGTGAAAATGTTTTGACAGTTTTGTTGAAAAAATTTTGATGATTCATTTGAATGTACACAGAGATCATCTTCACCAACATGAAAACGAAATGGCGTATGAACTCTGTATGAAAGCTTCATTTATTAACAGGACTTTAAAAATGTTTTCAAACCCACTCAAAGACATCAGGTGTCTAATAAAGAAAACGACAGAAAAGCAAATCTAATTTACCTACTCCTCAGAAGTCTAACAATATGACAATCAAAAAAAGAACCTTTCTGCTAAAGAATCAGAAATTTTTATTAGCCAATCAAGCGTTTATTAAGCACCTAAGATGTGCCCCCCCAAAAAAAAACTGTTTTAGTGCGCTAGGAATGCAAATGCACTGAATGAAACAATCCTTTCCCTCAAGGTGCAATTACTGTGTCCAATACTGGGCACAATCTTCCTCCACCCTCACATTCCCACCCTAAGTTGAAGGGTACACTGAGGACAAATGGGGAGCTGAAGAGAAGCCCCATCAAATGTTAGGGACCAAGCTCATCCGGTCAAAGCAGCAGAGATGAGCAGGACCAGAGAGGCTCCAGCTGCCAAGACAACAAGCCAGGATGAGTGGGAGGTGGTTTAATCAGGGGGAATAGGGGAGTGGCAGCTCCAGAAGCCCAGAGTGCTCCCAAAGGGAGGGCACAGAGATAACATTCAGGGTTTCACTTACAATGAATAGAAGGGAAAAAAGTTTCTTAAGGAGGTCAGAGAATCTGGACCATTACAGGCATCCAGAAACTGTGATAAATAACTGGCTACCACAAATGCCAGAAATTAAAGGGACAGTCATCATAACTACTCTGACCCCATTCTAGCTTCCCTATTCAGCCCTATCTATCCCTCTGAAAGTCCCAAGGTCGTAGGAATTTTGCTCATTTTCACAGGAAGACTAAAATGCCACCAGGCAGCAGGAGCAAACAGGCCTATGTGGAAACCTACAAAGTTGACAACATCACATTTCTAAGCCCTTTTCACAAACACCATCAAGTTTATCCCCTTCTTCCGAAAAAGAGGTGCATACACCCTATATGACAGGGTGCAAAATAAAATAACCAATACTGCTAAACTCAGATGACATTCCCAAGAAAAACAGGCAGTCCAAGAATTACATACGTATCTGCTAATGCAAGCGTTCTTACCTTTTTTCTTTATTAGAGATCCCATCCCTTTGGTAACCTAGTGATAGCCCTTCTCCAAGTAATATTTTTAAATGCATAAAATAAAATATATAGTATTAAAAAGGGAAATGGCTATATTAAAATAGAGGGAATTTTTTTCCTTTCCAACTTTACAGTTCCCCTGAAATCTGGCCATGAACTTGTTTAGGGTCCTCAGACCCCAAGTTAAGAACCTTTCTGCTAAAGAATCAGGTGAAGCTGCATTTCACTGGCTGTAGATATAAGGAGAAGAGGAAAAAATGAAACAGAAAAGGAGGGTGTCAGTAATACATAAGGTTGTCCAAAAAATAACTGAGAGAAATGTCAATTACACATCCTTCCTACAAATAAAAAATGAAGCATTACCCTAAAATGTTATATGTATACATATATACACCAATATGGACAGAACTAATTATGGTAAATTACAATTTAGAATAAAAATTTTGCTCCTATCTATAGAGTTCAATTTTCTTTCTGAAAACTTTTCCAAGAAAAAAAGACTTTACAGATGGGTATTCTCATCTACCATCTAATTCTGCTAACATAATAAACACCAATGAATGGAAAATCTTCCACAACTAAGTTTGAGAGGCAATTTCTTTTAAAAGATCTCAACTACAGAGAGGCACTGGGAAGTGTAAGAAACACACCGCTGGGCTTGGTGGCAGGAAGAAACGTGTTCAGATCCTGCTCTGTGTCCCTTATTTGCTGTGACCACAGGAAAATCTTTTAACCTTTCTATGTGCCTCAGGCATCTCCCTAGGAGTTATCTATTAAGGTTGCTAAGTTGGTAGAGGGAGTTCCTCAGAGGAAATCACAAAATCCTTCCCGTACTTTGCCTGATGATGACAATTTTAACCCAGAAAATCAAGTACACACACACACCCACACACACCCCATTTCTCAAGTCTTGTGGCAGTCTTGACCAGTGTTTGAGAGAGGTAGGAAAGAAACCCACTCAAAGGCATCAGGTCTCTAACAAAGGAAACAACAGAAAATCAAATCTAATTTACCTACTCCTCAGAACTCTAACAATGTGACAATCAAAAAATAACCCACAATTTTTTTTTTTGGCTTTTTGGAGGACATTCGGGGTTAAGTAACTTGCCCAAGGTCACACGGCTAGTTTTTGTGTTGTGTCTGAAGCCAGATTTGAACTCAGGTGCCACCTAGCTGCCCCAATAACCCACAATTATTCAAGTACTTTTAATACTTGCCAAAGAATGGTTATTCTCTTGGCAGCCAAAATTAAACTGGTCTGGTAGAGAGAGTACTGGATTTGGGGTCGGGGCCTGGGTTCAAATCCCAGTTCTACCACTGTATGGCACTGGAAAAGTCACAAATTCTTCACCCGTTAGTGTGGTCATGTGTACAGTAAGGGCATCAGAGTAGAGAATCTCTGGATGCCTTCTATCCCAAATGACTCTGAGGACACCTAAGTGATCTTCTCTCCCAGTGCAGCTCTAATCTAAGCTGGTGAAAGGAATAAAATTGCTTTGAACATAGAAATCACTCGATCCATATTTACTCAATCTAATAAAATAACCAGATATCAACTAAAACCAACTGTCAGTAAACGAATTTAACCACTTACTCCCTACTTAGAAATGAGTACTTTAAAACCAGTTAACTTGGGACAGTTTCTAAAGAACTAGTCATTAAGCCCAAAGGGCTATAAAACTGCAATTGATCCAGGAATACCACTGCTTGGCCCATATCCCAAAGACAGCCCCCAAAAAGGGAAGAGGACCTATCTCTAAAAAATATCTATAGCGGGTCTTTTTGTGATGGCTAAGAACTGGAAATCAAAGGGATGCCCATCAATTAGGGAATGGCCAGAACAAATTGTGGCATATGATTGGAATGGAGTATTACTGTTCTGTTGAAAAATGACAAGCACGGGGCAGCCAGGTGTCACCACAAATAAAGCACCAGCCCTGAAGACAGAAGGGCCTGAGTTCAAAACCAGACCTCCGACACTTAACTAGCTGTGTGACCTTGGGCAACTCACTTTACCCCAAATGCCTACCCCCTCCTAAATAGATAGATAAATAAATAAATGAATAAATAAATAAATAAATAAATGACAAGTAGGATGGCTACAGAAAAACCTGAAAATGCTTACATGAATTGATGCATAGAACAGAACCAGGAGAACGGTGTACAGCAATTTTGTTCTAGGTAGAACTGTGAATGACTTAGCTATTCTCAGCAATGCAATGATCCAACACAATCCCAAAGGTCTGAAGAAACATGCTAGCCACCTCCAGACAAAGAACTGTTATTGATTGAATACAGACTGAAGCATGCTGTTTTTCACTCTCATTTTTTTTCTTTTTGTTCAAGTATTTTCATACAAAATGGGAAAAATATGGGAATGTTTTCCATAACTGCACATGTATAATTTTATCTGATTGCTTACCATCTCAGAGAGGGTGGAATAGAAGGGAGGAGGGAGGGATAAAATTTGGAACTCAAAACATTAAATTAAAATGTTAAAAAAAATAAAAAAAAACCAACTAGTCATACCTGGGAGATTCCTGACAATAAGGAAGTGACCTCTGAAATTTTCCCATGTTAAAGAAGGTACTACATTAAAAACATCAATCAAATCAAAGCATATTATTTTCACTTTATTTTTTTCATGTTTCTTTTCTTTTTGTTATATTTCTTCTTTCACAACATGACTAATATGGAAATGTTTTACTTGATTGCACATGTGTATATCAAACTCCTTACCATCTTAGCAAAGGGAGGAGTAGAGAGGAAGGAAAAAAATTTAAAACTCAAAGTCTTATATAAAAAATAAATGTTAAAAATTGTCTTTGCATGTAATTGTAAAAATAATAAAAATTTAAAAATTGTAAAAAAATAAAATACTCTCGACTGGGGGAGTATCAATCCTCATCTGGTTTCCATTCCCAAATGAACTCGTATTTACAAGTTCAATCTCACTTTTTGGATCCCATGTGGATATTCATGTCTCAACTTTGCTCACATCTTAACAAGACCCAAAAATGATCAATCTCAGTAAGACAGAAATCTCTCCTACAACTGGCTGATGCAGCAAATGGTGGCAAGTAAGAACTGCTGGGCAGCAGAGTGAATGTAGTGCCCAACCTGGAGTCAAGTTCAAATCTAGCCTCAGACACTTACTAGCTGTGTGATCCTGGGCAAGTCACTTAACCCTATCTGCCTCAGCTTCCTCATCTGTCAAATGAGCTGGAGAAAGAAATGGCAAACCGCTCCAGTGTCTCTGCCAAGAAAACCCCAAATGGGGTCACCAAGAGTTGGACAAGACAGAAATGACTTGAATAACAACAGAGGCAGCTAGGTAATACAGTGAATACAGCAGTGGGTTGGGAATTTAAAAAAGACCCAAGTTCAAATCCAGTGTCAGATACTTACTAGCTGTGTGACCTTGGACAAGTCACAACCTTTCTGAGCCTCGGTTTTATCTGTAAAATGAATGAACTATCCTCAGTGGGGTTCCTTCCAGTTGAGGCTTTTCCACAGCACAGTACTCTGGCTAGCAGAAGAGAATGGGGATCACTTCCCTACGGACATCCTCTCTACCTGAGTTAGCTTATAAAGCTCTCCTTCTGAAACCAGAATCGTCTTGAGTGCTTCTCAAGGTCCTTTGGCTCCTGAAGGAAGAAGAGAATCTTCGCCCTCCTCTGACCTTGAACTTTCTATCCTGCTCCCACACATCCTGTGTGTGACTTGCCTCTGAAATGCCCTGCCGGAACGAACTGATGTAACTTGGAGAATTCCGTCTCTCTTCTCAACACCGGCCCTTACACCGGGGAGGTCGCCCACCCCGACACTCCCTCCTCCACTCACAAGATCAGTCCTCTCAGTCACATCGGACTCTGAGACCCCATCAAAGATACTACATCGTTTGCCATTTCTTTCCCCAGCTCATTTTCTAGATGAGGAAACTGAGGCAGAAAGTGACTTGCCCTGGGTCACACAGTAAGTGTCCGAGGCCAGATCTGAACACAAGAAGATGACGACGCTTCCTGACTCCGGGCTGGGCATTCTATCCTCTGTGCCTCCTAGCCACACTCAGGTAAATCTGGGCAGGCCCTAGCTTCCTAGGCCGGCCCTGACTGAATTCATCCTTCTCTAAATGTAACTGTCCTTGGTGAGGGAAGCGAGGCAGCACTGTGGGCCCGACTGATGCTGGGTCATGACATTACCCACCTCCCAAGGGTGCTGGGAGGATCCAATGAGACAAAATTGATGAAGAGGTGGTACACAATTATCACGCAATAATAATGCTGTTAGTACAGTCTCCCTGGAGACCAGTGACAACCACCCTCCAAATCACAGAATACATTATCAGAAAGGAAGCTCAGAGCTTGTCTTTTCTAGTTCAAGACCCTCATTTTATAACTAAGGTCAAGAGATGGGAAAGGACTTGTCCAAGATCATACAGACTGGTCTTGTTTACACTAAACCAGGCTTCACCCTTCTGCCCTCGACATGATGATGCTGTGATGGGACTATCCGACTCTCTAGATTTGTTTTTCCCTCTTTATCCAAATCCACCTCCTCCCGACTCATTTTTCCTGGGCTAACCCCCAAAATCCGAATTTCCATGACCTTATCAAAGACAACACATTGATGAAATATCGCAAACTGGCTGAATCCTGTAAGAATAAACTGGAAGCCACTGGATATGATTAAGTATAACATGGGCAGACCTGTGATTTTTAATGTCACTCTGGCAGATTTCTGGAAGGTGGACTGTTAGGAGGAAAAGCTTGAGGAAGGGAGACCAATTGGGAGGCCAATGTAATAGCTGAAGGGGGAAATGATAGGCCCTGAACAAAGGTGGTGCAGCTAAGTGGTATAGTGAGAGTCAGGATGATTCAGCTCCCTGGCCTCAGACACTTACTAGCTGTGTGACCCTGGGCAAGTCACTTAACCCTGGTGACCAATGTGAGCTAGAGAAAGAAATGGCAAGCCACTTGAGTATCTCTGCCAAGAAAACCTCCAAAGGGGTCACAAAGAGTGAGATACCACTGAAAATAATGAAACAATAAAAGGCGATGGCTTTTTTAAGTAGTAAAACGGGGCAAAATGCCAGAGATCTTTAGATGAACTACTGACGTGAGAACTGTAGATAAGTCTGATGCTATGAAGACTTGAAAGTTTCCACGCCTTTGCACATCATTTGAAAACATTCAGTTGTTATCCTTTCTCAAAAAACTGTGTTCCAGTCCCTATTTCTCCAGCTAGAGGGTATAGTTGTTAGGGAAACTTTCTTTTTTGAGGGATAGAAGTTCTTCAATATTATTTTATAAACAAATTTTATTTTTTTTAATAGATTTTATTGATTTTTTGGGGGGTCTTGTTTACATTTACCCCAATATCCCTCTCTATCTTCTAAAAAGTCATCCCTTACGATGAAGAAAAAAACTAATCGTTTCAAAAAACTGTGAAATTCTATTTCCATGGAAGTCTCACTTCTGTAAAAAGGAAGATGTCTTCTTCTACCTCGTCTTTAGATCTCCTTCATTTTATGACTTGTATCACAATCTGGGGGAGTCTCTGGGGCACTGCTTATATATACACAGCCTTGGTTTCCTCTCTCAGTTTCCACCTAGGATTGGGAATATCTGTTCCTCTAATAAGTCATGGGGCTATATCTGACAAGATATGTCCCTATAGGACAGATGGCTGTTTCCTTCATGCCTCAAGGTTCTCCTCATTCAAGTCATCCTCTGCACAATTCCTAAAGGATTTCTCTTTAGCAGATGTGATTGTATTATTCAATAAAACTCCAGTGACTCCTTATTACTTCCAGGATAAAATATAAAATCTTGTTTCAACTTCTAAGCACACTACAACTGGGACCCACCAATGAGAGCCTGGTCTGTAGAAAAAGGCACAGTTTCCTTGGTTTGCTGCAGTCCACCATATGCAGGCTACCAGCACCCCATTACAATTGTATCTTGCATTTTTTCTGTATATGTGTGTATATGTTTTGTCTCTGCCATTAGAATGTAAATTCCTCGAGAGTCAGCAGTTTCTTTTTCTTTCTTTGGTCCATTTTCAAAACCCCTTACCACATCTTTTACAAGAAGCTACCAAAAACAAGTCCAGGAAAAACCCTTTAAAATGAAAAATGGAAAATTGGAGGGGAAAAAACTCTAACCCCTTTGATTTAGTATTGCATGTAAAGTTTTGGTCATTCATTTACTCTCCGTATTAAAAATAAAAAGGTCCAGACTTGGCTCCCCTCTTGTAAGCACTGAAAGGCTGAGATGCAAACTGACTTACCTGAAGATGTAGTTGGCGTGCTTGGAGCCTGGGTGGGGCTGCTGCTCTCAGACATCAGGCAGGAGCTGCTCCCATTATTCTCTCTCTTCACAAGCAGTTCTGCAGTGCTGGGCAAGGGAATGGGATGGCTGATGCCCATCTCCTCCTCCTGAGCTTGCTGTCTTCTCAGTGCCACCTGCAAGTTTGGGAAAAATAAAACAATTCTAAAGCACCTCTATATTTTATTTTTAGTTGAATTATCTTTACAGACATTTTATTTACAAAAGATTAATTTGGCATCAATCTGCATCTATTGAGAGCCTGCTATCACGCCCAATTCAGACAGTGCTGGGCTCTGCAGACAGTGAAGTAACACAGTCCCTGCTCTCATGGAGCTTAGAGCCCATAGGAGAAGACAACATGTATGTACTTAAGGATATTCGGAATAAATAAAGGTAGTGTAGGGACAGAGACCACTAGCAGCTCGAATGGTCAGGAAAGGATTCAAGATCACTTGAAGTGAGTCTTGAAGGAAGCAAGGGGGGCAGCTAGATGGCACGGTGCACCGGAGGACCCGAGTTCAAATCCTGGACACACTTATTACCTGGCTGACCTTGGGCAAGTCACTTAACCCCAATTGCCTTGCCTTCCCCCCTGAAAAGAAAGAGAAGGAAGCAAGGGGTTCTCACAGGTGGAGGTAAGAAGAAACACATTCAAGATGTGGGGCACAGCCTGAAAAAGGGCAGGAAATGAAATGCCCTACAGGAGGAATAGAGCCAATCTGTCTACATGGTAAAGTGAGGAAAGGTGGATGATAACAGCTATTAGCTAACATTTATATAGCATTTGCTGTGTGCCAGACACTGGGCTAAGCACTTTATTTCACTGGCCTTCACAACAATCCTGGGAGAAATGTGCTCTTGTTACCCCCTTTTACAGATAAGGAAACTGAGGCAAGTTTCCACAATTTTATGTCATCTGTTACTATAGTAAGCACCTTAATGGCAAGGACTTTCATTTCTGTCTCTGCATATCCCTAGAACCCAGCACAGTGCCTGGCACTCATAACCATAACAGGGGCTTAATAAATGCTTGTTGAATAAATGAAGTTCCCCACCCTCCTTCAGAAGATAACTAAAATATTGTAGGGAATTCATCTGCATAAACAATGCATAAAAATAATGCATAAAAAACAACGAAGGCTGTGATAAATGTCTAAAAAAGAAATGAATGCAGAGTCAATCTACAGAGAAGTCAGGAAGAATAAAAAATAAAACAATTAGTTTTGACGTTAAATGAAGTGTTCCTTGATGACCTGCCTCTAAGACAGCAAATGTCCATAGCATGATAGGGATGGAAGCATGTGCAAGAGATAAAGAGGGGAGTGAGTTATGGAAGTGACCAACCTGCAAGTTGGCTGAATGCCCTCCGCCATGTGCAGGCTACCAGGACCCCATCACAACCTTATCTCGCATTTTTTCTGCATATGTGTGCATATATATGTTTAGTTTAGGAAAAAATTTAATGGGGTTGTAGCTAAAGGGCATGGCAGAGTCAAGCTGAGAATTTTTCAAATTTTGAGGCAAAGAAGCAGCCAGTTGAGTGAGATAAATTGAAGATCTGCCAGAGAAGGAAAGAATAAATATCGGAGCAGGGTCCTCTTAGAGTAAAGAAACATGAGATCAAGGGTATAGATAGAAGAAAAAACTAGCATTTAAAGTTTGCAAAGTCCTTTAGATATATAACCTCACCGGTGTGCGCACAAACCCTGGAAGGAAGGGGTCATTATTATCCCCATTTTATTTGTTTGGGGGGGTTGTTTTTTGCTATTTTGGAGGGGGGAAGGCAGGGCGATTGGGATTAAGTGGCTTGCCCAAGGTCACACAGCTAGTGAGTGTTAGTGTCTGAGGCCACACTTGAACTCAGGTCCTATCCCAACTCCAGGGCCAGTGTTCTATTCACTGTGCCACCAGCAGCCCCCATCCCCGTTTTACAAATGAGGAAAACTGATTGGTCTAGGTTCATTCAGCTAGTATCTAAGGCAAGATTCAAACTGAGGTCTCCTAACTCCAAGTCATCACTGCCACCTGGATGCTAATAATAAAGTAAAATAAAGCAAAATAAAAGACACTCTTCCTGTGAACTGGAGGATGTAACAGGTGTAAGTGCATAAAGATGTGTAGACAAGGTCAGTGTCTAATCCCTGTGATTTTGGGGCTATCTTGGGGACTCACAAAGTTTCTTGCTACAGAAGATAATCTTCACTGGTTAAATAGAAATCTTAAAATGCAGACACACAGGGAGAATACGCTGGCACTGATCCCAATTCATACATGGATGTGAACGATTGCTGTGAGAGCCTTTCTCCAGAGCCGATTCTGATAGAAAAAGGAGGAGGAGGGGAAAAGGGAGAAAAGACTAGACAACGGCTGAGAAGCAGAACCATTTTAGTCTTGCCTGGGGAGAAAGGGGTGGTCAGTGGCATGCAAAATCACCTAGGGAGAGAATGGAGTTAGGTTGAGAGGGACAGCTTTAAATGGCAAACCACTCCAGTATCTCTGCTAAGAAAACTCCAAATGTATAAAGAGATACAAAACATATTTTTGTCTCATTATTTACAGAATAACTTGGCTCTGAGGTGGTAAAGCACCAGCCCTGGAGTCAGAAGGATCAAGCTCAAATTTGGCCTCAGACACTTACTAGCTGCGTGACCCTGGCCGAGTCACTTAACATGGATTGCCTCTAACAAAAAAAGAAAAAATTAGCTTTGCTCTGGAATCTTCTTTCCTGATTAGTAACTTTTTTCTGTGTTCTTAAAGTAAGGAAAGACAGAGGGTAATCACAGGTCCTAGGCTTGATTCCCAGCTCTGCTACAAGTCTTCACTACTCCATGCCTCAGTTTCCCTATAAGTAAAATTAAGGGAGTAGACCAAATGACCTCTAAAGACCAGACCTAGAAACCAAAACAAGACCAATGAGTAAAAGGACAAAAACATACAAAATCACAAAAAAATCTGATTACCACTTGCCAGGCTATTTGTATAGAAATTCTACTAGCCTGAGGTCCATTCCAGTTCTTGGACTGTGGCTTTAGGAATTAGATCTTTAGGCAGCCAGAAGGCAAAGTGGAAAATAGCCCTAGTCAGCCCCCAAATACAACAGAAAACAAGAAAAGTGCTAAAAGTTCCTCAATTGAAAAAAATCTTCTATAATACCAGCATCAAAATGTCAAAAGGTCTTGAACCCAAGTGGGAGGAAGCAAATTGGTCTTTGGAGATATCTAAGGCAATCAGTGCAAGACCTGACAGAAATACTACTTGCAATAGCTATTCCATCCACAGGGTTATCTGTTTCTATTAGTGGTCCTCTCTGGAGGAGAAAAAATTGTTTGGCTAAAAATAAATCATCAAAATGGGCTCCTAAAGTATTAAAATTAGTATTAGGCCAAGTCCTAAGCCCCAGATGCTACAAGGACAATAACAGGGCAAAATCACTAGGAAAAAAAGTGTGTGTGTGTGTTTTAAATAATTTCACCGTTCCTGTTTTTAAAATGGAAAATATAATTTTAAATTAAGGCCAAATGCTTCTCAATTTAAAATTATGGTGTGCTTAACCAGTCAGCAGCAGCAGAAATCCAGGAATGTGTGTTACTGTGTAAGTCCCATTGCAAAGAAATATTTTAATAATATAATGCCTTACATTTAAATAAATGCCTCATTTTATTCTCTCAACAACCTTTTGAGAATATATCTAAGTAAAAAGGCTGACCCTTAAAATCATGATAGAGACTTGTTCAACTGGTACTTTATTTTCCTAAAAGAATGTTTTTAAAGGTTCAAAAATTAAGCTTTAATTGATTTGCCTATGTTATATTTATAACTTAAATAGAGTTTCCCAGGTTAAAATGATAAATGTGTACCCTACAAGTTTATTCTAAAATTTTAAGAATGTGTTCACTTTTTACGTTTACAAAGCAATTTCCTCAAAATATATTATACATAGCCCCCATTTTACCAAAAAGGAAACCATGACTTTCTCATAGCCACACAGTTGTTAAGCACACAGCATAGCTGGGATCTGTGCTCAGTCCTTCTGACTCCAAATTCCACTATGCCACCTGAGCTATATTATAGGAATGGGGGGGGGGGAGGAAGGAGAAATTAAAATAATCAATAAGGCACGAAAGAACAATCTGGAAGCCAGTTTAAGAAGTCTAATAAATTATAGTGAATTTAAGAAAATGATTCACTATAAAATTACTTAAATATACATATACGCTAAGGTAGAGATGTTAAACTTTGGTTTGCAAAATGACTACTATACTTAACAGGAAAAATGGGGCAAAAGTTTGAAATGTTTCTATACAACAAAGTGAAAAAATATCTAGGAAATTTTATGAAAAAAAACTAGTATTGCAAAAAGTCCATTTAGAAACTATTCTGAAATGGATATAATGCTTAATAAAGAAACATACACTTGTACAAGAGATTTTTAATGGGATTTTTAATAATTTTCACCAGCAAAAACTGAAAGAAAAGTTTATTAAGAATATAATAAAAGTTTATTTAAAATATAAAGAATATAATTTAATAAGAATATAATACAGGACAGCGCAAACCAAATCCTGCTCAAACATAGCCTAGCTATGTGACCATGAGTCTCATTTCACCCATCTTGGAAAAAGATGTGTTATTTATCCAACATCACAGAGGTACTGTGCAGAAAACACTTTATCTAAAATGCAGAGAACTGTGAGCTGTTAGGCTGACAGTAGCAGCACATTATTAAACAGATATTTAAGGATTAATATAACAAGAAAAAAGTAGTATAATGTTCTAGAAATCCTGAATTGTAAATCTCAAAGAATAACATTTCTTATATAGGTTTTTTTAATATGGGAAATAAACTTTCAAAAATAAAAATAGCAAACTAGTAGCCAATATTTATATAAAACATTATGGTTTAAACTTTAAGGTTTGCAAAGCACTTTATACAAGTATATATTATATACATTATCCATAATATGTATTTAGTAATAGGTTTATTATTTACATTTATATGCTGTTATATTAACTACATTGTGTATTAATTGTGTATTAATGTATTGCTTTATGTATTTATCTATATCATATATATTATGTACAATATATTGTATGCATGGTGTTTATGTTTATGTATATATACATGTGTATATATAAACAGTATGTTTATATACTGTATATTTATACATTATATACACACATACACACATTTATATACAGATATAATATATGCTATATTCACTATATTTAACATATTCAATATTTCTACTTAATTATATATTATTTTATTTGGTGTTCAACAGTCTACTATCTAATATCTTACAATGCAATTTTGCTAACTTTAAGACTAAGCAAATTTATCATTTAATGTTAAATCTTCATAAATACTGAAGGAACTATTATGAAAAGTTATAAACTCCAGAGATTAAATGCTATGCTCCCCACAATATATATTTTAAGATATCTATAAGATTATAGATATCTTATATATATATATATATATATAAAGATCTATAATATTGTTCCTATCTACAAAAACTTTAAAATGTGCTTCAAGTGAACCATTTCGATGCTGCTATAGCATATTCTTTTCAATTGAGATTTAACTAAAAAATGTCAGGGAAAAAAGACATCTATTTCCATTACTTGAGTAGTATCCTGATGTTATCTCTAAAAATACCTTGAAAATACCCCCCAAAAATCTGTAAAAACTACCTTTGAAATAAAAATACAAAATCAAAGGCATGAAAGTGTTTTTATTTTATCACTTCATTTTTTACACCAAATTTCAAAAATTAACATTTAAAACCAATGCCAATGAAAGATATTTACAAGTTTATAACCAAAAGTAGCAATGTTTGTAAATACTTCTTTTCAATCTTTAGAGTAAAAAATATCCTTTAAAAAAAATGAAACAAACTAGGTGGAAAGAATGTATTTTCCTTCAGTAAATAGAAATACAGGCTCTTTTCCTGATGAAAAGAAAGACAAGTCTTTCCATTTCTAAGGAGATTTTGAAACGTTTTTTTTTCCCTAAGAGACCTAAAAATCCTTAAGGTACATATGGATTTATTTTTTAAATCGGGCTTTCAAATAAATTATATTTTTATATAATATATAAATTAATATTTTTATATTCATTAATAGAAATCATATTTGTATATTATATATAAATTACTTTATAATAAATTAATAGAAACCACATGTTATCTATAAATTAATGTTTTTATAATAATAGATTAATACAAATTCTACTTTTTTAACTGTACTTAAGTGAAACAGAACGGGTTCTTTTTCCCCCCCAGCGGGTGGAGGGAAGTAAAATCACAAAGTTCTCCAAACGCCTGTGACTCCTTCGGGGCGGCACGTCCAGGACCGTCTCATAAAACCGCCCTCCCACGTGAAGCAAAGATGGCTGGGATATTCCCATCGCCCACCGGAGGGGAGGCATCGCATTCACTGCGGGACCACAGAGGAAGCGCAGAGCCCGCTGTCCTCCTCGGTGCGGCTACTGCGAACACTAGCCCCCCACGCACTCGGCTTTTAACACGCACTACCCCAAAAATAAGTGAAGAGGCGCCCCTCACGTCACTGCCCGCACCCCCGCCCCGGGGCCTCCACTTCCCCTTGCAACAGGTGGGGGCCAAGAACGCCCCCCCCGGACGAGGCTTTTGGCGTGTCTTGCCTTTCCAGGTTTGGGGGGAGCCAAAGGGGAACGCGCGTGGGAGTGCGCGGGGGGCCAGCCGCCGACTGGACCAATTCGGGGAAAAGGTACAGCCGACGCGTCCATCAAAACCCTCCCGCACAGAGATCACCCCACCCCGCCCCCAGACGGGCTTTCTCCCCCAACCCAAGAAGCGAAGGGGCAGCACAAGGTAGTCCAGAAGATGAAATAGAAAGAGAGAGAGAATAAGAACAGACGGACGGAGAAGGAAAGAGGAAGAAGGGGAGAGGGAAGGGAAGAAGTAGGGACCAGAAGAAGGATGGGGAAAGAGGGAAGGGAAGAGCGAGGAGAAAGAGGAGGGGAAGAGAAGGGAAAGGGGGAAAGAGGGAAGGGAAAAGCGAGGAGAAAGAGGAGGGGAAGGGAAGGGAAAGGGGGGAAAGAGGGACGGGAAAAGCGAGGAGGAAGAGGAGGGAGAGGGAGCCGGCCGCGCCCTGCGCCCTGGGCGCGCCGACGCCCTCCCGGCCCCGCCGACCCCTGCGGGCTCACCTGGGCCGCCATGACCCGCTGCCTCTCCGCGATCAGGTTGCACTTCTTGCACTGGCAGTCGCGCCACATGCAGAAACGCTTGTGCCCCTTCAGGGGGGACGCGTAGCCGTGGTTCCTGCAGCGCGCGCACTTGGGCAGACGCGGAGACTTCTTCCCCGCTGCCCCCGACGGCCCTAAGCCGCTGGGGCCCGCGCCGCCGCCGCCGCTGCCCCCCGCCCCGCCGCCTCCGGCCACCCCCGGCAGGGCCCCTGCGCCCTTCCCGAAGCCGCCGGCCTTGCCCCCGGGCCCAGGGTGCCCGTCGGAGGACGTGGAGGGCTTGCTGTAGGAATCCTCGTTGGGCATTCTCTCCGCGATTGGGAGATCCCTGCCCTGACACGGACGGAGGATCAAAAGCGACCCCAAGATCTCCTTCGCGCTGCTCCGCAAAGCGGGGCGCCGGACTGAGCCCCGAGGCGAGGGCGAGGCGCGGAGCAGCGGCCCGAGCGAGGCGTCCCCCAGCGGCGGCGCCCGGCGTCTGAGCGCCCCTGGGCCCTCGGGCGCTTTTCTAGCCTCCCTCCCCGCCCCCGCCCAGCTCCCCCGCCGCCTTTGGCGCGGAACTTTTGGATACTTTTTCCGAATGTTCCCGGGACAGCTAGAGGGGAGGGGGCGCGCGGGAGCCCCGCCCCTGCAGCTCATCCCACGCAGCGACTGGGGCGGCCCCGGAGCCAGGGAGTTTGCAAAGCTGCAGCCTGTGCAAGCTCCGCAGCCCCTTCTGCTCGGGAGCTCAGATAGGCAGGACCCCCCTCTCTGGCCGGGAGTCCCCAGGGCAAACGCCAGAAAAGGCGGGGAAACGAGACTGCAACGAGGGCAGTGGGGGCGGGCAGGGGGGCCCCCCGAAGGCGAGAGAAGGAGAAAGATTCACACCCCCGAACCGCAGAGGCAGGGGTCACCCGATGAATGTTTGCTGAAGTAATCTTCCAGAATTGCCCTCTTCGTCCTGTCACACGCTCTCGCCTTTTTTTAATTGCTTTTCACGTAAAACCCAAATCCTCATAGCCTGACCTTCAAAGTGCTCTGCCACATCGATCCCTTCTGCTATGATCATCGATGCCAGTTGCTGCTGTTTTCCTGCTTGCTTGCTGTGTCTCCCGTGTTCCTGAAAACACTCTTATTTGGGGGTTTTTTCGCATACCGACCTGCAATGCACTCTCCCTTCATTCTCCCAAACCCCTGCCTCGTTAACTCCATGCAACTTTATCGTTTGCCCCTTTAGTTTTCATTTGCAAATAGTTCGCTTTGTGAAATGTTATTTCAAGTTGTGCCTAGTTAAAGAAATTTCTGAAGTTAGGGATTGTGCCTTCTTAACTTCTTTTCTGTCCCACCTGAGCTATCGATTCAATAAGAAAAACAGCCATTGATACGAAGCGAGTCAAAGCCACGCTACCTCCACTCCCACGGAAATTTCCATTTATCTCCCCGACCCTAACACTCTACTAATGACAATGATAAGACCACACACAGCACTTTAAATTTTTTTTTCAAGGTTTGTCACATAAATTGAACCACTTAATCCCAACAATGCTGCAAAATAAATCAGTCAGGAGAGGCCCCAGAGTTCATGTAGTCCGAATCTCTCATTTTCCAGGTAAGAAAACTGAAGTCAGAGAAATTAAGAGAATTGCCCAGGAATATACTGGTAGTAAGTGAAAGGGTTGAGATTCAAACCTACCTACAGTCTCAAATCCAAAATTCTTCCCCCTGCTGCCTCTAACAGAATCTGACATAATGAAATTGAAATCCAGAGAAGCAACATCAAGAGTTCACGTAGGTTTTTACTAAGCAGAGTTGGGGTGAAGGTCTAGGCCTCTTGTCTTCCAATCTTCTCTGTCTCCCTGTCTGCCTGTCTGTCCTTCTGTGTCTTTTTGTCTCTGTGTCTCTGTATTTCTGTCTCTATCTCACTCCATCTCAGTCTGCCTGTCTCTCTCTCTCTTTGTGTCTCTCTCTCTATATCTCTCTTTTTCTTGCTGATCACACAGTTTCTCACTAAACAGCTCTTTATTCAAAAGTTATTGAGTACCTAATATGTCTATAACAATATACTATGGCTGGAATATGGTACTCAAACAGATTCCAAAATCACCAACCACTTTAAGTGCCTGCAATTCTGCAGTCTAGAACGATCCAATGGAAAGCATACAAGGTAAAAATCTCCCCCCTCAGTTTCCTCATCTGTAAAATTAAGGTGTTTCGCATGGCCTCTGAGCTCCCTTTGGGGTCTAGATCTATTACCCCAGAGGAGGGGATTCAATAATGATAAATAATAAATGGCTATGATACAAGTCATAATATAAAAAGTGTATGGGAAAGGTCTCAACAAATTGTTGTGGGAGAGATTGAAGAAGACAAATCTCATTTACAGCCTGGAAGATCAAAGAAAGCTTCGTGGAAAAGTGAATACCTAAAGTGGGTCTCAAAGGAAGAGGAGAAGCTTTATGATATGGAAGAAATTTGTAGCCCTGGTGCTTGAGTCAAAGAATCTTGGTTCAGATCAAAATATGACACTTACAGCACATATGATCCTGTCACTTTAGTATGCTTGTTTTCTTCATCTGTACAATGAAGGACTTGGACTAAATGGCCTCTGAGGCCTCTTCCAGCTCTAAATCCATAATCCTGTGAAGATTTTTCAAAAGGGAAGAGATTAGGAGTCAGGAACAGCATATGCAAAGATATGATCCTATGAGGAGTCTTTTTTTGTTTGTTTGTTAAGACAATCCACGTTAAATGAGTTGCCCAGGGTCACACAACTGCTAAGTATCTGAGGTCACATTTTAACTCAAGCTCTCCTGACTCCAGGGCCAATGCTCTATCCTCAGCACCACCCTAGCTGCCCATTCTGCTTTTCAAAAGGGCAAAGATTAAAGGTCAGGGACATCGTATGCCCCTTGTGAAGACATGAGATGGGTTTGATCAAGACAAGACCAGAAACAGTAAATTGTCTAGTTTTACTGGAATCTAGAATATGCGAAGGGGGAAAATGCACTACAAATGTGGAAAGGTAGATTTTTGGAGTGGGAAAGTCTAGGCTAATGGGGTTTGTATTTTTTTCAAAAAGTATAACCCTGGCAGCAATATGAAGGATAGAGTGGAGATGGACTGAGAGACTGGAGGCAGGGAGGCCAGTTAAGAGACTATGACATTAGATCAAGAGATAGGTAATGAGGATGGTACCATGGGAGTGTAAAGCAGAAGGAGGAAGGGAAAGATTACAGAATCAGAACCAGCAGGACTTGGCAACTGATTAGATGGGGAGGGAGGAGTCAAAAATAACTCTGAAGTTTCCAGCCCAAGTGACCGTAAAATGAAAAGATTGAGCTAAATAATCTCAAAGGTCCTTGCCAGCTCTCTCATTCCTGTGGTGGGTGTCATACAAAGGAATAAAAATAGATAAATGAGGAGAGAAACAATATTTTAGGGGGGAGGTGGGAAATTCATCTTTAGACGAGACACCCACATGAAGATACCCTGACTGGGAAGCAGCAGAGCGAAAGGGAGAGAGGTTAGGGCTTTAGATACCTATTGGAAGAGATGACAGATTGATGGGTCACTGTGCTGACTATTTAGAAATATCTGCTATTCCATCTCAGTTCTTTACTTTTCCTATGTCAACACTAAGGCTTAAAAGTGAGAGGATTTTCCTAAAAATTCATCCCACATTTTTTTACCTCTGTACTATTGCTGAGCTTGGAATCTCCCCTTGGAATCTCCATTCCCACATTCCCATGGTCCATTCCCACTTGCAGGGCTAATTTTAATTCTACCTCTTCCCTTCTCTGATTCTCCCACTTGGAAAGCCTTCTTTCCCTCATCTCATCTGCAACACTCCCATTTCTCTTCCTCACTTATAGGAACATAGATTGAAATCTGAAAGGAGCTTTAGAGGTCAGCTAATTTAGCTCCCTCATGTTACAGAAGCCCACAGGGGTTAAGGGACTTTCCCGAGGTCACTTAGGTATTCATGTTCTAAACGGTTTCATTTATTTGCATGCCACTCTCATCATTCCTACTAAACTAAAAGCTCCTGGAGTATAGAGGTTGGGTTTTATTTTGTAGTTTGCCCAGTGCATTGCACATAGGGATAGGGATAGGGACTAGACCTGATTTCATTGATAGAGGGAACTCCCTCTACCAATCAATACAGGTTAGTAAATTCCTGCAGTTTATCGTCCTAGAGAATTACCTGAGAGATTGTGAGTCATCCTGTAACATAGATGGTACATGTTAGAGGTGGGGCTTAACCTCAGTTTCTCCTGACTCCAAGGCCAGCTATTTATCCACTGGGCCAAACTGCCTCTCATTGCACAAGTGGATTTTTAAGTATTTATTGACAAAAAGGGTGAAGCAGCTAGGTGAATAGAGTGCAGAACCCCTGAACTCAAATCTGGCCTCAGACACTTACTAGCTGTGTGACTCTGGGCAAGTCACTTAACAACAATTGCTGCCCGTCCCCCCAAAAAAGCATCTGTTGAATGAGTGAATTAATGAATGAACTTCTCAAATCCCTCTGCCCTGGGCTTTCTGCATTTTACCTTTGTATCTGGAGATGAGCTCTTTCTCTAGTCCAGCGTCAGCCCTATACTTAACTACTATTGGGGGACACATAAGTAAAAGCTTGACACAAGTTTATGGTATTGAAGGACTCCTTCCAAATGGATCTTATCATCAATCTTTCTTTAGTTTAGTCCTAAAACCTTTTCTCCTCAGCCCAAACCTTCCCGTTACAATTCTTCCTCATACTAGTTCACACTGACTCCCCCCCCCCCTACTTTGAGTCCAAGGTCAGGCCATCGCCTCTGGCCCCCTTTGGTCAATGGAAGAATACAGTTCTTTCCTGTTGGGAACCCAAGTCCCCCCCCCCCCCCCGTTTGGCTTCTGGTCAAAAATTCTGCCTGTACAACCAGTTCCCTCAACCAGCTGAGCTGATGTTCCTCTGGCTTCAATTCCTAAGATTTCTGATTGCTCTTATCTCTCCTCTCTAGCCCTTTTCTGAATGTTCTTGAAGGTTGTTCCCCGTCGCCTTTCCATTCCAAATCAACTCATGCTGTATTCTCTCTATCAGTTCTTTCTTGTTGCTATTATTGTTGGAAACATTGTTTTCCAAAGAAGCTCGCCTTCCTAATTCCCCACTAGTAGACCCTCTCACTCCATACCATTAAGATAAGGAGGTTTGATTCCCCTGTGTACACTTAGGGTTCACATTCCTTCTCAGGGGTCCACCATACCGTTGCGTGCTAAAGCCAATGTCCACTTACTAAGGAGAGCCCTTCCCACCCCCATTTTCTTCTATTAAAACATGTAAAGTCCTTAAACTCAACATGTGCAAAAATGAACCATTACCTTTCTTTCTCCTTAAACACTCCTCTTTTCCTAACTTTTATTTTGTTCTAAGAGATCTTTCACAGAGTTTGGGAAAATCTGTAAATTTTTGTAATGTTAATACAACAAAAATAAATCTACTTCTTTGGCACCACTTCTTAAAAACCTACCATGTACAATGAGAGGTAGTTTGGCCTGGTGAATAAATAAATAGCTGGCCTTGGAGTCAGTAATAACTGAGTTTAAGCCCCACCTCTGACGTATACTGTTTGTGTTACCCTGGATAAGTCATAATCTCTCAGGTAATTCTCTAAAATGATAAATTGCAGGAATTTACCAACCTGCATTGGTAGAGGGAGTTCCCTATATCATTGAAATCAGGTCTGATCCCATCTCTTTGTGCAATGCACTGGGCAACCTACAAAATAAAACCCAACCTCTATACTCAAGAAGCTTTTAGTCTAGTAGGAATGATGAGATTGGCATGCAAATAAATGAAACCATTTAGAACATGACTACCTAAGTGATCTTGGGAAAGTCCTTTAACCTCTATGGGCTTTTGTAATTTGAGGGAGTTAAACTAGCTGATCTCTAAAACTCCTTCCAGATTTCAATCTATGTTCCTATAAGTGAGGAAGAGAAATGGGAGTGTTGCAGATGAGATGAGGGAAAGAAGGCTTTCCAAGTAGGAGAATCAGAGAAGGGAAGAGGTAGAATTAAAATTAGCCCTGCAAGTGGGAATAGACCAAGGGAACGTGGGAATGGAGCAGGCATGGGAAGACTCCAAGCTCAGCAGTAGCACAGAGTGCTTAATAAGTGTTTGTGTAACTCTCATGCCTGTCTTTCTGCAAATCCATCACAGGAAAACAACTCAATTTGAAAGAAGTCTTCCTCCACTTAATACAGGATCAGAATATAATAGGATTTAGAACTACAAGAGACTTAGTAATCATCTACTCCAGGAGTTCAAAAACTTTTTGGTATCATGGACCCTCTGATAGTCTGTTGAAGCCCATGGACCCCTAAACAGAATGCATAAAATAAAATTTAAAAGCATAAGATTGCAAAGGAAGTCAATTATGTTGAAACATATATCAATATATAAAATTTTAATGTAAAATATTTATTTTATTAATTGAATAATTAATTTAATTTAATAAATATTTAATATAAAAGTTTTTTTAATTAAGTTCAGAGTGCTCAGGTTACCCTAACCCTAAACCTATTCCAACCTAAGGAAATTAAGCTCCAGAGGTGAGGTAACTTTCTCAAAGACACAGCTACTCAAGTACAAAAGCAAGACCAGAAATGAAGTCCTCTGACTCCAAACTCAGTGCTCTTTCTGGTGTCTCAAGGATACCAGTGTACTCAGTCAGGTTTTCCATCATTCTCTATATATGACCAGGTCAGCTCCTCTTCCATTCCTACATGTCTCTGATGTTTTCTCTTTCTTGGAGATTGATTATCTGCTTTTACATTTCAAAATAATTGACGTGTGTGTTTGACATGACAAATAACAATAATAATTAACAGATCATAGATGGAGGAAATCTTTAGAGGATGAAGTGTCAGGGGAAGGATTTGGAAAGCAAACGGGTCCAGAAGGTTTGATAAATAAAATTTGAATAGGCAGAGAGGAGCATGACAAAATCCCATATTGGGGAACAGTAAAGGTGAAATCTTGGAGTCAGGAATATAAGGAGCTTTCATTATAATGAGGGATACAGTAAGTGCATGCAAAATATATACATCATAAATATCAAGTTAATAATTACAAATGTGTACGAAATAGTTAAATACAAGGTTGTGCTTTGTCCTTCATTTTTAAGGAGGATCACGGCATCGGGAAAATGATGTCATGACTTTACGATTGACTTTGATGTGAGTGAGGGAGGGCTGTGCAAGGTCCCCAGCCTCACCTTCTCCTCCGGAGCCATCTGAGTCCAGGGGCCAGATATCCATCAGGAGGACTGGAGATGGCCCAGGTAGTTTGAGAGGGAGAGTATTTGTTGTTTCTTGCCCTTCATTCTCCAAGAGGACCAGGGCCACATGCAAATGAATTGTATTTAAATGAGGGAGCGCTGTTAGGGACCTCAGCTTAAAAAGGCCAAGGCCTCTCACTTCATCCAGCCATCTCCAGGCAGGGAGGATACTAGCACTTAGGGGGGTCAGGAAAGGCTTCATGCAGAAGATGGTACCTGTCTCTTGAAAGAGGAGAGAGATTATATGAAGAAGTGAGAAAAAGCAATCATTACAGGGGCTCAGAAGTGGAAGATGGAGTTTAATGAATCAGGAGTATTACAGTTTAGCTGAGTCAAAGAATATGGTAGGAGGAGAAATGTCCAATAAAGCTGGAAAGAGAGATTAGAGCGAGGTCTGATTGATTGATTTATAAAAGCTAAACAGAGGGGCAGTAGGCCTTGCAATGGATAGAGCACCGGCCTTGGAGTCAGGAGGACCTGAGTGCAAATTAGACACTGACTAGCTGTGTGACCCTGGGCAAATTTCCAAAAAAAAAAAAAAAAGCCTAATTAAAACTAAATTGAGCAGTTTATATTTGATCCTGAAGGCGATAGGAAGCCATTGGAGTTGGGAAATCATGTGATCTGTACTTGAGGAAAATTTTTTTTTATATATTAAATGCATTGGAATGGTGACAAGCTTGAGGCCAAGAGACAAATTATGAGACTATTGCAATAATGTACAGAAAAAGTTATGAAGGACTGAATTAGGTATTGTGAGTAGAGAAAGGGAGTCAGATAAAAGAGATGGTTTAAGGGTAGAAATTAGACTTTTTTAGGTCTTCTCCAGTTAGGTTTTCATTAAAGTGATATCCCACTTCTCTGGAGATCAATACTTGAACTTTGCTGCAATCAATTGCTTTGAACTTTTTCTTTTTTGGATATGGGGAATGGAAGTGGAGGTTACAAAGTTTATTTTTGTGGAAAATATTATACTTATTCTTATTACTAATAATCTGATGATTCTTGAAAACAACCAAAATCTACCTGTAGTAAAAGTGGCAACTAATCTAATAACTTACAAAAATCTCTTTCATTTAGAGAAAATCTTTGAAAATTAAAGAGATATTTATGTTTTTATCCATATCATTTCATTTCTCATAAATTCTCTCTCCCATAATTGGGCCCTTTGGTGAAATTAGCATTATTTTATTAGCATTATTATTATTACTTGTTTTATTGCATTTTTTAGAGAAAAGTAAAGAGTAAAAATAAATTCTAAACTAATATTTAGGAGTCCAAAGATTAATTGGAAATAAAAGGTATATTTGACAATAGTCATACTATGCCATTAATTCCATAACCTCTGCCTATTACATTTCCAAAGATATCGCTAATAAAATAAAAAGAAAAGATGTGAATAGGTCTTCCAACTAGCAGTGATACTGCTTGAAGGAATAACATTGTAGGTGAGCAAGGTTGCAGTCTGTAATTTTTTCCATACATATTCTACATGGCATAGAAAGACTTGGGAATAGTATAATGAATAGTTTGTGTCTGATTCAGAGAGAGGAAAATTGAAACCTTAAATGGACACATATATCTGCTATTATGTATTTTCTACAAAGCTTTTTGTGCTCTAAAAGAAGAGTCTGTCAAATTTTCTGTTTTATTAGCTCATGGGAAAAGCTTGTGAAATAATAGATTAATTTGGGGGTGGCTAGGGGGTGCAGTGAATAGAGCACTGGCAGGAGGTCAGGAGGACCTGAGTTTAAATCCGGCCTCAGACACTTAATGCAGAAAACTAGCCATGTGACCCTGGGCAAGTCACTTAACCCCAATTGCCCTACCTTCCCCCGTCCAAAAAGCAAAATAAATAAATGAATAAATAAATAAATAAAAGAAATAATAGATTAATTTAATTTGGGATGAAGGAAATGGTGATTGTGTGAATCAGACAAATTAGAGCATGATATGTGATGTCAATGATTATATGCTTGCTTTTTCATCCACTTCAATCTTTTTAACTAAAATTATTGCAAAATAATCTGTAACATGAAATGCCAAATATATGTAATTACTATTATTTATGTAGCATTATGACAAAATTATAATAGAAATTACAAATTGATCATCTATATAAGATGCTGATAAGAGCTGACGGCTATGATTTAAGGCACACCAAAAGGGCTATCTGATCAAAAATTACTTCCCTCCCTTTCTTCTACTATTTACCACTAGCACTTATTGTATTCAGTTTTATTAGGTTAAAGCAGTATATTATACTATACTATTATTAGTTATAACTATTATGGCACTTTCAGGTTTGCAAAGCATTTTACAGATATTATCTCATTTTATCTTCTCAACAACCCTGGGAGGTAGTTGCTGCTACTGTTCCATTTTACAGATGGGAAAACAGAGGCAGAGAGAAGTTAAATGACTCATCCAAGATCACAGCTAACATATAAGCATAATTAAGTCACAGGTTCCCCACCTCTGACCTCTAGCTATTGACCATTGCCTAGAAAATAATAATAATAATAACAATAGCTAGCTTTTACATAGCACTTTAAAGTGTGCAAATGCCTTACATACCTTACCTCATCTGATCTTTGTTACAGCTCTGTGAGGTAGATGCTATTAATATCTCTATCTTACAGATAAGAAAATTGAGGAGCTGAGAGAGGATGAAGTGACTAGTGTCTGAGACAGGATTTGAACTCGGGTTTTTTTTGACTCCAAATACTGCACTGCACCATTTAGCTGCCCTGTGCTAGAAATTGGAAAGATGAAAGGGGGAGTCATTTGTACCCTAAAATTCTTCTCCTAGGAGCACTGTTTTTAATTGTTCAGTCACATCTCACTCTTTGTGACCTCATTTGGGATTTTCTTGGCAGAGATACTTAGAGTGGTTTGCCATTTCCTTCTCCAGCTCATTTTACAGATGAGGAAACTGAGGCAAACATCTGACTTGGCCAGGATCACATGACTAGGAAGTATCTGAGGCCATATTTGAATTCAGGAAGATGAATCTTCTGACTCCAGGCAGGGCACTCTACCCACTGTGCCACCTAGCTGTCTCTGCTGTTCCTAATAGGCATGGTTTAAAAAATGGTAACAAAAATTCTAATGAAAGAACTTCAGTTGATGCCACTTCACCACCGGTTACTCTTTTGTGTAGCTCCTTATAATCTGGCTTCTGTCACTATCATGTTACTGAAACTGCTTTCAAAAAGCTTAAGGGATTTTTTTTTTCAGTCTTCATCCTCCTTGACATCTTTTAGTCGTTTGGTACTTCTGACCATCACATCCTTTGGGTCATTGTTTCTTTCCTAAGCTTCTAGAAAATTGCTATCTCCTGTTTTTTCTAGTTCTTAGACCAATCCTTTTTCTACTCCCCAAGACCCTCATTCTCTTCCCTGTCTGAGTCCATAACTATATTGCTTTGCAGCTAGATTGGTAAAAAGAAGGATTAGCAAGCATGCCTACTGGCTCCAGGAAAAGATGCTGTCTACAGCATTCTTTCGTGGGAAACAATTCATCCTTAGGTTCAGCCTGATGATCCTCCCTCAACATTGTTATCCTGACCTTGCTGTGTGCAAATATCTTGGTCCCTGTTCCATGCCAATCCCCACGCCTAACCCTGAAGTCTTTCAAAGGCTCATGAACTCCATCTTCCAACTCCTTCTAGTGCTACATTTATGAACTTAAGACATATGCACAGGTCATTTTCAAAGATTCTGTAGAGAGTGGGAATATGGATCAGTGGTTATTGATAGTTTCTCTGACGTTGTTATTCCTGTAATAACGTTTGTAATTGTTTTCACAAGTTTTTATACCTTCCTGTATCTCAGATCTTTAGAGTTAATCCCTCAAAGCCCCAGAATTTCTGTCACTTCCAGTACAGATCTCCTCTGTGTATGCTTGGTCTAATCTTGAGCAACATTTCTTTTTGTTCCCTTTAGTAGGTGATTTGACTATCCTGAGAGGTAAGAATGAAGACAGGCACATCACCATCACATCACCAGGCCATTTAGTGATGAATTCTTTGGTCATGGGAACTAGTTAAAGAAATAGGGGATAAGAACTAGACCTGTGATTTCATTAGTAAAAGGAATTCCCAGATGAGGAAACTCCTCTACCAATACAGGTCAGTACTTGCTTTGCAATTTGTCATCTGAAAGAATTGTCCAATTGATTCAGAAAACCATAAATTAACATTATCTACATTGAAGTGTATTTATGTTTATTTTGTTTCAAATTTCCCAATTATATTTTAAACTGATTCCATTATTCACTCTGGAATTGGGGAGGGAAATGAAGGAAATGAGAGTGTCACTAAGTTTCCTCATCTGTTGGAATGGAAGAGCAGGAGGGAGAGAGGGAGAGGAAAAGAAAGGTGTGAAGAAAGGGAAGAAGGAAGGAAGGAAGGAAGGAGGGAAGGAAAGGAGGGAGGGAAGGAAGGAAGGAAGGAAAGGAGGGAAGGAAAGGAGGGAAGGAAGGAAGGAAGGAAGGAAGGAAGGAAGGAAGGAAGGAAGGAAGGAAGGAAGGAAGGAAGGAAAGAAGGAAGGAAGGAAGGAAGGAAGGAAGGAAGGAAGGGAAGGAGGGAAGGAAGGAAGGGAAGAAGGAAGGAAGGAGGGAAGGAAAGAAGGAAGGAAGGAGGGAAGGAAAGCAGGAAGGAAGGAGAGAAGGAAAAGAGGGAAGGAAGGAAGGAAAGAAGGAAGGAGGCAAGGAAAGAAGGAAGGAGGGAAGGAAAGAAGGGAAGGAAGGAAGGAAAGAAGGAAGGAAGGAAGGAGGGAAGGAAGGGAAGAGACATTTACTGAGCGCTTTCTATGTGCCCAGTAAGGTTCTATGCCTCTCTCGATATAGCCTAAAATCGCATTAGCTTAATTAGGCTGCCATAATGTGCTCATCAGTTATGTTGAACTAAAAATCACAGATGTAGTTCACATATTCCTTTCCTGCCATGCCTCTTCTGTCTTGTGTTATCCCCATTAAACTTCCTCTTGACAGGCCTATCCCAATTTTCTAACCTGTCCAGATTTTTAAAAACCTGATTCTGTCATCCATTGTTTTAGCGATTTGTGTCATCTGAAACTTTGGTAAGGATGCTATCTTTGTTATTATCCAAGATATTTAAAATGTCAAACAGCCCAGAACCAAGTTCCCCAGATCCCTAGGAAACTCTGTATTGACCCGTGAATGCAGCAGCCATATGGCCCAGTGGATAGAGGACTGGGGCTGGAGTCAGGACCACCTGAGTTCAAATTCAGTCTCAGACACTTACTGGCTGTGTGTGATCTTGGACAAGTCACTTAGCTCCTGTTTGCCTTTGTTTCCTTAACTGTAAAATGGGAAAACAATACCTACCTCAAAGGATTATTGTGAGACTCAAATGAGATATTATCTGTAAAGCCCTGAGCATAATGCCTGGCACGTAGTAGGTGCTACATAAATGCTAGGGCAACTAGGTGGCACCATAGTGCATAGGGTCAGAAGTCAGGAAGACTCACCTTCCTGAATCCAAATCTGGTCCTAGACACTAGCAGTGTGACCCTGGGCAAGTCACTAACCCTGTTTGCCTCAGTTCCACATCTGTAAAATGAGCTGGAGAAGGAAATAACAAACCACTCCAGTATCTTTGCCAAGACAACCCCAAATAGAGCTGGACACAACTGAAAAACAACATTTAAATGTTGGCTATTATTGTTATTATTAAATTCAAATATGACCTCAAATACTTCCTATTTGTGTGACCCTAGGCAAGTTATTTGCAGATAATAATAGCACCTACCTCCCAGGGTTGTTGTAAGAGTTAGGTGAGAAAAAAATATGTGTAAAGTACATTGCAAACCTTGAGGCATAAAAATGCTAGCTATTATTATAAATGATTCTTTTCTGTGTTCATTTTTTCAGTTAATCTAATTGTACAAGAATCTTGCCCTCCTCTCTCCATCTTGTCCACAAGCAGAGAATGAGAGACTGTTAAATGCTTTGCTAAAATCCAAATTAACTCTATCTAAAGCATTCTCCTTATCTACTTATCTTGCGACTCTGTCCAAAATAAGAAAAAAGGAAGGAAGGAAGGAAGGAAGGAAGGAAGGAAGGAAGGAAGGAAGGAAGGAAGGA